>NC_062546.1:193746014-194054596 GCF_016906955.1 Phacochoerus africanus
AGCAGCCCAAGAAATGGCAAAAAAAAAAGACAAAAAATTTTAAAAAAATTAAAAAATAAAGTCCACTTCAGATTTTAAAAGCTGATGGTTACACTTCCAAAACAATGGGGACATTCACTTATTTTCAGTTTGATCCTAGACTACCTGAAAGCACCATTGGAAGGACTGTCACTTACAGTGAGAGCACATGTAATCATCGCAGCACAAATTTTAAATTTCTTTCTCAGGTTATCTGTCTGATATTTTGTATAGGTAATAGATTATTGAACTCAAATAACAAAAAGTACAAAAGTGTACACTATAAAAAACCTTCCTGGAGTTCCCATCGTGGCTCAGTGGAAACGAGTCTGAGTAGCATCCATGAGGACGCAGGTTCAATCCCTGCCCTCTCTCAGTAGGCTGGGGATCCGGTGTTGCCATGAGCTGAGGTGTAAGTCGCAGATGTGGCTCAGATCCCTTGTAGCTGTGGCTGTGGCGAAGGCTGGTGGCTACAGCTCTGATTGGACCCCTAGCCTGGAAACCTCCATATGCCGTGGGTGCAGCCCTAAAAAGACCAAAAAAAAAAAACAACAACATAACTTCCATCACCCATTTGATTCCAACTCTGTCCCTCCAACACACTCGTGTGCACACACACCAGTCACTTGATCTCACTTCCTTTTTATCCTTATGGATGTTGTTTATAAATTTATATACGTAAAGCAACACAAATATTTATTCTCTCCTACATACATATAATATATAATATTTGCTCTGGAGCATTTTGCTTTTTTCACTTAACAATATACAGAGGAGGTCTTTCTACATCTAAAATAAGGATTTTCCTCATTTTCTCTTACAGGCTCAGAGCATTTCATTGTGTATATGCATCACATTTGACATAACTAATCCCGTTGATAACTCTATAAAGTTTTTGGGTTCAGTCCTTTCTGTTCTGTTAAAGGGCCTTTTCCAGTTTAAGAAAATAAATATTAAATATTATCAAATGCCAGATCCTGCGTTGCTGTGGCTGTGGTATAGGCCAGTGGCTGCAGCCCCAACTCAACCCCTAGCCTGGGCACCTCCTTATGCCATGGGTGCAGCCCTAAAAAAAAATGACAATAAAAAAAATTATCAAATGCCTTTTCCACATATATCGGGACAAATGACCTCTGTAGTTTCAGCTACTGATGTGCTAGATTAAGTTAAACTTCCTGTTTTAAAATCATCCTTACCTCCCTACAATAAACCCTTCACTATGGGGAATTTTTTTTTTTTTCCATGTGTTGTTGGAGTGTGCCTGCTAGTATTTTATTTAGGCGTTTTGCCTTGATAGCCATGTCATATTGTTCATGGCTTTCTTTTTGTGCTGTCTTTGTTGGGTTGTGAGGACAGTATTATCCCGGCCTCATAAAGCTCATTTAGAAGCTCTCCCCTTGTCTGCTCTGGACCAGCCTAAGTAACATTGGAGTTATCTGCTCCTTAACAATTTGGTAGAACTTCTCTGTGAAACCATCTGGGCCTGGAGCTTTCCAAGGTTTCGCTTTCACAAACTTCTCTGTTTTGTTTATGCTGTTTGTCTAGTTTATATTCCAGTTTTGTTTTGTTTTTTTAAGCTTTAGGAACAGAAGGTTAGGCTTATCGGACACTTCAGTTCACGGCACGTTATTATCACTGGTTTCACAAGGCCCTTTGTATTTATTCTTTCAGAGTCTTTCTTTTCATCCCCACATTCCCTCCCTTGCCCTTCCCCCTCAGAGAGGCAACCATTCTAACATGTGTTCCGAACATCTTTCTAAAAAATATATCCTTGCAAACTGTGCATTGTGTTTCTATGCGCATGCATTCCATGATTTCCATAAATGCTATTGTGCTACAGTCTTTCCACGGGATCCAAGGGGTATTGGTTTCAGGACCTGCATATGGATACCAAGATCTGATGACCCTCAAATTCTTTGTGTAAAATGGCACAGTACAGTCGCACTTAAGCATCCACAGAGGTAGGACCAACGGATACAGAGGGCGGACTCATATGTCCCATTCCCTTTGTTACTTTTTTTCTCAAGCACTGTTTCTTTCTTTCTTTCTTAAGAGCCAAAACTGTGGCATATGGAAGTTCCTGGGCAAGGGGATGAATCAGAGCTGCAGCTGCTGGCCTACACCACAGCCACAGCAACAACAGATCTGATACCTGTCTGCAACCTACACCACAGCTTCTGGCAGCAACAGATCCTTAACCCACTGAGCAAGGCCAAGGATAGAACCAGCATCCTCATGGATACAACCAGCATCCTCATGGATACTCATCAGGTTCTTTACCACTGAGCCACAATGGAAACTCCCCGGGATCCACTGCTTCTCATGGGTGCAATAAACTCCAAGGTGTGAACCCTCTTGATCGTACATCTCAACTCTTCTGGTGACAGACACCCGGCTCTCCTGCCATCACCAGTGGCTCTGCAGTTCATATCCTTGCACCTAGCTCCTATGTGAGCATTCATCTGGTGGCCGTCCTAATCATAGCGTGGCTATTGAATCCGACCAAGACGGCTAAGCAGCCTACACTCCCACCAGCTCAACCTGAGGATTTCTGTTCTCCGAACCCCACTGATTATCTAGTTTTCTACCTAGTGTCAGTCCAAGAAGTGTACACTGCCTACCGTTGTTACTTTGATTTTTATTTCTCTTCAAATACTACCTAGTTGTTGAGGTGTCCTTGTCTGTATCCTGCCTATGCATATATTTTACCCACTTCCTAATTGGACTTGCTGTATTTCTCTTTTTGGTTTTCAAAAGTTTTCTGACTAATCTAAACGTGAGTCCTTGGCTCAGGCATTGCAAATACCCTCCCTCATTCTGTCGTGGATTGAGGCACTTGAGTCACGATGATCTTTGTTGACTAGAAATCCTTCATTCTGATGTAACCCTATTCACAGCTTTTTAGTGTATGCTCCTGCTTGTGACATTTTCTTTAAAAAGTCTTTCTCTATTCTAGGTAGCAAAAATATTCTTCTGTATTTTTCTATACTTTTTCTTTGAAAGGTAATTATGTAACTAAATCCATTTAAAATTCATCTTCATTTGAGATGCCTAGGAGGGATCTACACATGCTTTTCTCCAAGTTTTTCTAAAACGACCTTAATTGGATGAGTAGTGATGAGAGTTAATTTTATGTGTCTGTTTGGCTGGGCACAGTACTCAGATGTGTGGTCAGACATTATTCTGGTTATTTATGTGAGAGGGTTTTCTGATTAGATTAACCTTTAAGTTGGTGGATTTGAGGAGTTTCCATTGTGGCTCAGAGGGTTAAGGACCCAACGTTGTCCCTGTGAGGATGTGGGTTCAGTCTCTGGCCTCGCTCAGTGTGTTAAGGATCTGGTGTTGCTGCAGGCTGAGGTATAGGTTGCAGACGTGTCCTGGATCCAGTGTTGCCAATGGCATTGGCCTCAGCTGCAGCTCCAGTTGAACTGATCCCTAGCCCAGGAATGTCCATATGCCACAGGTACAGCCATTAAAAAAAAAAAAAAAAAGGTGGATTTTAGTAAAACAGACTGCCCTCCATCTTGTGGGTGGGCCTTATCCAATCAGTTGACGGCTCGAGTAGAACTAAAGATGGACCTCTGCTCAGCAACAGGGAATTCAGTAGCCTTCAGGTTTAAACAGAAGTATAGGCAGCTCCTTTGTGGATCTCCAGTTTACTGGATCACCTTGCAGAGTCTGGATTTGCCAGTCTCAGTAATGATGTTGTTATAACTGTTAACATTTGTTAGGTAAAGCCCTAGGGTGCTGGATGGTGAGCCATGATTCAACCAAAGGCCATAGGAGAAACTGAAATAGAGACGTTTATTACTCACAGATCTCAAAGGGCCACACGGGGAGGTCAAGGCAAGGTACAAGTGGAGAGAGAGACAGGACCTGGAGCAAATGACTTTATTATTATGAAATGGGTAGCATGCTTCAGAGTACCTGGGCTAAGACCAGACTGGTCAATTGAAACCAGAAAGAGTAGGGTTTGGGTAAGTTCCACAGAGGTCTTATCTAAGGGGTGCACAGGGGAAGGTCCTGGGAGTGAAGAAGACTGTCGAATCAGGAACTTGCCTTGTGACCCTTCAGGCTCTAACCTAGGGCATGTGCTTGTATGAGGGGCTAGAGTCAGTTCAAGACCCCACAGGCAGCTTGGCTAATTTGTGCCAACCAAGAGCATGGATATCTCTCCATTTCTCTGAACAGTTTCTATATCTTTTACTATTTTCACCATAAAGGTCTTAGGAATTCTTGTTTAGGCTAACTCCTAGAAACTTCATACTTTGATTGCCATTGTGAATGGGATTTTTAAAAGAAAAATTTTAATAGTTGATTTACCATGTTTTGTCAATTTCTGCCATACCATGAACGGGTGTTTTTGCATTGCATCTTTTAGTTGGATAATGTTCTGAACTGCTATCGATTCTAAGAGGATGACTTTGTGTCCAGCAACTTTATTAAACTCTCTTATTAGTTCTAAAAATTTGTCCATGCTCTTATTTTTCTATAGTGGTGGCTATACCACCAGCCAAAAATGACAATTTTATCTCTTTCTCACCAATGTGTACTGCTTTATTTTTATTTTTCCTTTTGGTTTCCTATAGCATTGGCAAGAATTTCTAGTTCTATGTTAAACAGCAGCAGTTCCTGATGTTTATAGATACACACTTAAATTTTGCCCATTATTTATGTTTGCTATAAATTTTCAATACATAACTTTTAAAGAAATTCCTTTCTAACCTTAGAGGATGGTTGTCTTCATGATAAATGGGTATGAACATGTCGAAACCTTTCTTAACATGCTTTGAGATAATCACATAGTATTTTCCCCTTTAGTCTGTTAATGTAATGAAATATAAAGTTTACAATAGTGAACCATCCTTGCATTCTTGGGACAGACAATCCCTAATCATACTGTATTTTGTCTTAAATATATTACTGGATTAAGATACTCCTCTTTTATTTAAAAATTTTGCATTTACATTATTTAATGAAATAGACATGATTTTCTTGGGAGTGGGTTATGAATTATTTTTATCTGGTTTTAGGATCAAGATTAGTTGGTTAAATGAGGCAGGCAAACTGCTCATTTTCCATCCTTCTTTCTTTGTTCCTTTCTCTTTTTTTCAAACTAATTCTATAAGATAAGAATGAACTGTCCTTAAAATCTTGATAAAACACACATGTAAAACCATCTGGACTGTGGTTTTGGGGGCAGGATTGAGATATTTTTCACTATCAATTTAATTTCTTTAACACTTGCTAATCTATTCAAGCTATCTATCTTATCTTTCATCAATTTTGACATGTTTTGCCAGAAAGCATAATTTCATCTGGATTTTCAAGGTTATTATCAAATAAATTAGTATTGTACTTGAAATTTTTTCCCCTTATGTCCATAGTTATTCTTTATTTTTTTTCCTCTGAATTCTATGTTTATTTGTACCTTTTCTCTTTTTTCATTAGCAGTCTTACTAGGAGTCTTTTTTATCTCATTAATATTTTCAAAGAATTTTGCTTTTGTTAATCTTTACTATTATTTTGTTGTTGATGCTGTTTACTTCCTTCTTGTTTTTTTTTTTTTTTTGGATTTGCTCTGTTACCCTTTCTAACTTCTTAACTTGATTAGCATATTTATTTTTTGAAGTGTTCTTGTTTCCAAGTAAATTTATATAAAACAAAATTCCTTCAAAGTGCTCCTTTATTGTCACACAATTTTAAAAATCCCCTTTACTGAGATATAATTTACATAAATAAAATAGTGAACAAGTTGATGAGTTTTAATGTATCTATAACTCCCAGGAACCACAGTCAAGATACACATATTTCCATTACCTCCAAAATGCTTCTTTCTTTTGGTCAACCTTTTCTGACCCTTTACCAAAGCAACCCTAATTTGTTTTCTAGTACTATAGATTAGTTTTGCCTTTTCTAGAACTTTATATAAATGAAATCACACAGGATGTATTTTTTTAGTTCTGATATTTTTTTGCTCAGCATAATGTTTTTGAGATCCATCCATCCATGTCATTGCATATGCCAATAATTTTTTCCTTTTTATTCCTGAGTATAATTCTATTGAATATACCACAATTTATGTCGCTGTTCACCTTTGATGGACATCTGCTTTGTTTCTAATTTGGGGTTAATAAGAATAAATCATCTATAAACTCTTGAGTACAAGAACATGTGTTGTCCCACAGATTTTGAACTACGGTATTTTTATATCTTTCATGACTAAATATTTAAAATTTTTCTTTATAATTTCCTTTTTAACTTGAGAGTTCTTTAATAATATATTACTTACTTTCCAAGTATACAAGCGTTTTAAGCTTTTGTTGTATTGTTGTTTTCTAGTGTTTCCATCTCCTACCTATTCTGGGGTCAGTTTTCATAAATTGTTATCCTAGAAAAATTATCCATTACAACCAAGTTCACAAATTAATTTTATGAAGTTATACAGTATATTCCCTGAAAGTCTTTCAGTGCTTTCCATTTCTGTGATTATTTTCCTATTATTAGTTCATGTTGTGTCTTCTTTTTTCCCTTGTTAGATTAGCTAATAGTTTTGTTTTGCTTTTTTGGAGGAAAAAAGCAAAATAAATCTTTGGTTCATTTTTTTAAAGTAGTTTTTTCTTTATTAATTATTCCCTTTACTTTCTTTTGGTTTATTTTCTTTCATTAATTTGTTTCCATTTTTTATTTTATGTAAATCGAATAGAATAGAATTTATAGTTTATAAGTACTGATATCTAGGTTTTAACTTTCATTATTTCCTTGATATTCTGCAATTTTGAATAGTCCTTTTGCTTTTGTTTTCTTCTAACTTGTTTCCATTACTCTCAACAGATGGTTTTTGTACAGGTTCATGCTTTGTATTCATGAACAGAGTATGATATATATTGATTAGCTTTCCCTTGTTAATTTTTTTTTCTTTTTTTTTGCTTTTTAGGGCCACATCCATGGCATATGGAGGGTCCCAGGCTAGGGGTCTAATTAGAGCTACAGCTGCCGGCCACAGCCACAGCCACAGCCACACCAGATCTGAGCCTCACCTGTGACCTACACCACAGCTCACAGCAATGCCGGATCTTTAACCCACTGGGCAAAGCCAGGGATCGAACTCACAACCTCATGGTTCCTAGTTGGGTTCATTTCTGCTGTGCCACAATGGGACCTCCCCTTGTTAATTTGATTGTCTGTATCTTCTACTGCCTTTATTGCTTTTTATTCACTTGATCTGCCACGGGCTAAGAGAATGCACAAAAAGTCTCTTCCTATGAAGTATTTCTGCCTGTATCTCGTATTGGAATTTTTTCTTTGTGCATGTTGATACTACATTCTTAGGCTTACATAGACTCAAAACTGTTAGATTCTTGTTCCCAGTTACACTCTTTATCCTGTTAAACTGTGATATAGTTGTGGTTTTTCAAGGCAACCAGTAGATCAGAATTATTATCCTGGCTCCCTCCTCCATTATTCAGTTTTATATTTATCTTTATAATTTTCTTTCTTTCTTTCTTTTTAGGCCCGCACCTGTGGCATATGGAAGTTCCCAGGCTAGGGGTCTAATTGGAGCTGTAGCTGCCGGCCTACACTGCAGCTCATGGCAATGCCAGATCCTTAACCCACTGAGCGAGGCCAGGGATCAAACCTGTGTCCTCATGGATACTAGTCAGATTCGTTTCCACTGTGCCACAACAGGTACTCCCTCCTTATACTTTAAATACAATTTTACTTCCCCTCTTTGCTTTATCAGCTATAAATTATAAAGTTTGCCTCTTCATCTGAGAGAACAGGAGAACAGTGGATGCACTTGACCTCCATTTCATTATACTCTCACTGTCGCCGGGACGTCACCAGGATTTATAACATGCACATTCAGTTCCATGACAACATATCGGTATCAATCTAAATGCAATCTATTACGATGCCAGTCCTTTGGCTGTGCTTTCGATTCTGGTTCCCAGCCCTCCCCCACGGGTCTTAGCTCTCAGAAGAGAGGAGGCCTTTGTCCCGGTCCTGTGACACTCCACTGCCTGGAGGACGCATAGGAAGGCAGCCAATTTGGAAACGAAGGACTCTGGTTTGGAGTCCCAGGCAGGGGGCTTGGTCCAAAACACAGAGTCCAAGAGCCTGTGGAGACTACAGACTCCGGCAGCAGAGAGAAGGCAAAGCAGTGCCAGCAGGGAGGACTCCTGTGAACGCAGCCCAAGTGCCTTCCTTGACGACTCAAGGGCAGTTTGGACAGAGGCTTTGCAGAGGATATAAATCCTACTCCAGTAGACAGAGACACTGACTCATGAACATGTGGGTTTAAGTGGTAAAGTGGCCACATATGACCCCCTCTCCCCCTCCCAGGCTAGACAGGCCTGGGAACATTTAGCCTACATCTGACATTAAAATGTGACTCGATAGGAAAGTACATTTTTTTCCAGCAGATAAACAGCGAGGTCTGCTTAAACAGAAATATGGGATTATACATGTTTAGAGGAAGCTCTTCCTCTAAAAGATACAGATGGGTAATTTCGTCTTAAAGAAGAATCCAAGTTAGAAGAGGATAAAAGAAGGCAATACGCCTTCCTGCAACTACGTACTTTCTCAGAATAGAATTTAAACTCCTGTTACCATTCTCACCTTTCTACTCTCCACTATCTCAAACACACACACACACACACACACACACAGAGTAGCTTTCTGGTGTTTTCCTTCAACGGACTCTGGGGTTTCATATTCCACCTCCAACTGTGCAAATTCTCCCACCTCCCTCCCATGCGTCTTCAGGGGCAGCAGTACAGAAATACAAAATCACCTTGTCCCAACCCTTTCTTGTTGCCCTCATCCAGAGGCCACTTCTTCCTTCTTCGAAGTCCCGTGATATTTTATCTGTACTTCCCATGGACCTTATCTCTTTCTGGCTTGTGTTTTCGTTGTTTGCGTGTATGAAACATGACGGTCAAGAGGAAAGAAGCACTGCTGGCTTTAGAGTCAGACCTGCCTCAGGATGGATCCCAGGTCCTTCCCTCGCAAGGTGGGTGGCCTTGGGAAAATACCAACTCTAGAGAACCTCCTGTTTTGGGGCAAAGTTTAAAAGTGGTACCCTCTCACGATTGTTTTGAAGATCGGAGATAGTATACATAAAACACAGTGCTCATAAAATACCCCCAGAAGTCAATCATTGCTATTATCATTATTTATGATGGGGTTTGGTTTGGTTTGGTTTGGTTTTTTTTTTTTTTTTGGCTTTTTAGGGCTGCACCCCTGGCATATGGTGGTTCCCAGGCTAGGGGTGGAATCGGATGTGTAGCTGCCGGCCACAGCCATAGAAACACCAGATCCGAGCCGCGTCAGCAACCTACACCACAGCTCACAGCAATGCCGGATCCTTAATCCACGGAGTGAGGCCAGGGATTGAACCCACATCCTCATGCATACCAGTCAGGTTCATTAGCCCTGAGCCACGGCAGGAACTTCATTTTTGTATTTCTTATGTCCATACTAGAATGTTTATTCCTCCATTCATCCCATAGGTATTTATTAAAGACAAATTATGTGGGCGGCATTGGGGGCGACGTAGAGAAAAAGAGAGTTTGTGGATGGGGAAAGGCAGAAAGTTAACAAGCAAAAAAATAAACACAGGGATAATTGCAGATGAAGGGCAGGGCCGTGAAGAAACTGAAACAAAAATATGCAACAGAGGTGGCAGGGGGGAGATAGACAAAGGGGTCTCTGGGAAGGGAGTGTGTGGGCTCAAAGCAGGGTAAGAGGGAGGCACCCATGAGAAGTTCTGAAGCCAGAGCATCTGGGGAGGAAGGAGAGTCAACGTGGCTCAGAGTTGAGGAAGCCACTGAGAGCAGGGTGAGGGAAGGAAGGCTGGAGAGGGAGAGGGTGCGAAGAGAGGGGGGCAGTCCCCGGATGGGGGGGGTGGCCTTGATGCAGTGCCCACATGACTGGGCACTACCTTGAAGACTTGGTCCACTGGCTTGTGCTCAGTCTCCCATCTGCCATTGTGCTTGACTCCTGGGGCGATGGTACCCAGCAGCCCACCCACCCACAGATGGTTGTGAAAGGGAGAAATAAAGGGAAGGAAGGAAGGAAGACAGGAGGGGAGAGAGAGGGAGGGAGGAAGCAAGGAAGCGGGGAGGGAGACTACAGAGCAGACATCCATACAGACCATGTCAGGGGCTCAAGGACAGAGCCGGCCGGCCTTGGTGGGTGGAGACAACGTCCATCCTCCGTGAACATTCGGTGTCACACCGTCCCTTTCCTCGGGTGGTCCCAGATGGTGGCGGGGGCTGGGGAGCTGGGAGGTCCATGCGAAGGACAGCTCATCCCTGCCTCTGGCTCCCATCGCTGGCGGTTCTGTCTCTCAGGTCCCAGATAACAACTGTCAGATGGTCTCCCTGTGAAGCAATAAGCTTCCCCCAAACAAAGAGGCCGGCCAAGCTCCAGAAAAGCTGCAGTCTGGACAAAACACACAAGCCTGGAAAAAATTAAGAGTTCATGAGCAGCTGAACAAAGGACCTGGGGGAAATGCAAGGGGTTAAACACCAGCACACAATGTTCCCGACGCCCTTGAACGCACAAGCAGAAAAATCATCGCACCTCCTTGGTAAAGGGAAAAAGAAACCACGGGAGAAACAAGTCAGTGTTTTCGTAGGAGAACTAAAAATAATGCTGCGAGAGGTCGGCCCAGCCCAGAAATGGAGGAAAAGAGAAATGACAGACAGTAGGGAAAGGCGAGAAACCAGGCAGGCAGGGGGCAGGAGCCCAGCTCCTTCACAGCCTTCGGGGCTGGGGAGGGAGGCTTTCCCCCTGGACCCGCTCCTCTGTGGCGGGGGATCTAGACTACAGATGAAGCAGAAATCACAGCCTCTCCTTAAATATTTTTCTTCATTCATTTTCATCTTAAATATAAAAGGAAGTAAACTCAAGCCTGGCCCACCCCAAGGGCCAAATGTTGTAGGGGTTATTTGCTAAGAAACAAACATCTCCAAATGAAGGCTTTGGGGAGTTCCCATTGTGGTTCAGGGGGTTAAGAACCCTACTAGTATCCACGAGGAAGCGGGTTTGATCCCTGGCCCCGCTCAGTGGGTTTAGGATCTGGCATTGCTGGGGCTGTGGTGTAGGCTGGCAGCTGTAGCTCCGATTCAACCCTGAGCCTTGGAACTGGCATATGCCGCGGGTATGGCCTTAACAAGAAAAAAAGAAGAAGAAGGCTTATAATTCAGAATAAAATAGCAGCATTTGGACGAACAAGAAGTGTGAGAGTGAGAGGCTCCGGAACCATATTTGAATCCAGCTTAAAGAATTAAGCGAGCAGGACTGGATGGCACAAGAGGTTGCAGTCTCAGCTTATAGCTTAAGAAAGGAATGCAATAGCTGGAATTAAAGGCAGAACTAGCTAACCTCTTCATCATTTGTAACAACCAGTTTCCTCATGGGTGCCAGTTTTGTGCTCAGA
This sequence comes from Phacochoerus africanus, assembly GCF_016906955.1. NCBI lineage: Eukaryota > Metazoa > Chordata > Mammalia > Artiodactyla > Suidae > Phacochoerus > Phacochoerus africanus. The sequence goes on from NC_062546.1 coordinate 193,757,482, forward strand.
AAGTTGTATGAGTGTGTTTCTGAGATAGAGAGCCATAGTGGCAATATTCCATCTATGGCTTCACCATAAATTTTCCTTTGTACACAGGCCTTTTTCACCAGAAAGATAGGCACAAGGAAAACACGAAGCAAGGAAGACGCTTATGTCCAAGGCCTTTGAAACGTCACAGTCATAATGAAGGTAGACCCCACCATTTTGGCACAAAGAAAGAGATTTTGTCCAAAAGTTGTAAAGATGTTTAGAATTAAAATTATCCAACAAGGTCTGTAATGTACACAGTGCCAGCTGCAGGCGAAGCACAATTCCACATGCTCTGCATATGGTGAGAGTGCCTTGAATGCTCTCCAAACCTCTGTAAAGCAAATATCATCCCCACGTCACAGATGGAAACACTATGGCTCCAAGAGGTTAAGAATTTTTCCCACGGTCTCATAGCTGGTAAATGGAATTTCCAGGTTGGTCTGGGACTGCCTCAGCAATATAGCCCCCACTGGGTCTTGTTTGCTTTGTTTGTTTGTTTGCTTGTTTGTTTGTTTAATGGCTGTACTGCAGCATATGGAAATAGCCAGGTCTGGGACTAAATCTGAGCGACAGCTGCAGCAAAACTCAATCCTTTAATCTATTGCACAAGGCCGGGGATGGAACCCCAAGCCTCCGCAGCAACCCAAGCCGCTACAATTGAATTCTTAACCCACTGCGCCACAGGGGGTGCAATAAAAACTTTTCTGCAATAAAAACTCATCACCGTGTCATGCCTCTCCCCACATGCTTGCCCTGTGTATCTCTTCCTCTGGCTGCTAATTCGGACCTTTTAAAATCCTTTGTAGTAAATCAGTAATCTAGTAAGTTAAAAAAAGCCAAAACCCTCATCACTCCACAACCACGTAGAAAAACTTAAATGGAAGATTTCGACTTTGTGGTCATCTTCGGTGAAAATCTTTGATAAGTGATTACGTTTTCATTGGCGGCTCAACATTTTAATAGAACACACGCAGTGGGCATAGTATTCTTACCTGCAATGTGGTTTTCCTAAAGAAGCTATTTTGAGTGTATAACATCCAAAGAGAAATGCTGTTTTTGCATTTTTGGCTGAGGGTTTCTTTGTGTCATGAAGATCAACTCCACTGCTGGGGCATGAAAGAGTAAAAATAGATTTCCATTAGTAGCAACAAGTAGGAGTTGTTTGTCAGCCAGAAGGAAATTCTTTCATTCTTTTCCTGCTTTGGTTCTTTTTCTGCCAATAGTTAAGCAAGGGTCATTAGAGGGTGGTCAGAGCCAACTTCACGTACGAGTAGGTGGTTGCCTACAAAAGCTGATTTCAGAGATGGGAGCTCAGGCGTGTTGATCCCAGGCAAGACTTCAGGGCAACAGCCAAGCAGGGACCCATCCCCCCGAAACGAAGGAGAACAAGTTTAGCTCTGATGGAGTTTTCCAGAATTACAATTATTCAGAAACTCTGCAAATAAGGTTTCTTGATTGCAAACATGCGTGCTTTATGTCATTGTCAAAGTAAAGTTTTATCTTGTCTTTTTTTTTCTTTTTAGGCTGCACCTGTGGCATGTGGAAATTCCCAGGCTAGGAGTCGAACTGAAGCTGCAGCTGTGGCCTACACCACAGCCACGGCAACATAGGACCCTAGCTTCATCTGCAAACTATGCCTCACCTTGTGGCAACGCCAGATCCTTAACCCACTGAGCGAGGTCAGGGATTGAGCCCAAATCCTCCTAGATACTAATCAAGTTCTTAATCAGATGAGCCACACCAGGAAATCCTAAATCTTTATCTTAATTTCATAAAGAGAAAAGGGACCCCCTTACCATATTCTTTCAAGACTCATTGCCTGTAAAGCACTAAATCTTCTCCAACTAAACAAAAGCTCTCCCACTAAACATCTCTCCATGTGGACACCTAAAACCCTACGATTAACAATTAGTTCCCATTGTTCTCGTCCTTCTGGGTAGATTTTCTTTTTTGAGCCAAATGCCTTGGGAGCTAATGCATTTCATATATCTTTGGGGGGAAAAATAGTTTATCAGATGTGTTTTCGACTCCAGAAAGTCCCTGGATCCCAAGAAAACATTTGGCAAAGGGGGAACACCCAACCTCAACCCATGTGTAGAGCTGAGCAGAGAAAGAAATAGGAACAAAATTCACTCACCTAATATTTTGCCCTCAGCCAGTCCCTAACTCTATCAAATTTGCTAGGACATCATAAAGATCATGAAATTCTATGATTCGAAGACACCATCTCTGCTTTGCCTCTTTAATGAGCCTCCTGGAAGTTATAGCCATACCCAGGAAAACACTAGGTTTGATTTTAGAGTGTTGACAAATTTTTGAATCCCATGTTAAGATCAGATAAGCCTCATATTTTATAAACAAAGAAGGAGAGAGCCGGAGAGAAGTGCTTTGCTCCAAATCACTCAGTTAGGGGCAAAGCAACGATGAGAGCCGCAGTCTCCCACAATCACTGAAAGGAACACCCCCGTCGGATTCCCATCTTTCAAACATTTCAGCAAACACAAAAAGGAGGGTGACTCTACTCAGGAAGAAGTGTGTTGAGCTCAGCCAAACTTACTTCTTTTACGACAGATAAAGTAAACCAGATTCAGAAATCTACATTTTTTTTTAACTGATGGGGCAGGGGACCCTACTAACTGGAATAATTTGTGTGTGCTGGTGATGAGATGGGGGGGGGGGATGTAAAGTTAAAGGAACTATTGGAATTTAAACCAGAAACATTCTGCTGATGTTAAAAACAAGTTAGCTGTTTTAGATGCATCATTAACTTTTCCTCCTTGAATTTTATGGTGGGGCGGGGAAGGAGGGGGGCTGTGGTGTGCGTGCATGCATGTATGTGTGTGTGTGTGTGTGTGTGTGTGTGTATGAGTGGTGCGATATGGTGTGTGCATGTGTGTATTTGGCTGCCATCTTCTGTGAAAAGCAAATGAGAAGCTGAATTTAACCCTATGAGGAGAAGCTCTTTATTAGGAATTGAGCTTGAAAAGGTTAATGAGAGACAGCTGAGGAGCTCTTTCATGACAACTTAACCAGAAGCCCCCCCCCAAAAGAAGGGGAAGAAAGTTGGACGTGGGAGGTGGGAGTGGGGGAGGGGTATAGGTTATGTCCGGGGACGGGAACGAGGAATCAAAAACTTTCCACATGGCCGCATAATTAAGCATCTATTGATAGCAAGGGGAGGAGTTCCCTGGTGGCCTAGCTATTAAGGATCCAGCATTGTCACTGCTGTGGTTCAGGTCACTGCTGGGACTCAGGTTGGATCCTCAGCCTGGAAACCGCTGCATGTTGCAGGCACAGGCAAAAAAAATAGCAGTGGGAATATGTGAAAGCCAAAAGTTATTTTAAAATAGATTTATCATTTCTCTGTTAGCACCTGAAGACCAGACAGAGGAAGGCAGCCCTTTAAAACAAAACAATTTGTAGCAACATGGATAGAATTGGAGATTCTCACACTAAGTGAAGTAAGTGAGAAAGAGAAAGACAAATATTATATGATATCACTTCTATGAGGATTATAAAATATGGCACAAATGAACCTATCTACAGAACAGAAACAAACGCATGGACATAAAGAACAGACTTGTAGTTTCCCAGGGTGCGGGGGGCAATAGGATGGATTGGGAGTTAGGGGTTAGTAGATGCAAATTATTACATTTAGAATGGATAAGCAATGAAGTCCTACTGTATAGCACAGGGAACTCTCTCCAATAACTTGTGACAGAACATGATGGAAAATAACATGAGAAAAAGAATGTATATATGTGTATAAATGTATATATACAACCTGTATATATATATATATATGTATAACTGTAAATATATATATAATTTCTGCTGTATAGCAAAAATTGACAGAACATTGTAAATCAACTATCATAATTTTTTTAAATAAAACAGAAATACGAATTAAAAAAAGAGAGAGAACTTTCCAACAGGACATTTTCCAACAACGCAGTGTCATAAATATGCATCAGGATTTCAAAGATGTGGATTTTTTGTTCAGTGTCCATATCTCAGTTGTTCAAAGTCTAGACTTAAAGCTCTCCAGTAGGATGGAACGAGTTGGAATCCCAGCGCTACATTTACCCACTGAGTGGCCTTAGGCAACTTTTATTTTTTACTTTCCAAAGTGGTGTTACATGTAATATCTACAAATCTTTGAGATGAAGGCACATGAGTTGATCCATGACCAGGGATAGGCAGGTAGCAAAATGCTTGATAAATGTGAGCTGTGGGTGTGACTCGGGTTTTCGCTCTATCTGATCCAGGAGGAGTTCTGAATTCAGGGGCGAGAGACTAGGGACCTTAGATTCTTGACTCTTCTTAGGGAGTTGTACCATAGATAAATAAAGAATTCCACCCAGCAGGACCCCTTCGAGATTCTCTGATGCTTTCTGCTCTCTTTGAAAGCCAGGCTTGGAGCATCTCCAATTGGCTGTTTTGATTCCTCATTCCAGCTTTGAGGTCCTCATGGCCGTCCTATCTCAGTGCCTCTCCTGTTCCCTACTTGCCACCCAGCTGGCTATCCAGGTCAATGTCAGGAACCCTCCAGGACAGGACTTTTCAATCCGTGCTAGCTTCACCCACCCCATCCTGAGCCATAAGAGTATCTCAGAACTTGCCAGGAACGGGGCATGGAAGCCCTTTGAGAATCTGTTTTAATCAATTTGCTATAAATATGATTTTAAAATAAAGTCATGTAAAATGGGGGGTGGAACTGAAATCCAGTTTTCTTACCCATAAAACAAGTGGGCCAGACATGCTGAGATCTGAGATCCCTTCCAGAACAAATACGGGAACGTCAAGGGAGTAAGAACTCGGTCCTTGTGCCGCATAGCTGCATATAAATTTTCCTCAATAATATCATGAGTGTGATGAGTAAATAAATAGTGGGATTTTTTTTTTTTTTCTCTTTTTAGGGCCGCACCTGGGGCATATGGAAGTTCCCGGGATAGGGGTGGAATCAGAGATGCAGCTGAAGACCTACACAACGGCTTGTGGCAATGCCGGATCCTTAATCCACTGAGTGAGGCCAAAGACTGAACGCACCTCCTCATGGATGCTAATCGGGTTCTTAACCTTTGAGCCACAGCAGGAACTCCCAATTTAATTTTATAATCTAAAACTACCAAGGTATCGTGTTCCTATCTAATGACTTAATTTATAACAATGGTTCGTTCTTTTTTGTTTTTTGTTTTTTGTTTTTAATCCAATAATCCTCAACTATTTTATCATCCTCTCATAGGTATTGTCTTCTGGCTGGAATTCACTCCTGGCGCTGTCTTGTCCGCACTGCAGTAGAGGACGAGTTGGAAAAAGGGACTCGAAAGGGATGCTCGTTTTCTTGTCTCTGCTCTTGGTAGGGGTCCTGCTCTTCCACAGACCACAACTTACTTTGAGTTGCCTTTGGACCCTCCTAAGGAAACTCCATCTCAATTTGAAAAAGACAGCTTTTAACTCATGATTTAAAAAAAAAAATAAATGGTTTTTTCTTGTCTGTTAATCTAGAAATACTGAGACAGCAAGAAAAACATATCATCCCAGATTTACTTTAATTCAGTTCCAAGTGCCTAACCAGAAGAGTACCTTGGCGGTGTTGATGAAATGTAAAGACATTTTCGCACTTGGATGACCGACAGCATAGGGAATTAAGATAAGGTAATAAACTCTGTCCAACGGCACTATAATTGTGGCCACAGAGCTCCAGAAAGTTCCTTGAACAGGAGAATTTCAGAAGCCCAGTGCAGGGGACTTTGCCTCATCCCAATTCTCTCTCTTAAAACACATCTAATTAGAGGGCTGGGCAAACAGTTTTATAAAGGATCAGATAATAAGTATATTACTTTGGAGGGGGTGGCGTTTGGTCTTTGTCAAGATTACTTAACCTACCATTGCAGCGCCAGAAGCAATATGTAAATGAATGAGCACAGCTATGTTCCAATAAAACTTTATTTACAAAAACAGGCATCTGGGCTGGATTGGGCTGACCCCTGATTTATTGATCAGGGAGGGGTGTGATGTATGGCAAAATTCCAGCCCATGGGGATTCACTAAAATTCTCATCCAACCCCCTGTGTTTTTTTATAATATTTTGTTTTCTTTCTCATTATGAACATGAGACATGATCACTGGAAAAAGTTTATAGAAGAAAAAAGATTAAAAAAAAAATCATCCATACTGCCATCAGACCTACCACGTTTTAATAACTCTAGATATTCTGTTTTGCTTTGTTTGGGATTTTGTTATATAGAATGAGGATACTGTGGTATGTACCTGCAAATCGACCTAATTCTCTTGTTTTTATGCTGTTTCCTACATAAATTTAGACCAATTTTTACTAATCCCTACTTCATAGGTTGTTTTTCCAAGAGCCCTGAGTCACACCAGCAATATCATCGCTTCTCTTACATTTACAGTGAAGGCTTGTGGTGCTTGCAATTTGGAGCCACTGCCACCGAGAAGGAAGCGGAAAGGACACTGCCCGGTGAGTGCCAACAACACATTCCACCAAGGTCAGGGTGTAGAACAGCCCTGGAGAGAAGAAGTGTGTGCTTCTGTGTTGGGGAAACAACTTGTTACGAATTTAGTTTCCTGAGGCCCCTGTTAAAATCTCTGCTATAAGCCCTTCAGGAAATTCTGCACGGGGAGTGTACAGCCCAGGCTTTGAGGAGCACTGTGGGTTATGGGGTTCAGAGATGCCATCCCCCAACACAGCCCTTTGGCACACTGAATATTTTAAGCTGAAGGCATCTGAGAAACAGCACAAGCAGGAAGGTCACTCTGACCTCCCTCCCCTCTTCCCCTGAAATAGGTCATAAAACCCTCATGTGAGAGGTGCCCTCCCTACACCCAGAGGAAAGGAGGCGCATCCTTATCTGCAAAGACAAAGAGCCGCCAAGAAGAATGCGAACAAACAGGTCTAGCAGAGTCCCTCCCCCCGCTCCCCGCCCCCGAACCCAGCCGCATCCCCCTCCTGGCTGGACCGCTACCTCACACTGCTTAACCTGTCCTAGTCCTCCGCCCGTGTCCACTCGCCATCAACCCCAGCGTAATGCTACTCAGCTAGCTCTTTCTCCAGGGCATCCTTTAGAAAGGCTCCCCTGGCATGGAAAACTCGGTACGCGTACCTCGGTTGGCATCTCTCCTGTTACTATGTCTTGGTCCGTTTAATTTTCAGATCCAGCCAGGGACCTTAAGCGAGTCAGGAAGCCTTTTCCTCCCGGGCAAGGGGTGTGATTGAGGAGACTGTGTGTTGGAGGAGCTCCGACGACTCCATCGCTTCAGGTGAGGGCTCGCTCCAGCTCACATGACCCTGTTTTTTTTTCCTAGGGCCAGTCTCATTTGCCACATCATTAGCATAGCATCTTTTGTAGGGAACATAAGGGGTTCTGATCTAACAGGTTTACAGCAGGCCATGTGTAAAACCTGATGACTGAAAACACAGGTGTTTGCTTCTTTTTTTTCCTTCTTTCTTTTCTTTTCTTTTTTTTTTTTTTTTGTGGCTTTCCCATTTCACCTACTGCCCTGGTGCCTTCCTAAAATAGAGTTCTCTCTATTCTGGTGCTAAAAAGAGGTGGGGGTTTTTTGGTTGGTTGGTTGGTTGGTTGGTTTTTTAGGGCTGCACCTGCAGCATATGGAAGTTCCCAGGCTAGGGGTTGAATTGGAGCCACAGCTGCCAGCCTACGCCACAGCCATGGCAATGTAGGATCCGAGGCAAATGTGTGACCTACACCACAGCTCACGCCAACGCCAGATGCTTAGCCCAGTGAGTGAGGCCAGGGATCAAACCCGCATCCTATGGATACCACGCAGGTTCTTAACCTGCTGAGCCGCAACGGAAACCCCAGGGATGAACTTCTTGAGGAAACAAATGGGGAGTCAGAAAAAGCTTTTTGACACGAATGAACTAAACACAAAGATAAAGAACAGAAATAAATGTGATAAGGGCCTGTTATTTCATAGGGTGAAACGTATGTACACTGGACAGAGCTTTCCTCTCAGGCTCATGGGAGGTCATATTTGCTCAGTATGCTAGTAACAAGGTAGTTTGGGTGGTGATTTTTTTTCTTTTTGGCCTCATGCACGGCATGTGGAAGTTCCCAGGCCAGGGATTGAGCCCACAACACTGCAGTGACAATGCTAGATCCTTAACCACTAGGCCACCAGGGAACTCTGGAGTGATAATTTTTTGTTGTTGTTATTGTTTTCTTTTCACAGCTGCACCTGCCACAGATGGAAGTTCCCAGGCTAGGGGTTGAATCGGAGCTGTAGCTTCGGGCCTACACCACAGCCACAGCAACGTGGGATCCAAGTTGCATTTGCAGTCTATGATGCAGCTTGTGGTAACGCTGGATCCTTAACCCACTGAGCGAGGCCAGGGATTGAACCTGCATCCTCACGGACACTATGTTGGGGTGTTAGCCTGCTGAGCCACAACAGGGACTCGGAAGTGATAATGTTTTTAATGTAAAGAACTTATTTTTAAGTTTTTGGAAACCAGAGACTTGCAGTGGCATTGATGAGAATATGGACTATGCCGTGAAGCAGTCCATGGCTGAGACTGCTGGAGCCCATAGTAGCCGGTGACCACAGCCATGCCCCTTCTCTCTTCTGCTCTCCCATCTGCGAAATAAGAATAATGATGTATCTGCCTCTGAGCTGCTGGAAGGATAAAATGAGATGACTGCTGTAAATCCTGATGGCTAACCTTGAAGGAATGCAGAATAAAACCACTGTTTATAACAGAATTATAAGCTCTATTATACAGGTAATTACAAATTCTCCTTGACTGGTAATTCTCACAGGCACTTTATTGACAACATTTTACTTGCTATAGTTTGTTTCTGAATATGTGTAAAGGTAAGAAGACAATTATGCTGTAAATTGCACCATGAATTCACCCCAACAAGACTTCCCTCAAGTTAATACTAATTAGTGATGTACAATACTGATGCTTGTAATTTCAATGGAAGTTAGAGGGATGTTTGCTTTGCAATACCACTGGGAGAGAAAAAAATCAGTTGTTTTTTTTTTTAAATAAATGGAGGAAGCTAATATAAAGGGAAGATGAAATAATGACTTCAAGCATTTATTCAGTCATGTTGTGTGCTGCTTCTTAACAATAAACATATCATTTACAACACTAAGCAGAAGGAAGACTCCTCTAGCCTGTGTACCAAATAAGGACAAAAAAGACAGAAAACCCAGCCTTTTTACTCTCAATGGAGCATCGCGCTCATTAAAAAAAAAATTTTTTTTTTAAATTAATCTCAGGCGTTCCTGTCATAGCTCAGCAGAAACGAATCTGACTAGGAACCATGAGGTTGCGGGTTTGATCTCTAGCCTCACTCAGTGGGTTAAGGATCTGGCTTTGCCGTGAGCTGTGGTGTAGGCCAACAGCTGTAGCTCTAATTGGACCCCTAGCCTGGGAACCTCTGTGTGCCTTGGGTGTAGCCCTAAAAAAAAGCAAAAAAAAAAAAACCTCAAAGCTGTTTCCAAATGTTTAATAACCTGAGTCCACCCTAATAACCTAAGACAGATCAATCACCTATTTCAATTGTTTAAGCAGGAAAGCTCAATTTGGGAGGAGTGGGGGAGTTGGCTCCTGTACACTGGCAACCTGCTTTATTAGTTTCAAAAGACATTGTTGTTTTTGAAAAGGGTTTTTCCAGCCCTTCTAGTGGTAACAATCCAAAAGACTCTGCCTGTAAAGAAATCAGGATTTCCCAAACTTGCCCATCACAAGAGTCCCCTGTTTAAGCACATATTCCCAGACAGCCCTAGGGAATCAGCATTTCTAAGTGGCTCTAGTCATCAGACAGGTTTGGGCAACACCTCCCTGCAGTGGCTCTTGACCCTGATCACGGGCTGGAGTCTTCTGGGGAGCAGAAAAAGCAGCCGCGGCAACACCTGAGGCCTGGACCCACCGCAGACAAGAGAAATCACCATCTCTGGAGCTGGCCTGGCCCCTCTGGTTTTTGGTTTTGCCTGTGTCTGCCGCACGTGGAAGTTCTTGAGCCAGGGATCCAACCTGCGCCACAGCGGTGGCAATGCCGGATCCTTCATCCCCTGTGCTACAAGATAACTCCATCACTGGTGTTTTTTCCAAAGCTACCCAGAGGATGCTAGCCATCTCAGGCCCCCTGTCCCATCCCCAGGCCCCCTCAAGGGCAGTCTGCATCAGAACAAGAGCTTCGGCAATCTACATGCACACGGAAGGTCGACGAGGCTGTCCTCATGCCTCCCAACAAACAGAACTCATATCTTTCCACCCCAGGAAGGATGGATTTTTTGGCTCTCCTTTCCCTCTAGCCACCACAAGAAACTCACCCTCTTTCCAGGTCTTTTTCTTTATACTCTTGGCCATTGAAAGCCAAGTGAAGACGGACAGGGTGAGGCAAACCTCTCCGTTCCAAAATCATTTATTAACATAGGTTCGATGGTATACACTGCTCTTACCCAATCGAATGCCCCGGAAAAACTTTAATTGGCAGTTTCAGTTTCATGTCCCATAAATCAAAAACATGAAGGATCACTAGCATTCACATCCGTGAACTCATTTAGACAGTTTTCTTTAATTAACGATGAAGACACTACAGTTCTAAGTACCAGACAGAATCGGGGGCGGGGGGGGGGGGGAGGGGGAAGACTGAAAAGCATAACACTATAAAGAAGACTGGGAAAAAAGTGAATCTAAATAAAAATATATACCTGGCCTGGTACCCATTACATATATACATAATACATATGTTATACACATATTTACAATAAGTGTTTTGGTAGCAATACAGACCATGCATTGGTCCTTTTGAACACAGATGACGTAGCACCCAAATCAGCACCACCATCTTAAGATGAAAAACCCAATTGCACAGACATTAAAGGAAAAAATAGATATGTATTTGATTTGGCCCACCCTGTAGCCAAGAGGTGTAAGGAAAGAACTCAGTGAGAAAAATGGTTCCGGGAACTGCATTCTTAAGCCAATAGCAAAGTTCTAAAAAGAAAAAAAAAAAAAAGGAAAACAGCAGTAAAGACGTCTATAGACTGGTTTTCCTGATTACTGAAATCTGTCCTATCATGTGACATATTGGTTGCCACTGGGAAGCTGAACCCCAAAAATTAAGAGCAAGATTGAAAGGCCAGGCGCATAGCAAAAGTCTGCCATACTAGATCTCTTGGTGTATATATCACAGATGCCAAATCATCAACAGACTAGGAAAAGACAACTTTCCAGCTCTGCCCTGTTTTTCTAATATTAGCTAATTCTAAGTTCTTGATTACTGATGAATTCGTTAAGAGGAGGGTCGAACACCTCCAGTATCATCCCACCTCCTCCCAGCACTTAATTTGATGCTCTGGTTACAAGCACGGAAGGAATCCAACGTGCCATCTGACCCACCCTTTGTCTCTCCAGCCCTGGGAGACTGACTCAGAGAGCAACGAAGGACCCCTGCGACCTCCTCTGGCCTGGCTTTGGAAATGACCAAAGGCACCCAGTTTAACCCCTGGATGGTCTACTGACTGCAAGGCTCTATTTGCCCGCCATGACTACACTCACGGAACGGGGGTCTTTCTTTTCCTGTTGGCAAGGTCATGTTTCTCACATCCCTAGAAATGCCTGCTGCTTCCTCTCAAATTTCTCAGCTGCCCATACGAAGGCAACATTACCTCCATCTAACACACTCAAGGTCCTAGGAACACTAATTCCCCTGTCAAGTCACTGTAAAGAGCGAGTTCCCACCTGGCCTCCATCTCTTCTCCTTCCCGTGCCTTCTAGAGGGGTCCTCTGTCTTCAATCAAGGTCTGAATCCCCACAGTGTTTCTAGTTTCAGCACCTCCTTGTGTGACAGGCTGACCTACAGAGCTCTGCTGACGTGGTTGGAACACCTCCCACCAAGCCTGTGTTTTGTGGCTCTTGTTGTCAGTGGACGCTGGGCTCCCCTCCCCCATTTTGAAACCACCTGCAGTAAAGAAAATGAAGGTTTTCAACTACACAGCCTATCAAGCTCAGGATGCAAGACTGAACAAAACAGGGCTTTGGTAGTGTCGGATACGGGTTCTTACCATATAGTAAAATTGTTTAATATACTTTAAATGTCTCATGTCAAAGACGGCGAGGAGACAAGAGTCAGGGAAAGAAAAGTTAAAAAAAAAAAAAAAAACTCCTTCTGGCTAGACGATTTTTAGAAAATCCATTTTTGCGCTCAACTTAGTCAAGAGAGTCCCTGACCTTTGCAAGTGAGCAAGAAGTGGCCACAGAGGTAACATCAGTACTGAGTCGTCATTATTGACTCAGGTGGTTGATCATTAATGGATTCTCTTCACTTTTAAGGGTTCTAGGACCTTTTCTTTTTTCCCCCAGAATAAAGATATCATCAAAGTCATAGAACATATTTGTTCTTCCCACAAAGGAGAATTTTAACACTCTGCCTAAGTCTCTAAGAAAGAACACTGTGAAAGGTTGGTCTCATGAAGAAAAAGCCCCTCACTTGTAGTTACCCAGAGGCCACTAGAAGCCCTATTCATGGAAGCCCTTGGCTGACCTACAAATACTTTGAAATGGATAAAAGCCAAGTCTCCTGAATAGGAACTGAACACAAGGACTTAGCAGCTGATGGTGCTCAAGGTCAACCCCTCATGGAGACAGAGCATGAGTTTTTGCCTTAAATACCAGCAACTTCCAGTTTTAAAGGGATGAGGTTTGATACCAGCCTCAAACCCCACTCAGGGATGGCAAGGAGCAGCTTAAATAAGAATTTCTACCTGTACGCCATTTGACTCACCAAAACATCAGAGAACTAGAAACCAAGAGAGATGGTTTTTCCAGTCTGGGTCATTCCTTGTTCTCACCCCAGATATGCTGACAGTCCCACATGCAGAGGTATCTTGGTAATAACATATTCAAAGTTCAGGTTCCTTGAGAAATAATAACCACCTTTACAGGGAAATGGTTGGGGCCAACGTGGTTGGTTGGTTTCCTGTTAACTACTTATGTCCTCAATGGAAGAGAGTGGGACAGCTTGCTTTCACCCTACACAAGCAAGAGTATGAGTCAGAATACTTGAAAAAAAAAAAAAAAGTAAGTTAATTTGACTAAGAAAGTCTTTTTGATCCAAGAGTTTAACAAAAAAGAAAAGCTTTCCTATCAGACTTGTAAAATTGGTCTTGTTCTCTCCTGATAGGAAATGGTGTCATTCAGCAAGTTCCTCGAAAACAATGGATTCTTATGACTACAGACCTATTTCATCTTAGAAACTGATGAGCATGCAAACGATTAGAATCTGCAACAATGAACATTGTACAACAGTCTGTGAGGTCCATGCCATCCGGTGGAATTAACAGTAACACAGGCCTCAGCAGTGAGGGGTTCCACTGATGTCCACTCCCTTTTGAGTAGAGTTGGGGGGGCGTTCCCCGATCTGTGGGTAAGGGGGTCAGCGGCCACGGCAATGGCCCCCAACCCTGGCCCTTTCCTGGCATCCCCTCCCCTATCCAGGGAACTCAACCCCTTCCGTGAAAGAAAATGTTGCTCCTCTCAACAGCAGGGCTGGGCATTCCTGACAGAGAGTTTACCAGGACGCCCTCGGAGGGAGCCTGAGATTAGGCTCAATTCACTTAACCTTTAGGAGGTTTCCTGGTAAAAAGATTCACAACTCTCTAGGTAATTTTTTTTTTTTTTTTAAGTACATTCACTGCCATTTCTCGTTCATAAGGAAGAAATTCCAGGTTGGGTGTAGTTTCCAAACAAGAAAAGGATTAACGTTTTCACTGCTGGCTAGATGTTTCAGTAGCAGGTCCTGAAGCGTGGATGAGCTCTCCATGCACTGGGCTGTATGAACGAATCACCACTAGGCCAGGAGCCACCTGGCCACATGGACCAAGTTACATTCAGTTACGTGACGTCACACTGGACGTTCTCAGAAAACATGAGTTAAAGAGTCTTCAGGACGGGGATGTGTATGTGGCCCTGGTCATGCTAAAAAAAACAATTTCTGGAATTTTAATTTATGGTTGGTTGGACATTAAAGACAAGCCCTCACCTGTCTTAACATCTTTCTTGAGACAATGCAGGACAGGAACGATCCTAACGTGTGCAGCAGGGAAAAAACAAATGGTGCCAATGGAACAGGAAGCTTACAGAAGTGGGGGGAGGGGGAGAAGAAAGATCAACAGTCTCTAGTTTATTATGAATAGAAAGAAATTTCCAGAATTTACAAACACCCACATTGTTCATTCCAAAGAGAGCTTTTGATTCAAAGGGATCCCCCATGTCTCCTCCTCTTTACAGTATATACAATGGAAGACTCTGATTTCCTTTTTTTGCAATTTTGCTTCCATTCAATGGCCAAGTTTAAGCTGACACTTGAAAATACCCAGTAGCCTCTATCCTTCTTCAGTTTCATTAACATGGCCTACTGCCTTACAGAAAAAAAAAAAAAAAAATACAAAATGAAGATCAATTCTTGGAAGGACCTCAGCTCAACATCAGGGCTATATTACACGACAAGTTATCAGCAAATATAACTATACAACTGAGAACCATCTATGGCACTATGATTCTTATTATATTATTTTTCTGAATTACAATCTTAAAACAAGGATCGTACCCTAGTCTACGCTGTTAGCCTTGTTTTAAGCCTCTGCTCCACTCTTTACAACAGAACACTGTATATACCTCAGTTCCACATCCAAAAAAGAGATGTGCTGTAAGAAAGTTACATTTTAATTAAAAAAATTACACATATAAATCAAAAACCTATGTTAAATATTTAATACTCTCTCCACCCAACGCAAACAGTTTCGTATGAAATAATTTACAATGATGCTCTGTCGCACACAGTTTCAGCAGCAGATGAAATGTGTCTTGTAAATGCAATGAGCGTAAACCCATTCTCCCGTGGCACGGTGGAGGGCCCATCAGCTCATGTGGCCAGCTAAGTCCTTAAGGTCGAAGATGAAGTTTATGCAGGTTCATTGCTCTGGTGTCACAGTGCTTTTTATTTTTTTATTTTTTTTTTCTTGGCACGATAGAGAACGTGCAGTTCAGTCAACAAACTCCTGAGGATTGTGTAAAGTAAACAAACTGAAATGGATGCATCGTACCATCTACTGAGGAGGAAGGTGTGAGGTCCTGGTTGTGAATCATGAAATAGTTAGAGTCTGGGTACCCATGAGTTTAAAGGAGAATTTGCTGAGGTCATTTAGGTCTTCATTCTGAAAAGGAAAAGAAAAGAATTCGTCATCATCAGCATCTCAAAATGATGATCACTTTTTTCGGGTTTTTCTTTAAAAAGGGATGGCACCAGATAAGCTGGGGTCACAGGCACAAACAGTACTGTGTACGTAGGTAAAAGCAACAAACTGTATTTAACTTCTTTTTTTTTTTTTTAATGCAAGGGTCTAAAGCAATCACAAACTGA
The DNA here is from genome assembly GCF_016906955.1 of Phacochoerus africanus. Classification (NCBI taxonomy): domain Eukaryota; kingdom Metazoa; phylum Chordata; class Mammalia; order Artiodactyla; family Suidae; genus Phacochoerus; species Phacochoerus africanus. The sequence goes on from NC_062546.1 coordinate 193,772,925, forward strand.
AAAGAGTCAATATTAAGTCAGCAAACAAATCAATATGATTTGGAGGTTTCAGATGTTTAGCAACTCAAAAACATAAAACATCTTGATGTTCTTATGATCAAACCAAAAACGTCCACTACAGTTACTGTGTAAAACAACTACGAAGTATGGCACACAGGTTACAGTCAGGCTATGCTTACATATTTGAATTAAAAGTCAGCTGCAGATTTTAGAACTGCAAGTTGCAGGGATCAACCTTACAAAATCCGAAATCGGTTTTTAACATGATATTGTTTGACAGGAGAATTTCAGATGCAAAAGGATATCCAAGCCCAAGAGACCTGGTTGATCATTAAATAAAGAGAAGGGTTCCGATGTAGGTCTAATAGAAATAAGTTATTCTGCCAGAAACACAACATTTCTCCTATGAAATTTCAAAAGCCAGACCTCAGGATGTGTTATTCATTTATCCCCAGAGAAGGAACACCTTTTCAACCTCCTAAAGCCTCGTTTGCTCTCAAGTCTTAATACCAGATAGTCCTTCTGAGGTCTCTCTTTTTCAGGCATCCCAAAGGTCTCTATAAATATCAATGTTTATAGAATGTCCTGAGCAGGAGGTGGCACAGAGCTAATCAATAAATACCTGTTAAACGAGTAAATGGCTGCATTAGGCACTACAGAGGATACAAAGGTGAATTCTGCTATAGGCTCTTCTTTCTAGAAATTCTACCAAGGAAGGTAAGTTCCATTCCCAGATAGAATACAAAGAAACAGAGTGAATTCCATGATAGATGCACACGGGCAAAAAGCTCTAGAAGCATTGAGGAGGGAGGGACACGGCTTCTACCTGGGAAAGTAAAGGAAGTACCCTGCTGACACACTTGGCTTGGTTTGGAAGAAATGGCATAGTCTGGGGGTGTGGAAATGGGAATGGTGTTTCAGCATCTCCAGAGCCTAGCGCAAGGGCTGGCATCAAGAGAGAACTCCCCAAATAGGAGCAGAATGAATGGAAGGGACAAAGCACACTTCCGGCTGAAGGCACAGAACCAAACAGCACCCGGAGGATGAGAGCAGCCCTGGACAGGCCACGTGAGGAATGTGGCTTCCTTAGAAGCATCAGGTGTCTGCAAAGGGGTAGCAGGAGTGACATCTACAAATGTAGGACAGGGTAGATGGCGGGGAACCTTAATTAACAGGTCACCATGTTTCTAAATAAGTGAAGGGACACAGGACACGCTTTGTGATACTATCGATACGCAGCAGTAATGATCCATGTCCACTGTGAGGACAGTAATTAGACTTTAAAATCCACATGAGGGAAAAGTCGTCTCAGAGTTGCTGTCGTGGCGCGGCAGAAATGAATCTGACTCATATCCAAAAGGATGCAGGTGCGATCCTTGGCCTCGCTCAGTGGGTTAAGGATCCGCTACTGCAGGGCACTGCGGTGTAGGTCACAGACGCGGCTCAGATCTGGTGTTGCAGTGGCTGTGGTGCAGGCTGGCGGCTGCAGCTCCGATTCACACCCTAGCCTGGGAACCTCCATATGCTGTGGGTGGGGCCCCAAAAAGCCAAAAAAATAAATAAATAAACCAAAATCCACACAAGGTAATAAACATTGACAAATGCAACTTTTTACCCCCTTCTCTTGCTCCTTTTTGAAGGAGAGTATGGCTGGGACCAGTCAGCCCTCACCATGCACAGAATGGCTTTCAGGTAAGTTGAAGATTACCAAATGCAGACTGGAGTTTTACCAGGAGACTTTCTATTCATTTCGCAATTATTAACTCTGCCCCTAAATGACAGAGAATGTCTGTTTTCTACTTAGAAATAAAGACCTGATGGGGAGACAGCAAGGTAAAAAATAACACAACACAAAAATGCACCCCAGGCTTATCTCTTTAATTGCCAGAGACACCAGATCTGCTTTCATGTGCTTTCCAAAAAAAGAAAGGAAAACCTAGCCTTTCAAAAACTCCGGAGATCTTACTTTCAAGTTTCTCCTGAACTCACAATGCAAACTATCAGAATGTTCTTAAAAGATACCCACATACAGCTTAACACAGCTTCCTATGGCCAGGCCTGAACGTAGGTAGGAAGGCCATTACTTTGCCAAAAGTCTGGAGCCACATAAACTGCCAACTTATATAAAATAGAGGAAAAGTTTAGGGTACACGGTATGTTTTTCATTTTACATTCTGGCTCTTATCCAGAATGGCTGAATGAAGAGCTTAGCGCAGGAACAAACTCTATCCAGTTTTGTCACATGTGCCAACCTGCATGGATGCAGAAGGGTGGAGACTGGAGGCCCTATGAGGAGAGAAAAAAAAATCTGGCTTCACCAGATGCTGAAATCTTTTGCTCTGGGCCCCTCTGAAACCATCCTTGTAATCTGCCACAAGTAGTACCTTCAAATTGCAGGAAATAAAAAGATATATCCGTTCCATCATATACCTTCCCCTTTAAGACCTCAGAATACTGCTTTTCAAAGCCTTTCTTGTAAATCCTGGTCAACACACGTCTCAGCCACTAATGCTACCTGCTGGCGCCATCCATTTAGGAGTAGAGGGAAAAGGGAAAGTGGGAAAAAGAGAGGGAAGGCTGACGTGGAGGGGATGGGAACAGAACTATAAACAGGCAATAGAGGTCTGGAAATAGAAGAGTCTGAAGTTCACAACAATTTATCTTTATACAAGGGTGTGTGTGTGTGTGTGCGTGCGAGCACGTGTGCATAAAGTTTAGCTACTGAGTAAACAATACGGATTTTTAACACACACACCCTCAGTGAGGACTGTCTGGCCCTCCCACCCCCACCCCTTGCAGCCACTTTGGGGTCTGCATACTTAGTCCAATCACGCAGCCATTGTCGCCAGCATTTTTGGAATGCCTTCTTAACTTCCCATTTCTTTCTTCCAACTGCCTTCTCAGCCTGGGCATATTCTTTCACATGGTCTCTCTAGCAGCCAGCTTGGCCCTTTGACGGTACTTTTGATCTCTGGAGACAGCCAAAAAGCTTTGAGAGCCAAATACAGTGCAGAAAAGAGCTGATTATGCTGGGTTAATGGATCCCAGCAAGGTATTATCTACTGCCAAAGAACTGCGAAACTAAAGTTCCAGAAACATAACTGTTCACAATGGCTGTAAGGAGTTTTGCTAGAAAGGAACTCTCGTAATATTATAGACAGACCTTAGCATATGCCTCACAGGACTGTAGTACATCTGCCTTTATCCCTGTCTCTACACACTTGCAGACTAGAAAGGCTGAGTTTGAATAAAGCAACTCCTTGCAGAAGGGCAACTGTGTATATTAGTCTGCATGCATACGCATAATGTATGAATGTATATTCATAATTTTTATAACTTAGGAATATGTTGAAAAAAAAAAAGCAATACCATACTAGGCTCCTACAGTCATTAAAGGCAACAAATATCTGTTGAGTGACACATAAAAATACAATGATAAAGACTGTAATACGCACTGAAAAAGATGACATGGGTAATGGGTGTTTAATGTACTTTATGTATGCAACTCCAAGGGACTCACACCAACCATATGAGGCAAATATTGCTAGGATGTTTTATAAAACCTCATTTGTAGCACTCATAAACTGGAAACAAAAAAAGCAAACCATATCCCTGGAGAAGGGCTGTGCAAATATCAACCCGTGATGTTCCCGGGATACATTCTCTCTAGTTACGTCATTGGGGAATAACTTCTGAACCCAGAAATACGATGCACCTGTCACGAGATTTAGTCGCAGGAAATTACATTTTGACAAAATTTCATCACCACATCAGCATCTACTGTCCGCATGTGTCTTCTCACAGGATAAAACCCACCTAATCCTGTTGCCAGTAATGAAAAATGTAATTTTTAAGGCATTATCTAATAAGTCAACACTTGGGCAACACTACTTGAGACCTATGGATTATTGCATCATGGCATCCACTAGGAATTTACATCTTCTGGGCTCGACCGATGTAAACTATGCCCGCTAGAGCTGAAAAACAAATAAAGCTTCTGCTTCCTTTCACACTGTCTCAGCTTACTGAATAGTCTCCACTACGTAAGCAGCTGAAAACAGCATAAGGTTATGATGTAAATACACGAGAGAGATCCGCACCCCTTCAGCAAGGCCTTCTTAGTCAAACCCATCGATTAAAAGTTTTGATCTTGCTGTACAGGAGAAAATTGACAGAACACCGTAAACCAGCTATAATGGAAAAAATAAAAATCATTTAAAAAAAGTTTCGATCTTGTATTTAAATGCCTTGAAACTTCTTGCCAATTTATGGAGTCCAGTGCAACATAATTAAAATACCTGGTTAGAGATTTACTAGCAGTTTCTCTTTTTACTGAGAACACAGGAATAAAATATTGTTGCTTGGCTATTGTCATGTACTCAGATGTAGCCAGAAAGTAATTCTTCCTCATCCAACCATGCTTGGGGAAAAAAAAAAAAAATCACTATAGTAATGACTTTTCCTTCAATGGAGATCATTGTTTGAAATCTTATATTGTAGATGCAACTAGAAAAATTCATCTAAATAAATTCCTCCACTTGAAGAAATGTGTCAAAACAGCATATTTCTCATTGCCTTAACATAAACAGCTGTGACTTTTAAAAAAATCTTGAGTATAATATAGAAAACATATAAAATACAGTAAATGTAGAGACGGAGTAAACATATACTTTATTATAAACATTATAATTCCTATCACCCAGGAAAACCCACTTTTCAGCTATGGTTCTGATTTCACTATTTAAAGGATTTGAACTTTGAATATTCTATAGTTAATGTCAAAAATGTTTAAGCAGACAGTTAATGTTTTAATCCTATTTAGATCTTTCCCGTTCTGAAAAAAAAATCTGTGAGAAGATAAAATGTCAACCAACTCTTGCAACCTTCCTGGTATTCTATCCCTTTTGCGTGCTCCCAATTCACTATGTATATGGAGAAGTATAACAGTTTGAAAGGAGAAAAAAAAACCCTCTGGCTTCCTGGGTTTGGTTTCCCAAAGTGTTAAGTCCTGAAGGGAAGGGCACAGGCAAAGTATGCAGAAGAACCAGGAAGGTGGGGCAGGGGGGACTCTTCTACAAGGAGGAGGTTACCTTAAGCTGGGATTTGAAGAAGAAAAAAGGTGGAACGGGAGTTCCCGTTGTGGCGCAGTGGTTAACGAATCCGACTAGGAACCATGAGGTTGCGGGTTCGGTCCCTGCCCTTGCTCAGTGTGTTAACGATCCGGCGTTGCCGTGGGCTGTGGTGTAGGTTGCAGATGCGGCTTGGATCCCGAGTTGCTGTGGCTCTGGCGTAGGCCAGCGGCTACAGTTCCGATTAGACCCCTAGCCTGGGAACCTCCATATGCCGCGGAAGCGGCCCAAAGAAATAGCAAAAAGACCAAAAAAAAAAAAAAAAGGTGGAACGGATGTGAGAGCAGAGAGAGGTTGGTGGGTACCTTTGCACCTTGCAGGATGCTAAGCATAGAGCGCCTATGACATCTCTCTATATGCTGTCTTCCCAGGTCCGTTGATTTCTTACTTCACACAATTGTATTCCACTGTATACCGTTACCTATGGCCACAGATCATTTCTTCAGCCACCTCTTTGATGCTAATGCAATTAATTCACGGCATCACTAATTTAGAGCTGACCAAGTCTCCTACAATGCTTACCTATAAGAAAACACCTTATAAAAACACTGCAAAAGTACTCTGTTTTTTGGAGTACTTGACGTCTGAAAAATGGGCCCAGTAATTTCTTTCCAATCATCAGTATCAAATACATTGATAGTTCTGGTAGTATACCAGTGCTCCTCATTTTAACATTTACCATGCAGTCTTGGATGGATAGGTGAAAGCACGGACCCACCTGATGGACAGTCAAACCTTTTATGAAAGGAATTTCCTGCCTTAGAGCTTGGCTTCCACTATGTGGTTTCAACGGTAGCATCTAAGGAGAAAGCAGCAGGCCCAGCCCAGGTGTTGGCTGTGGTGACCACCCAAGGAAAAAGGAAATGCACGTTCAATCCAGAGAGCTTCAAGTGCGGGCCAAGGGGAACTGCTCTGCTCTTCCCAGGGTACGGCTGGGAAGTGTGGGGGCAAGCTGAGACGCTGCAAAAGCTCAGATCTAAATAGTGAAAAAGCATTCTGTTTTAAAGCTTTCCGGCCATTATCACCAAAGAGAAAAAAGAAAAAAAATCAAGATCTAGTTGAACTAAAGAAAGAAAGTCAGAGGTGAGACCAAGATGTTTGCTACTTTACGTTGACAGGAGGAGAGGGCCATCGTAGCTAAAGAAAGGAAACCAACATCTTTTAAAATAGGCCAGAATTGAGCTGGAAAGACTTGGTTTCATGGTCTTAAATGGCAAAGGGTAACCGACCGGCCAAGCCAGTGCTTTAATGGAGCTGCTTACATAGCACTTTTGCCTGGTGCGAGTCACATGGGCAGGGCTGGTGAAAATAACAAGGTTGCTGGCCAGCCCTTCCAGCACACAGAGTTGCCAAGGAAGGAAATTCAGGGAGAGGTGCCAACATGTGAGAGGCCATCTCGCTCCAGTTCCCCTTTTGTCCCAGGAAAGACCTTCTGGCAGGGCTGGTGACTTCAGGGGACCACCAATGAAGGAAGGCACATGTATTATGCAAAAGAAAGAGAGGGAGAGGGAGGACCCCAGGAGCCAACCACCACGCCTGCAGGCTCCGGGCTCCTGCTGCGGTCCAGCGGGGTGAATGCCCTCAGCACCAAGGACTCCTCCTTCCCCGGCAACAAAAGGCAGGAGGAGGGTCCAGAAACATTTCCGGAGGCCAGGGACTCACAGAGAAGATAGATTTCAACAACAACGACAGAGCGTCCTCAACAATGAAAAGTATTCCGCCACTGATCTATTAAGGAAATGTGAATAAACAATCAGAAATCATTTAAGCCAAAGGATAGGCACTCTGTTACCACTCCTTTTATGAAAGACAGAGCATGCTGATAAAGCAAAAGGTAACTGAAAGATGAAGCAAATGGGGGGGGTCAACCCCATAAACATCTCCCCCCAAAATGTAAATCAAAATGTCTCAGATCTCTCTTCTGCCTAAACTCGTACTTTTTATGTTATTTTTTGCTTTTTAGGGCCGCACCCATGACTTATGGAAGTTCCCAGGCTAGGGGCTGAATCAGAGCTGCAGCTGCTACAGCCACAGCAATGCAGGATCTGAGCCGAGTCTGGGACCTACACCACAGCTCACGGCAACACCGACTCCTTGACCCACTGAGCAAGGCCAGGGATCGAACACACATCCTCATGGATACTAGTCGGGCTTTGTTTCTGGTGAGCCACAACGGGAACTCTTCTGGCAAAATTCTAATATGTCCCCACATACCTGACGGTCAAAGTAGAGGAACTCAGAAAAAACAATGCAGCATTTCAAGTCAGGCCACATGTGCTGGGGGAAAGGAAGCTTTCATTTTAACAGAGCTCAACCAAAATCAACTGTTACCTGAAGACCTGAAAATAACATGATATCATCTTCCCGACCCGAGTAAGAAAGTCATAAAAGTCGTGCTTTCTTCTGCTTTCATGGGAATTATTTCTGCCGTCTATTTTCCCCAACAGGAATTAAAATTCCAGTTCTGAGGCTTATACTGTCATTTCGCATCAGGGTTTTTTGGGGGGTTTTTTGTTTGTTTTTGTAATATTCAGAAGTACAGGACAGAAGTTTTATGTGTCTGGCTCTGACACAAACAGGTAGACTTCAAATAACATCACAACTTGGTTTGCAATGTGGTGTAGGTTTAGTAAAAGGTGTTTGCAATACCGTTTCTGTCATGAGGCAAAAGGAAATCAAGCAGACCCAGGCGCCCTGCCTTGACTTTTTCTGTTAAACACTAAAGAGATGTCACATTCTTGGCCCATTCCCTGGAGTCATCTCATACACTTCAGGAAAGCAAGTGCCTGACCTTACCATCGAGTAACTGTCCGGCTGCTGCTCCATCAGGTGTTTGTTTGTTAATCAAGCATCATCAGCTTTTCTGTAACAGCAGAGGAACCAGAACACAGAACAGGCGTCCGCAGAGATGGCCTTACGTCTGCCGAGGGCTGAGGTAAGGCTCATTAACGCCAGTGACATCACTCTTGGCAGCCAGAGAAAAGGAAAAACCTGTGTTTAATCTATTTCCTACTCACCACAAGTTTGAGTCGGAGTCCCCGATAATACGGGTTGTGGTTGACTTTATGGAAGAACTTGGTAATGCGAGAAAAATGTACTGAACTGCACAAGCATCTTTAAAAGGAACTATGAGGTACCACAGCCATGGGGCCTTGATCTCCTTCCGGCAGGTTTTTTGGATATTCAACTAACCTAACAGAGGACAGGCCATGAGCAACTGTTTCTAGGAAGGTCAAGGTCAGTCAAAGACCGCGCCCTCCTACATGCATGCAATTAACATCTCCTGCAACCCATCCTCATGTATTATAAACAAAAAGGTTTTAGCCGTTGTCTTCCCTCTTGCTTTGAGAATACCAAGGGGGAAATGCTGAGAAGAAGTTCATCTGAGATTTCTTTGCAGTTAAGTGAGTTGTTCCTTTTTTTTTTCCCCCTTAAGCAATCGAAAGAATGACAGAACATTCTCTGAAACCAATTGAAACTAGTCATAAATATGCGAGTGTATGAGAGCATATTTCAAGTGTATTGAACCCACAATTCTCATTTGTTTTACCTTAAGAATTCTTGTTAAAGAAGCTCAGGGCATTACGATCTCTGGGTTATGAGAGCAGTAATTAAACAAAAGTCAGTGTGAAGGAGGATGGAAACGGGTACCATTCACCTTGGACTACAAAAGGGCCACAGGTTCTAAAATAACGGGATCACTATAAAGATGGGCTTAAAGTCGCTTACAATAAAGGAACAATAAATGTGTGTCCCTTGAGTTGCCACTACCTGAGTGATTCGTGAGTAACCTGGAAGCAATTCTGAATTCTAAAATGTAATTTAGGACATTCCATCCAGACGAGTTAGAACGAAGGCAGAGCTTTGTTACATGGCTCTTATGCTTTTAAAAGACTGGTCAATTTTAACTCCGGACTTATTTCCAAGGTAAAATTTTTAAAAGGACTAAGACAATGTACATTACCCCTTCCCTTGATGCTCTGCTCTTTGCGATTTGGGGCAAGTTACTAACCCTCCTAAATCTCGATGTTTTCACCTGTAACAAACATGGTGCTAACAGTACCCATTCCATAGGCTTATCATGGAGGTTCAATGAGATAAGACATGAAAAGGTCTCATCATTGTGCTTGACACATAATAAGCCCTCAAACATGAACTCTTATTGGAAGCAATCTCATGAAGGAGTGGAAGTCCTTGGATCTCATCTCTTCTCTTGGTACCTGAATACACACCAGCCAAAAATGCCCTGGTGGGAGGAGCAAGCACGAATGACTCCACAAAACAGGTGGCAGCCAAGGACCAAAGCTGAAGCCAAGATGAGGATGCGTCTTGGGAAGAGAGACAAGGTTATTTCAGCGAGGAGGTAAATATGGGAGAAAGGCCAGAACAAAACGAGAAAGTAAAAGCAGGCGTAGTAAAGCTAAAAATCTGACCCTGGGATAAGATTTTAGACAAAGACCTACTTACCTTCAAAAGGGACAGTTTGAATTAAGTATGAGGACAGATACCGTTAGCAAATCTGAAAGTAATGCCATCTACTGAAATGTCATGGAAAGGCCACTTCTGTTGCTTTCACAGAAGAAATTAGAAGCTTGAAGCCCCCCACCCCTTCTGAGTTGGCTAATGAAAGACTTACGAGGCTACCTAAAAGGATTTCCAAAGCATTCTCATGAAGAGGCTTAAGAGGATGTTCAATGAGATTCTTAGACACAATTTCCAGGTTCTAAAGCTCATTTCTAATTGTTGGGGAAGGAATTGGGTGGCTTTTACTTCTGAATTCTTGCCCCCCGTCTTTCATCTGAAGGAACTGCAGTGTGACACAGCCTGGGTAACTTGGGTGATGCTGCCTGGGTTAACGTGACAAAAAACTGAAATTACTGCCAGATGCACAAGTCTCATTGTGTGCAGCTGGCAGGGGAGGGGAAAAACTTGGAAAGATAATCTGAAATAATTGATAATGTATCCATTGCTTGTGTCGCTAAGGTCTTTGAAGGAGATGATGGTGCGGATTTCCAACTAAACTGCAAACACTTCTTGACTGTCTCCGATAAGGAGGCAAAATTCTTCCAGTTGACAAAGCAGCGCTGACCTTTCACCCTCTGACCCCAAAGCTCCTGGTCCTTTGCTTTCATCTTTCAAGTCCCACCTCCCCGGTGCCCTCGTTCCTCCCTCTTTTCTTCATTATCTGGCATCTCAGCCTTTTCCTTTTTGACTCAGAAAATGGCATTTGCTGAAAAGTCCCCTACCCACATGCTGAGTTAAGTGCATCCCGTTGGTGTGGTACCCAGCTGGCTGCCTGGCTGAACTAAAAGCATACTGAGGACAGATGGGGCAGATGCTTCTTCTTTTTTTTTTTTTTTTTCTTTTTTAGGGCCACACCAGCAGCATATGGAAGTTCCCTGGCTAAGGGTGGAATGGGAGCTGCACCTGCAGGACTACAGCAATGCCAGATCCAAGTTGCATCTACAACCTACACCAAAACTCATGGCAATGCCAGATCCTTAGCCCATCGAGGCCAGATCAAACCCACATCCTCATAGATACTAGTTGGGTTCTTAGCCCGCTGAGCCACAACAGGAACTCCGGGGCAAATTCTTTAATGAAGAGGTGGTGGCGACTCTTAACTAAGGAATCCTTGAAGGTTATTTATCAGCCTCTGAGGGGCTCTTGGTCCCAGGGATTGTTGGTTCAATCCCTGGCCCAGGAACTTCCACATGCCACACGAGTGGCCAAAAAAAAAAAATGAGAGAGAGAGAGAGAATGTGACTGGAAAATGATTACTAGAAAATTATAACTTTCCACAATTTATTTATTTATTTGTGGAGTGCCGGGCTGGAGTCACCTGGACTTTGGCTGAAAAGTGCTCATGGGGCTACATCACTTCTCAGCGCAGAGACCCTCTACAGCCTCCGGTCATTCCACAAAGTCTCTAGAGCAACAGTTCTCAGTGTGTGTGGCTAGAAGTAATTTCTCTCCTTGAGGGAATTTAGCGATGCCTCAAATCATTTTGGGTTGTCCCAACTCGGGTGTGGTAAGGTGGGAGCGGTGCTATTGGTGTTTAGTACGTAGAGGGCAGGAAGGCTACCAAACGTCCAACAAGGCACAGGATGGCCACCTGCAGCAAAGAATTACCTGGCCCAAAATGTCAACAGTGCTGAGGCTGAGAAGCCCTGCTCCAGAGCCATTGCCCATAGCTGAGGAAATGAAAGAAGCCCAGTGCATGCTCATCAGCTGTTTCTGGAGTTCACACCAGTTTTAGGAAGAGGTGTCCCCGTCCCAAGGCTTTTTTAAAATTTCCGATGGCCACACTGTGGCCTCAGAGTTCCAGTGCGTGCCTCCTGATTGATCACTGATGGAAAGTGCCACGACTGCACCTCACTCCTGCACAACCTTTTACTAGCAGACCGCTAATCTGGTTAACAGTCCCAGCCCATGATTTCATACATCCCTCCTCCCAAGGAAAACAGGAACCTTCTGGATGCAACGCAAAACCACTGACCGAAGAGGGGAGAGTACCGGGCATCACTGAGACCAAAGCAAGAGTGTGCGGAAGACCAGCAGGGAGTGATGCTGCCCCATCTATTCTGACCACAGGAATGAGATTAACCCCATGAGGAAACACATCTAAACCCTCTCAGGTCTGCATCTCTGCCCAGCTCAGCCAGGACTTTCCCTCTGGTCTTGGACAAGTCATTTGACCTCATTTTGCCTCTACAATGTAATACAGTGGAGAAAATGCTTTGTTCTCACTATCATTTGCCGAACTCAGTGAGATAACAAGAGAAGGACACTGTGAGCCAGAAGACCCTTTCTTTATGTGACTCATCACTTTGAGTCCTGCTCACTACCCTTCAGCTATCTGGGAGTAGAAGGAAAAAGTAAGGATTAGGTCCCCACTTGTTCCAGAATTAGTCTCTTCAAAATAAACCCACTCACTTTGTTCTCTAAGAGGCTACTCTTAAGTCACAAAACTGTTTCCTAGAGACTTTTTTCCCTTTATGACATCAATGCCCACCTTGGAAGATGATTTATTATACAAAGAAAAAGTCAAAGTACAAGACTGAGATAGAAACAGCAACTGAAATTTCTAAATATATCCTCCCAGGAAGACACTTTTAGGTCTGTTTCCCTAAACTTAAACTTGAAGAAAAACAGTGGAGGGGTGGGCGGTCAGGGAGCAGGGGACCGCACATAAACCATCACCCATGAAACTACACAGGGTTCAACGTTCTAAAATCTAGACAACGAACAGAAAGAATACGTTGATTTCTGGGGAGTTAAATACAAAGTTTTTCTGGCTGGATCCTAAGATAATGGTAATAAGAACAGATCCCCTTTAAATACAGCCACCGAAGCTGCTGTGGTCCTAACACACACAAAGAAAACAAAACCTTCTATTCTTTCTAGACTGTAGCCTGAGAGGCTAACAAAATGCCTTCAACATAAAACTGAACCAGGCAATTTCGCCATGACTACCCACCAGCGACGGGCCGTAATTAACACTTAATTAACAGATCTATGATGAGCTTTGCTTCATTCGGCGCAAAAATTGATTTCATTTTTTTTTCCATAAAACCTATCGCCAATGGACAACGGCCGATCTGTTTGCAGGGTTTCTTGAGGCTTGCCTTCCTCAACAAGAGAGGAAGAGCCTGACAAGCTCAAGGTCCAGGTTAAGATGGATCCTTCAGAGACGTTCCTGTCTTCTTCTCTTCCGACTCTCAGCTCTCCTCACTCCCAGCCATCAGCAGTACCTACCAGGGCCTCGAAAAAAACACTATTTCTTCTTGGAGCCTCCCTAGAGAGGCTCCGGTAGACCTAAAGGCTCTCCAGAGTCTTTCAACAGAGGTGCGAACATTGAGAGCAACCAGATGCTTGCGAATTTCCCATCATGCACAGCTAGAGAACGTCGGTAGGAAGGTGACTTGAGAACCACTGGACATCAGTAAATAAGCAGAGACCCTTCCTATGGTGGCCTCCTGCCCCCGCCTCGGACCATTTAGTGTCTTCCCAGCACTTCTTCCAGGGAGAGATCCAAGAAAGAAAAGGAAAACTCAACAAGAATTCAACGTGGGGCTCCCAGGCGGGGACACCTTGCTATGCAAATGGTGAGGAAGGTCGTCCAAGGACAAAATACGCATCTGGATGACGATTATCCCCATTTCTGTTTTGGATGCCCCATTCCTATTTCTACAGCCAACGTCCACTACATGAACAAGTCACTGTAGAAACGCTTCATGGATGGAAGAAGCAGAACGCACAAAGCAATCCCAGGCCTGGTATTATGGGGACTTCCTCGACTGTGTGGTTATTGTTAAACAGTTAAATCATCACTAAATGAAGAGGCCCAAGCTCATGACACTGGAGCATGGAGATGACACTTGGAATCTCCCCACCCCCAAAGCAGCACTCTTTCTAACCCTGGGTCATTTAAACCTTAGTACCCCAATTCTTTAGAAAAGCAAAATGATTCTAACAGAGGCAAAAACACAGAGTGGTATTCCGTGTAAGGGCAAAGCGAGATTCCTGGCAGCCAGTTCATTCAACCACAAAGTGGGGAGTTTCTTTAGGTGATGGGAGTAAATACATGGCAGAAAAAGATGCCCTCCCCCCCGCCCGAGTCTCTGAAGACTACATACTTATTGTAAATGAAGGTTACACATCAATTTAGTTGGAAGTATTTTAACATCATGTGTGTGAACAGACAGCTAAGTACTTACTAAAAATATTTCCTTTACTGTAGTACCTTGTCTGGCTTTGGCCTCCACTGTTAAGGCATACTAGAGAAAAGTACAGAGAAATTACAAAGGGATAATAAAAATAAAGTGGTGCTTGTGAAAATTTAACGTGCTTAGGGTCTCCTGAAGACTTGGTGAAAATGCAGACTCTGATTATCTAGGTTTGGGGCGGGGACCGAGATCCTGAATTTTTAACCAACTCCCAGGTGACCCCTGGGGCTGCTCATCTGAGGACCAAACTTTGAGTAGCAAAGGAGTAAAGGACCTAAAAGGAAAAAGAAAGCATATACCATTTAATTTATAGAAAAGAATAATAAGAGGGCTTAACTGGGGAGCGACAAGGAGGGCTACACTGTACACCATCTGTTCTCCAGCTCCATAGGTAAAGGGGCTAAATTACAAAAACCGCTTTGAATTGAAACAGGAAGCAACAGGTGGAAATGGTTCTAGAAGAGATAGCTGGGAGCAGAACGCGAGAGCGCTGCCTCTGGGACTCTGGAACAACACAGAAGATCTGGATGGTTGCAAAGAGGATCCTGGAGAAGGCAACAGGAGTCAGAAGTCCTTAAAGACTCCACACTGATGGGTTTGTACCCTGCCTCATGTTCAGGCCAGGGGAGATGGAGACTCTTGGACTGGGGAAGGGAGAATGGAAACTGTGACCAATACATTGCCATCTCTTTCAAAAATGAATGCTGATTACTTTGAGGTCTGGCCGTCTTGGTCAAGAGGAACTGAGGAGGGCCATGTGTGTCAGCTCACAGACGACAGAACCCAAATAAACAGGCACTTCCCACATCTCAAGGAAATGCATGCACCCTGCCCTCTGCTCGTCTTTTACCAGATAAACCGCAAGGCACAAATCAGAGGTCAGTCCTCAACATCACATCTTTATGATGTGAGGGGACCCAAAGGTCGTCAAAGCCACTGAACTGCCAAGCAGATTTCTTCTCAAATAAAGGAGGAGAATCAATATAATGATTACATGATTATAACAACTCATGGCACCTTTAACTCTGAAACAGCAACAGTACTGATATTGGGTGTTCCCACTGTGGCACCAGAACCGAGGTTCCATCTCTAGCCCAGCACAGTGGGTTAAAGCATCTGGCATTGCCACAGCTATAGTGTAGGTCACAGCTGCAGCTTGGATCTGATCCCTGGCCCAGGAACTCCATATGCCTCCAGGTGGCCAAAAAAAAAAAAGGAAAAAAGAAAAAAAAAAACTGATATCAAACCATGCTTCTATTTTTCCCATGAGTATTAGCTCATCCTCCATCATCGTTCTTAAGAACAAGGATGATTCCATGTGTGGATATTTCATCCCCCAAACCATCGATGTATGCAAAAGAAGATCTGGAAGTGGCACTCTGGGTAGTATCAGGGGAAGCAGCAAAGCCATCATGACTTAAAGGTATCAAAATTTGAAAAAGACTACAAAATAAGCACAAAGGGATAGTCTGTGTATGCTAAAAACTTCCATTCAGGTCAACAGACAGTAGAAAACTGGTCCCAATTTCTAGAGGATGGCAAACAACCCAAGTCAAGAGCATGCCCTTCAGTCTGATTTATTAGGACTGGATAAAGAAGATGTGGTACATATATACAGTGGAATATTATTCAGCCATCAAAAAGAATGAAATAACGGCACTTTCGGCAACATGGGTGGATGGACCTAGATATTATCATACTAAGTGAAGTAAATCAGATGGAGAAAGACAGACATCATATGATGTCACTTATATGTAGAATCTAAAAAATGATGCAAATGAACATATTTACAAAACAGAAGAGACTACAGACTTTGAACACAAATTTATAGTTACCAAAGAGGAAAGGAGCAGGGGAGGGATGGACTGGGGGTTTGGGACTGGCATATGTACACTATTACATATGGAATCAATGGTCAGCAGGGACCTGCTGTATAGCATAGGAAACTCCACTCAGTATTCTATGACAACCTCTATGGGGAAAGAATCTGAAAAAGAATGGATGTAGGTACATGTATAACAGAACCACTTTGTTGTAGAGCAGAAATAAACACCACATTGTAAATCAACTATACCTCAAAAAATTTTTTTAAAAATGAAGAAAAGAGAAAGAGCATGCCCTTTGATCTGATTTATTAGGAAGTCAGTTATAAGAGTTCCGTTCCCCATCAATGAAGTTTCATAGGCACACAAAGGGCTTCATTATTAGATGGCAATTTCATTCACGGGGCCAGACCCTGTGCTCTGACCAGGAGGTCCAAGTTTACTGGTCTGGAAGAGAACCCCAGGCAGGGCAAGCAAAGATGTCTAACAGCTTTAGGAAACAGCAGGAAAATGCTGCTGGCCAGAGACACTCCCCAAGAAGTAGTGGCCAAAGATACTCCTCAAGAAGCGGGTAGCCAGAGATACTCCCCAAGAATTACTTCCAAAACCACTGCAGGGGTTGTTTTGAGCATTAAATGAGATGGTGACTGTAAAACACATGGCAGAGACCCTGACAACTGAGCCAATTCAGAACAATTCATTCATTCCAGCCAGCAGCAAGAAGCCACCAGAAAACCACGTGGGAGGGAGACAGAAGACGAATGAAAGTGGGAAGGTACCTAAGGCTAAAGCTCTCTGCTCTTGGTCATACCATAGACATGGCTGAAGAGAGGAACACCTCCAAAAATGCTGGCAAGGAAACCCCAATAATCACAGTCAAAGGATGATACCGCTGGTCTCAAATGAGGAATTCTGCCCACGTTACAACTGTTTAACACTGAGTATGAAGGTGCTTCCTATTTTGATTTGAACTTACAATGTAAGAAGTTGATCCATATTAACACGGGCTGTCCTCAGTAATTATAAAGCACCTCCCCCTCCTCCCCAGTCCCCACCAACTGTCCTAACCTGGATGGATCTTTTTGTTTGTTTTTTATGGCTGCAACGATGGCATATTGGAAACTCCTGGGTCAGGGATTGAATCCGAGCTGCAGCTGAAGACTACACCACAGCTACAGCCACCTGGGATCCTTTAACCCACTGCACGGTGCCAGGGATTGAACCTGTACCTCTGCCATGACCTGAGCCGCTGCAGTCCGATTCGATTCTTCACCCACAGAGCCAGAGTGAGACCTCCTAACCTGAATGTTTATACTTCACTAGCTGAAAGGAAAAATACTATCTAGGCATGGTAGAGTCATACCAATCTTCAGATATGCCATGACGTTTAATTTTCTGAGACTGTGGGAAAAAACAAACAAACAAAACCCTTCTATTTGATTAATATCCTTTCCCCAGTAGCTCTTGAGGTTTCTTCTCTGCAACTCTCAACTTGATTTATCACTGTTTTATACAAAATTGGCACTCAATAAATAACTGTTTGTAGTGTCTAAAAAGTACCTACAGGGAAATCACATGTACTCAGACACACGGATTCTAATGTCCATTAAGTCTTGACCAAGGGTAATTTCAGCCAAAGGCAAAATGGGCTGTTGCGTGTCTGTGAGGTTCCCCTCACATCTGGCAGTGAGTAAAGCAGGGGTTTGTTACCCTTTGCAAGGTGTGCATCCCCTTTAGATAAACATATTTTAAAAATCCCGACCAATTACTTAATGCTATAAATTCTATATCATGACTAAGACAGAAATTTTAATATTGATTATAGTTGTTTTCGAATAACATGTGTATCCTCCTCCTCCCTCCCCAGATATTTCAGTAAACTGGTCCTGGGGTGAGGCTGTTGTGTATAAACTTATCCAACCCACGAACACGTCACAGTAATTGAGAGCCTACATCACCAGCACAGCTAACATTTGTTCCATGTCACACCCTATGTCAGGGTGGTTTTTTGGTTTGTTGTTGTTGTTGTTGTTTTGGCCACACTCCCAGTCTGCGGGAGTTCCAGGACCAGGAATCAAACTTGGACCACAGCAGAGACCCGCGCCCCAGCAGTGACAGTGATCCTGAACCTGCTAGGCCACCCGGGCATGGGCCTCCAGGGAACTCCTGTTAGGGCTTTAAATAGGCCTTATTTCATTTAATGCTCATGACCATCCAGAGACTGCATGACGATCCCACCCCGAGGTTCAAAACGGATAAGAACATTCCTCCCGATCTCCAAGCTAGTAATTGGGGTAATGAGGAGTCGAAAGCCATGCTCTTGTCTACAAACGTATAGACCACTTGCTATAAACAGCATGGGTGGAAGTGCTGTCAAACCACCCATCTAAACAGAATCTACTGGAATATACAAAGTTATTTTTATAAAAGGAAACGGGGGGGGGGGGTGAGCTTGGTGTTTACAAAGGGTAATGAGAAATTACATAGTGAAATGCCATTCTGATAAATCTAAACGAAATCAGCTAAAACAACATTTCACAGAATAGGCACCTGGATATCAGAAATGCCTTCACTTCTGGAAAATCGTTTGCAAGAGAGATTGCCATCGTAAAAGCACCCTTTTATCCTTTAATTCGTGCCCTCCTGTAAAAACACTAAATATGAAATCTCTCATTCCTTGAAGCGTCTAGACAGCGGTAGATGCAAGCAACCGGGTGTGACTAATAGCTTCTGACAAACACACACAAACAGAGCCCTAAGGTAAAGACTGAGGCCTGACATTTATTGGCCCCATAAAATAGAAAGCCCCTGTCACTCCAGGACGGAGGCTCTTCTGGCCCAACGCTTGCCGTGCAACATCTAGTCGACGCGGGGCTATTTTTATCTGACAACTTTTCCTTCGGTCCTTCCGTCCCTTATTTAGAAAGCCAAAATAAAAACCAGAAAAAGTCTACTTACAGAGCCATAAGCGAAAGCAAAGCCCTTTGCCATTACAAGCCAGGAAAGAGCAGAAAGATTAAAAAGTAAATTGCAAGCAGCTGCATCTCCCTCCTGATTTGTTTACATGCTTAGACATCTACTTTTTAAAAATATTCCCTATGTAGATCAAAACATGCTGCACTTTGAGGAGGGGCAGACAATGACGTTAGCTTGAAGATATTACACAGTTTACATATAAACAGAGCCAGCATTCTGCGCATTGTTCTGGTTGGCAGTAACCGATCCGAAGGGCGCAAAGGGAGAGCTGTAATTGTGTTAATTATCTGTCTACAGAAAACGCTAAAATATATAGGTAACCTTTAAAATGCTATCTAGCTTGCGTGTTATCGTCCCCATTGTAGGATATAGGATACTACTGGTTTAACAAGTCAAACTAATTTGGAAAGCTTTCAGTTAAACCCAGGTGGCACGAGGCCTAGATGATACCAGATGCAATTATTGGGGCACTTTGTCCCTTCAACCCAACTTCCCTCTCTCCCTGTCCCAACTTTTGTTTTAGCACCACTCATAAATACTTATTGATACTCAGGCTTAGAACACTGAATGGCTCCATATCAAGAACCACTTTTAAAAAAAATTCTTATAACCATTTTTTAAAAAAAATTCTTACTTTCGAGCATTGAAACACTAATGCAACAATAGATAAACCTTAGGAGTGTGGATCTCTCTATCCCAAGATCGCATATACATGTGGGAGAGGAGCAGGGAAGAGTCAAAGCTCTAAAATTCTAGTTTGCCACATTTTTAAGCCATCGACAGTTGACAAAACATCTTTAAAAAAGTGATGCCCATTCAGACCTCATGCATTTACTGTCCATTGTCCATATCAAGAGAGAGACCTCATTCTAAAATGTTTTCAGTTTTAACACAAGCCCACTTCTGTCAGGAGCAGCCAATTAATATCAAAGGGGAGAGAGCCAATAAATGCAGGCAGATTAAAAAAAAAATTGGGCCACCCTAAACTATCATTAAGAAATCATTTCTCCTATACCCATGTGTTTGAGGTACAGGCCAAGGTGAATCACCAACTTGATCTTACTGAGAAATATCTGATGTTAAAATCTGGCATCGATGACCTCACTGAAATCAAAACATATGCTCCACTGAAGGTGGTGAAAGAGCCCTGGACGTGCATCCCTTTTCAGTAAATCACTGTTGCCCCAAAGTTCCCATTAACCCCACGACTAGGTCTTGACATTCAAAAAAGTGGCTCTAAGTGTTACACACCCAAAGGTTTAATGATGAGCCAACAGAAACAATGTCTCATCTTCAGAAGGAGAAAAGATAGCTTTGCAATCAGATGACTTAGTGATCCATCATATCCTCATTGATGCCATACAACAGCAATATGAATTCGGACCCAATGGTTCAAATCACAATACAACAGAATTACAGGGAAGCATGGGATGGTGTCCTTTAAAATATGATGGTTCTTCTCTTCCACAGCCTTCAGAGAAGGCAGCCTCATGTAGCCAAAGAGAAGTCTAGTTGCTGTGAGCTTGCTTTCAATAATGAAAACCGCATGTAAGAAGTAAAAATCTGATTATTTATAAAGTACTGCAATTAATGGGTCATGACAACGACTCCAAAGTCATACAATGTTTGGGGGGAGGGGGGCAGCACAAGAAGTAGCAGATGGGAGTTTTCTACTGTGGTGCAATGGGATCGGCAGTGGCATCTCTGGATCACTGGGGATGCAGGTTCGATCCCTGGCCCAGCACAGCGTTGCCGTAGCTGTGCCATAGCTCACAACTGTGGCTCAGATCTGATCCCTGGCCCGGGAACTCCATGTGGCATGGGGTGGTCAAAAAAGAAAAAAAAAGTAGCAGAGGATGGCTGGTGCTACTTCTGCAAACCCAGTCCTGGGCATGGAATAAGCCTGCAGTTCCAAAATGTGTTCTACAGAACAGGAGCTCCAGGACAAAGAAGGTTCTGTAGCCAATGTCATGTAGACAGTATCTCCCTCTGGACATCAGAGCCTTCACATTTTTGGAACCATGTGCTTCCTAAACTTCTGATCAGAAAACATATAGATGTTATTTCATACTAATAACTCCAACATCCTGTGAAACACACTTAGGAAAAGACTGCTAAAATGTTTCCCCTCAAAAACCATTTTCCCCTGAACTTTGCTATCAAAAAGTATTCTGATAAAATACTAGACAAAATAATAGGCATAAACAAAAGAAATGTATTTTTGGATGGAAAATTGATAAAAAATTAATTGAACACAAAAAATACCCTTTGAGAATACCATATTTGGGTTTTATTCCTAAATTCCTAATATGATTTGTAGTCACTAAAATATGACTGCATCAGTAATCTATAATTTGGCATATCATACGTCAAAAGTAGTATTTTTTGCTTTGATTCTGAAAGGAAATGAATACATATAGAGAGAAAATAAACTGAAGAGTGGAGAGAACAAACTTCCTTCCCTAATTATTCACAGACTCAATCTGAGTTCAAAAAGCATCCTTCAGTTTTCACGGCTCATGTGTGAAAGGTGTTTCATTTTGACCTTCATGGCACTGGTGGGTGATTGTCATATAAATGAAATGGCTTATTACTACACAAATAATCTGAAGTAATACTTGAAGAAATACAGACCAAAGTAAAAATATTTTGCATTGCTAGAAAAACCAACACTACCATTAGTCTACCACTATAACCAAACACACATGATGAGTACTTTTAAAACTATAAAAAAATAAATGAAAACACTATACTTTTTTCAAAATATTAAACAGAATATGGTACTATTTTTAGCCTAAATATTTTCTCAATATACAAGTTGTGTATATTGGAAAAACGTGAAGTTTGAATGTCCAAGGTTGCATATTTAGACGTGGGTAGAAATTTTAGCTCATGGGGTTAAAGTTAAATTTTGATGTAATATAGAGATAATAACAATGAATCAGACTCTTACTTTGATCCTTTTTTTGGTTTCCAAATGGCTGTGATCATATACATATTTTCTAAGATACATTTATATGTACAAATTATATACTGCCAGAAATATGGATATGCAACAAAAAGAACATAATGTTTTATATGGAATAAGCAAAAAGGGAATGGTGGCAGGGAAGGGGCGGTTAAATTACCAGATGTAAATGGGAACAAGCCCACAATTAACCAGACAAGACGAAGTCCAATGTAAGATGCCTAAAATGTCCAAGGAAGTAGAATTTTTGAAACTCTTCAGAGAGACACAGTGAGGATCTTGAAGACGTGTTTATAAATTCTGTTAGCAAAAATGCTTAGTGCACATGACAAAATTATTTTATCTGATAATTGTGGAATAAGGGAGGCTGGGCAATTATACATTCACTTCTGTTTGTGCCCAAAAGATGACTCATGGAGGCCCAATGGGAGATCCTGAAAAAAATAAGCCCTATTATCCAAAACTCCCTGTTTCAGTCGGGAGAAAAAGTATTACACAAGGCTGAAAGCACAAATAAAAGTCACAACTAGCAAGTAATATTCATTAGGCATCCATGCGGTTTTTCAAAGCCAAATCCAAATGCTTCTTTCTAAATGTGAGATAAAACTGCTGTATTTTTTAACAAGGCAATGCTGTTAAATGGAAAAGTTCCAATTTCCATAAAGCCAAATACCTTGACCAGAGGAAACCTCTATAGAGATCTGGAACAAATGAACTTCTAAACATGGTACCTGCATTTAATAAAGAGGCAAATAAGTACTGGGTTCTTGAGTCTGAAGTTACAAAGGTTTTGACATCGCCAGCAAACCGTGGCAGCTGGCAAACATCCTGAACCATGAACCACCAAACAGCAGCTGAAGCAGGTCACATTCCAAACCTCTGTAGCATTTCCTACAATATAGTAAATGTTGATGGGCAGGGAAATTTATTTCCTTCAGGGGAGCAGAGAAGAGCTTATTTGGATCAGAGCAGATAGCAAATTTCAAATGTACTCAAAAAGTGAATGAAAAACAACATAGAAACTTTTTTTTTTTTTGCAAAATTCATGCAAAGGCAAATAAAAACCATTTTTAATATAATTGAAAACATGCCACTCTCTTTACACTGGAGAAAACTCAAGAGAATCATACATCACAATAAAATGCAAGTGTATCATGAATCATGAAGCCATGAAAATACACTGAAATGTTTTGCCTCCAAGAACTCCACTAGAACGTGTACATATAGGCTCAGATGAGAGACAGAAGTCATTCGCAAAACAAGCCTACCCTCCCAACAAAAGCCTTTAATGTATGTGCATAAATTAAATTTGGGGTTGGTTTTTTGTTTGGGTTTTGGTGCGCTGTTTGGGTTTTGTTTTGTTTTGTTTCTTGGCACCGTTTGTTTTATTGTCTTTTGCCTTAAGATAAGATTAGCAGTTAACTTTAAAACCAAGATTCGATAAGTAGGTTTACCTAAAGGTTGCCTGAAATATTGTTTCAACAAAAAATAGCATTAAGAATCTCCTCTCTAGTCCCCAGAGTGGGCTGAAACACCCAGTTCGTTTATAAAACGTCAACAGAAGAGGATCTCAGGAACAGCAAAGCTGATGGTGTCCGGTCCACACTTCCCTACAAAGATAAGCAGTCACCCTTTTTTCCCCCCCTTAATCTGCTGTGGCTCCATTAGTAAGCCCCTAAAAATGCAACCTGGCATTTACACTCTTGTCCATCTGGAATGTCTCTACGTCAGAGGAAAACCCTCTCCCCCCGTGAAAGATGAACAAGTACACAGCTGGTAGAGATCTGGGCACGCAGAAAGGAGCCCGCTTAAGCGGCCGCAGGCACATGGCTCCACGGCTAATCCCTCCGCACCCTCTTCTTCCCACTTTCAGATGAAGCTGGCAAGGAAATGAGCTGCGTTTGTAACCGAATTCTCTACTATTATCAGACACCGAACAATTCCTTGTTGAAAAGAGATTGCAAGGACAAAGCTTGAACACTCGCCATAGAAGCTGTCTGAAGTCCAAGGTGCTGTCTTTTACCGTCACTGGAAGCCTTGCAAGCACATATGCACAAGGTCTTGTGAAAGCCGCATTGTGAAATCTAATCCTGCCCCTCTGCCCCCCGCCCAGCGGCAGACTCACACATGGGCACTGCCGCGGAGATTCGGGAATTGCTGAGGTTTTCCACGCCGCTTCCATGAAAACCAATACTTCTAGGTTTCACTGCTGGCCCGCGATGTGAAGCTAAACTTAGAAATCAAAGCTGGGTTCTCTATCAAGCCGCACCACCTAGGTAGCTGTGGGCAGGAATGTGAACATCCAAACAATTCCAATTCCTAACTATGGGTTTTGATGAGCAAAGCTCGGCAATAAAACCCAACTCTCTAGATAATTTAACTACAACAACAGCGTAATTAATTGCTCTGGAATGCTTCTGGTATTAAATTTGGCTTTTGTTGAAACTGAGGTTTTGACAGTACCACCACAGGGGGCGCTAGCTGCACCCTCATCTGTGCAAAACAGACCCCAGGTGCTGTGTCTTACACAGCCCAGCTGGTTGTGGGTTTTATTAAATCTAAGCTAGTTATCAAGAGCTATACTAGAAAAAGCTGGAAATTAATCCATTTTACCTCTGCTACTTCCTATGGAATTCTTCCCAACCACACTGGTCAACTGTCATTCCCAGTGACAAAGTTTTGCTCCTTATCAAAATTTACACCGAATGAAGGCTAATTGAGGTTTCAAAGAGCTTCCTCCCTCCCACAAAGCATCCTACACCGCAGATGATATAGGTTTTAAAATTGTGAAGAGGCATTCCCGTCGTGGCTCAGTGGTTAACAAACCCGACTAGTATCCATGAGGACGCAGGTTCGATGCCTGGACTTGCTCAGTGGGTTAAGGATCGGGCGTTGTTGCGAGCTGTGGTGTGGCGTAAGCAGGAGGTACAGCTCCGATTAGACCCCTACCCTGGGAACCTCCATATGTTGCAGGGGCGGCCCTAAAAAGACACACACACACACACACACAAAATTGTGAAGAGAACCAAGATTTTATAGGTAATTCAATAAATCTAAAATTCTCCAAATCCAAGGACTCTGCCCAAGAAGAGGCGGTTGACCTGGTTAAGCTCCAAATTGTGAATCTTGAAACTTAAATGACTATTTCATTAATGTCATTTGGAAATCATGACAGAGACATAAACATGGTCATGAATAACAGAAGTTGCCACGCGACATTGCTTTCCATCCTAAATCAGAGGAATACTCAAGTTCCTTCTCGTTATTTTTAGCAAAGACACCCTGGTTCCTGGCTTGCACCAGCACTTCCTTCCGATTATCCAAAAAGCACTTAAAGCAAAAGTGACCAATCTATACAAAGGGCTTATCTGTAGCCCCACAACAATACAATCCCAGCTTACTACAGAAGCAGTCTAAATAAATATTAAAAGGCTCCCTAAGGCTTCCTACTATCTTCCAACAACTGGCAATCATTATTTTCCACAACGACATAGATTTGACTTTGGTTTGATTTATATATCTAGTGAAGTGTTTAAAAATCTTGCCCTTAGTGAATAGAAGAATGCACTATTGACAAAAATCATACCATAGCAGGTATGTGTAGAAATCTTTAAAAATGATACAAATAAATTATTTATAAAACAGAAACGCACTCACAGACATGGAAAACAAGTTTATGGTTACCAAGGCGTAAGGAGCAGAGGAACCCAGGATAAATGAAATTTGGAGTTTGGGATTAACAGCTACACACTACTAAATATCAGATAAACAACAGAGTCCTACTGTATAGCAGAGGGAACTATATGCTATATCTTGTAATAACCTATGATGGAAAAGCATCTGAAAAAGAAAAAAAATATATATATATACACATGCCTTTTATATATATATATATATATATATACACACACAATATATAAACTGAATTACTTTATGGTACACCATAAACTAACACAATATTGTAAGCTAACTATACTTCGATTTAAAAAAAAAAATGCACTATCACCATTTGAATGTGGCACCCTAACTTAGAAGCAATGCCCAGAATTCTTTAGGAAGCCATTACATATGTCATGTCATACCAGCAATTAAAAGACCTGTAACTCAGGCCTGCTGTGATATAACCACCTAAAATGCCATGAGACCACAGAAATGTAAAAAATGGTAAAGAGAAAAAAAAAATCACAATATACATTTTGCCCACCATACTACCTAAAATTTCTACTATAACAACTCAATTCTGCTGTTACAGCTAGAAAGCAGCCACTGACAATACAGAAGGAAATGAGGGTAGCCGCACCCCTCCCCCAAACTACAGAGACAGATGATGGCCAGATTTTGGTCTATAAGGTTAATCTGCCGACTCCTGCTCGAGTGTAAAGTCAGCAAAACCACATATTTCACTGTAATTCAGAAATAAGAGTAAAAAAGGGACTGCACATTAAAACCAAGCCGGGGGGGGGGGGAGGTTGGGGAGGGATGGATTGGGAGTTGGGGATTAGTAGATGCAAACTGTGATATATATACAGACATATACACATACATACACACAGTGGATAAACAACATAGCACAGGGAACTATGTTCAACATTCTGTGATAAACCATAAAGGAAAAGAATATGAAAAAGAACATATACATAATTATTTATATATAATATACATTATGTATACATATGATTATGTCCCTTTGCTGTACAGTAGAAATTAACACCACACTGTACACCAACTATACTTCAATTAAATAATTATTTTTTAAATAAACCAATCAGCCTACAAACAGAAAACATCTCTCTAATGTGAGGAATCCAATAAGGAAAACAGCTAACAAGTGGCCTGCCCAGGTATAAGTAGGTATTTGGTATTCTTATGACCCAGTATACTATTTTGAGCACCCAGAAGAGAACAAGACGACCTTCTCAGGAACACTCTGTGCCATTATCTTCCTTTAAATGCTTTTATAGGAAAGGATGCACAGTCATTTTCTTAATGGAGAGAAAGACAATACCTTCAAAGGCAAGAAAGGAAGATGTTTACTGTAAGGGATAAAGGACCTGCAAAGACCATGTGAGGGCCTTATACTGGAGGGTTTTGTTAATTTTAAATTCACCATTCCCGAAACATTTCCCATACCATCCTATTTTTAGCTTCTTTTCATTCAAATTCCTACATTTGGTGTGGGGGGGGGGAGGTTCTTGTAATACCATGTGTGGTTTCTTCAGTCCTGGAACTATGCAAGGTTCTGAGAGTCCTGTGTTAAGGCTCTCTAGGAAGCCTACTCTGCCTGTTTATGACAAAAATATGACGTTAAAAAAATCCACACAAAGTGCCATAGATGCCGCATCTCAGATCCCGCTGGTTACCACCCCTTAGAATGCCAACATGATGATGAAACGAGCAATTCGGGGAACGTGGATTTCAAGGGTATTTTTTAAATACCCCAAAGCAAAACAACAGCAGAAATAGTTCTCTACGTCTCTGGCACCAGTGACCCAAAACATCAGATCATAGTGCGTTT
This sequence comes from Phacochoerus africanus, assembly GCF_016906955.1. NCBI lineage: Eukaryota > Metazoa > Chordata > Mammalia > Artiodactyla > Suidae > Phacochoerus > Phacochoerus africanus. Next base: position 193,800,065 of record NC_062546.1, read on the forward strand.
GATTTCCAATGGCCAAGGTATCGATATTTTTGCGGTCTTTCTCTCTTGGTTCCTATGATGTAAGTTTTAGTCCATCTGGAATTATTGATTATGGTCACAATAATTCCAAACCAACTATAACTGCCATCAAAAAAGACTCTACATAAATCCCCCATTCATAAAAAACTTTTTAACTTCTGAATTGAATTTCTCTTGAGCGACACCCACGCTATTCTTCACCTCATTGTCAATACTGACAATGGCCCCAGGGTATTAATATACCCTACTTAATATGACTAGCTTTGGACCAATCATGTGTAATAATGCTGCACAGTAAATGAAATCCAAATACCAAAACGAAGATGAAAATCCCTACACATAACTCCACAGTTCATTTCCACTCCATTTGAAAATCAGTTCAGTGCTTTCTCTCCATACCAGGTTTTCTAAATAATATTTTTTTCTGCCTTGTTTTTTTTTGTTGTTTGTTTTTTTGTTTTGTTTTGTTTTGTTTTTTTTAGGGCCACACCCATGGCATACAGAGGTTCCCAGGCTAGGAGTCGAATTAGAGCTGTAGCTGCCAGCCTACACCCCAGCCACAGCCACGCAGAATCTGAGCCACATCTGCAAGCTACACCACAGCTCATGGCAACGCCAGATCCTTAACCCACTGAGTAAGGCCAGGGATCAAATCTGCATCCTCATGGATGCTAGTCAGATTCATTTTCTGCTGAGCCACGATGGGAACTCCTCTAAATAATATTTTACGTTGCTTTTACAGCACTAATAAAAGTGTGTGTTCCTTTGGCAATGACAAAGGACCACTAAAGGAAGGTGACGAAGAATCACATTTTAAAATTGTCGTGGAAAGCATGCCACAAACCTGACACATGAGGACCAGGAAAAAGAGAGAGAGAAGGAAGGAGGAAAAGGAGTTGAAGAAGAACACGGGGTGTCAACCACAGCATCAGCTCTGTACAAGAACTACCTACAACCTGTCTTAGGTGTTGGAGCTGTCAAGGTCTTAAGCTCATCTCTATGTGAGCAGATCAGAACCGAATCAGCTGCCTGGCTAGTTTTCCTACGAAATTAAAAAATACCACATGCCAATAATGAAGTGCTCCCTAGAAATCTGAAAAATACAGCAAACCGGTGACTATAACAAAAAAGTATACTCACAAACATAGAAGACAAACGAGTGGTTACCAGTGGGAAAGAGGGAGGGGCAACCAAGGGTTAGCGATTTAGGAGGTATAAATTATTAGGTGGAAACAAAGGGAACATGGCTAATGTTTCCTAATAGCTATAAATGGAGCATAACCTTTAAAAATTATGAATCACTATATTGTACACTTGTTATATGTAATAGTGTACAGTAGCCCATACATCAACAGAAAAATTAAAAAGTAAAGACCTAGGAGACACTGAAGTGGTGATTATAGAAATGCATAATCCATAGAGTACTTGGAACTCTACCACTGGGAGTTCCCTAGTGGCTCAGCAGGTTAAGGATCTGGCACTGTCACTCAAGTGGCTCCAGTCACTGCTATGGCTGGGGTTTGATCCCTGGCTCCGGAACTTCTGCATGCTATGTGTGTGGCAAAAAAAAAAAAAAAAAAAAGCTAAGAGAACCCTATCACACAAACCCCAAACTTTGTTTCTTGGTAATTCTCTTCAAAGCCAAGAAAATCTGCTTCCATTTCCATTTCCTTCCTCTTGGATTAGAGACCTATCTCAATCTCACATTACCACTTCATCAATTCAGATTTCTTTCTTGGAAAAAAAAAAATTGCTCAAACTCATCTCCTTCAGGAAATACACAGCTGAGCTGACATGGGAATTAGACATGAGATAATCCCCTTAAAATCTAAAATATTACTGAGTAACAAGTTGCAAGCTTTTCATGAATAGCTGTTTGTTGTCAGATAAACTTTTTCGGAGGGTCCTCCTGAGACAGCTGTCTTCAGACTGGTCCATATCTAGCCTTAAGGGCCAGGAAGATTTTTATTGGGGCCCTATGAGGAATCGACAACTTACTTGGGTTCCCTACAAAGTTGGCTAGCATCACTCTGTTCCAGTGATTTCTTGAAAACCCATGAGCACTCACGGTCTTTCATGGGCCCACAGGAGTGAAATATCCTCCTTTGCCATCTGCCTATTGAACAACTGGCCGTAGAGCTCTGGAAAAATTAGAAACTTCTACTTTGTAAAATTTGGGGAGCAAAAAAAAAAAAAAAAAAGGCTTCCCATGATTGTCTTCTGCCACATCCTTAAAAGAAATACAGAGGATGTCTTTATCAGCTGAACCTAACTGGTACCAGGAAAAGGTCACTTTTAATTTTTTTTTTTTTTTTTTTTTTTTTTTTTTTAGGGCTGCACCTGCAGCATATGGGAGTTCCCAGGCTAGGGGTTGAATCAGAGCTGCAGCTACTGACCAAAACCACAGCCACAACAACACAGGATCCAATCCGTGTCTGTGACCTACACCATAGCTCACAGCAGCACTGGATCCTTAACCCACTGAGCGAGGCCAGGAATCAAACCAGCATCCTCATGGATACTAGTTGGGCTGGTAATCTACTGCGCCACAACAGGAACTCTCAGGAAAGGGTTGTTTTAAAAAGTAAAACCTGGAGTTCCTGTTGTGGGGCAGTGGGTTAAGAACCCAACTAGTATCCATGAGAATTCAGGTTAGATTCCTGGCCTCGCTCAGTGGGCTAAGGATCCAGCATTGCCGTGGCTGGCTGTGGTGCACGCTGGCAGCTTGCAGCTTTGATTCAACCCCCTAGCCCAGGAACGGCTATACGCTGCAGGTGCAGCCCTTAAAAAATAAAAAAAAAAAGAAAGAAAGAAAAGTAAAATCTATTTAACTAAGAACCTGATTTCATAGTTAAAAAAAAAGAAAAAAAAAGGTTTGAATGGAATTTTACATTGGAAAACTAAAATATTGAAAATATTGTAACTAAAATATATGGGGAAAAAGCTCTTTATGTTTAACAAAACGTAAGTCTTCGTTGCTTCTACTGGCAAAGTCTCCGAATGAATAGGGTGATCAAGTGTTCATTTTTTGGCTTATTTTTCCTTCGTGTTTCATCTTTGACGTCTTGTTTGGTTTTCATAGAACAGTCATAAAAAGGATCACTTCTATGGATATTCAAAGGCTTTATCAGTTTTCCCAAGGGCCTCTCTTAATCCTCTATTTTTACCGTGCGAATTTTTAGAAGTGCTAAGAAAGTCGTTATCTTTGATTTGTTTCTTCAACAGTTGGCTGATCTAATTCCGCTAGATATTCAGGTGTCACTGACTCCTTATGAATCCCAGCCCCTTCTCTAACATCATTTCACTGTCTTCAGGAAGTCCTGCATCTTTTGCAAAGGGCACATTTTCTACGTTGACTAAAACCGATGGAGGCACAGTCCCCGGGACTAAGAATAGCGAGATAATAAGCAAGGAGCGAGTTTTAAAGTGGCTAGTTCCTTAGAGAATGTTTTCATAGCTTCTCCTTCCTTACTAAATCCTTCTAATTGTAGGAACTCAGATCATGAAGCTCACTCTCCCACCACCCCCGCCACCCACCTATTTAGAGTTTCATCAGCTCACGAGCAAGTCCCCACGAAGCCACTAGAGCCAGCTGTCCAGAGCAGCTCAAAACAAGGATGGTTACAGAATTAACACCTTAAAGCACATGGCATATCCAAATATCATGAAACGTTAACTCAGCCAACATTCTCCAGGAAGTAGGTAAAATCCGGTTTAAAAAAAGCCAGTAACCGTCAAAGCGAACTCGCTCACTCTACCTGACTGATGCCATATGTTTCCATTAGAGGTTTTAAATGTCACAGAAAGAATGCTCTGAAATGTAGGTGTTGGAGCAGCCCAGTATCTAGCACACAGAAGATTAAAGGATTAAAATGAACTAATACTGTACTTCCTAAAACCTACAGACTTCCACTCAGTGCCAGTCAACTGGCAGCCAAGTGTTATCAGCAAGTCTAAATTTGGATCTCTATAACCTAAAAACCACTTCAGATAAAAAGAGGGCTGAAATAAGGGCAAGGACCAACGGGGCCAATGTGAGTGGGTCACGTCAGGTGACACAGATTCCAAAAGCAAAACGACCAAATCGAGATATGGAAAAATTAAAATAGGTTCAATTATTCATTTACCTCTTTTCTGTTTATGGACACACCCACGCAGATGGCAGTTCCCCAACTAGGGGTGTCATTGGAGCTGCAGCTGCAGGCCTATGCCACGGCAACGCTGGACTGGAGCCACTGTCTGCAGCCTCGGCTGTGGCTTGCAGCTACTGTGTGACCGACAGACAGATCGAGGCCAGGGATCAAACCTCCATCCTCAGAGATACCATGCCAGTCAGGTTCTTAACCCGCTGAGCCATAACAAAAACTTCAAAATGGGCTGAATTATTTACACTTAGAATGCTTGTTTGAGGCTTAAATCAAGGATCCTACCCCAGAAGGAAGGAAGGAAGGGGCTCGGTGGTTCTTTTTTTCTTTTTCTTTTTAAATTTTATTGAAGTATAGTAGATAGGTGGGATCGGTCTTTTTTTTTTTTTTTTTTGTCTTTTTGCCTTTTCTGGGGCCGCTTCCATGGCACATGGAGGCTCCCAGGCTAGGGGTCTCATCAGAGCTGCAGCCACCGGCCTATGCCAGAGCCACAGCAACAGGGGATCCAAGCCGTGTCTGCGACCCACACCACAGCTCATGGCAACGCCAGATCCTTAACCCCCTAAGCGAGGCCAGAGGTCAGACCTGCAACCTCATGGTCCCTAGTCGGATTCGTTAACCACTGCACCACAATCGGAACTCCGGGATGGGTCTTTAATGAAACCAGAGAAGGCGTGTCCTGCAAGGAATGTGTCCATGATCATCAGGTAGGTGGCCAAGCATCCAGACAGGCCTGCAGCTAGGACCAAACTGTAGTCCCAATACTCAAGAGCAGGGTTTGGCCAATGGGCCATATCCCAGGAGCCTGAGCAGGAGGTTGCCAGGGCAAGACCAAAGAGGAAATCTCCTGAACGCACCCCTGGGTAGACACCTGCGTGATGCTGGGAAGGAACCTAGGAAAATCTAGGTCACAGGTGGCTTTAGTTCATATCTAAGAGGTCCCAGCTGATTGGCTCAATCAAATGACAGACTCCAGACAGAAGAACTCCATGTCTCTCCAGCAGGAAACTTGGTAGGCATGTTGGGTGGTCCTGGCATATCTGCTAGCTTTCTTCATGGACTTCCCATCCCACTTACAATGAATCCAAATGACTCACCACAGCCTATCCAGCCCTCCAGGACCTGGCCCTAACCTGCTCCTCTGGTTGCATCTCCTATCCCGCTCTCCACTGCTCCAGGTGCACTGGAACCTGCTGGAATGTTCCCACCACAGGACTCCAGCTGCGGCTGCTCCTGAGAACAGTCTTCGCAGCATCTGGTTACACGGCTTTCTCCTTCACCTCATCAGGTGTTTGCTCTAACACAGCCTCCATTTCTGACTCCTTTCCTCCAAAAGAGCCCACCCTACCCCTTCGCCGCTATCATCTTACACTACTTAATCTTCTTTGTAGTGCTCACTCTCTGAAATTATATTACTTTTGTTGGCTTGTTTGTCATTCATCTCCTCCACTGGAATAATACACACTCCACAAGGACAAAAGTCTATTCCTCTGCCTGATTCACTAAAGAATCTGAATTTTCCAAAAACCTATCTGGGCACAGAGGAAGGTCTCAACAAGTAAATATCTGTGGAAGGAATAAACAGACATAAATTTGTCGCACTGACGTAAATATATTTGATGAAATAATAATGAACATCATAAGCAAATCATCACTGATAAGATGAAAACAGGAGTTCCCACTGTGGTGCAGCAGGTTAAGGATCTGGCATGGTCTCTGCACTGGCGCAGGTTCGATCCTCAGCTCAACACAGAGAGTTAAGGATCCTGTGTTGCCACAGCTGCAGCTCGGATTCAATTCTTGGCCCAGGAACTTCCATCCACTGAGGGCGCGGCCAAAAAAAACCACAGCCAAAGGGCCAAAGGCATGAGCGTTTGTGTGTTACAATATATGCCAAGAGCCGACTGGCAGAACTGCCTTGGGCACTCCTCTGTTCTTCCTGACCTTAAAATCCATTTGAAACGAGGCTCTGGCTGTACCAGTTTGGAAGTCCTCAGAAGTTCACTAAGATCTTTTTTTTTTTTTGGTCTTTTTGCTATTTCTTGGGCCACTCCTGAGGCATATGGAGGTTCCCAGGCTAGGGGTCGAATCAGAGCTGTAGCCACCGGCCTACGCCAGAGCCACAGCAACGCGGGATCCAAGCCATGTCTGCAACCTACACCACAGCTCACGGCAACGCTGGATCCTTAACCCCCTGAGCAAGGGCAGGGACCGAACCCGCCACCTCATGGTTCCTAGTCGGATTTGTTAACCACTGCGCCACGACGGGAACTCCAAGATCTTGATTCTCCTTGAAAACCATCAGAGCTGACCGAAGCAGGATAGCTGGTCCCTTCCGTGAACTATTCTCCAACTACATGTGTTTGCCGAATGGACCACTCGCCTTCTGTATATTTCATGTAATTCTGTTCAGTACATTTTAATTTTGTTTATGCAACTGAGGAGATGACCAGAACTTAGAAACTGGTACTAGAATTCTCAGAATGCACCACTACCACCATCACCACATCGCTCTACGACCACAAGAATGCTCTTACAGCCCTGAGGACATGCCAAAGATTGTAATCAACTGTGCAGAGTCAGAAAAGAGTTATGAACAAACCAAGAAGCCCAGGACAACTAAGGACACCAGCCCTTGTCCAGTCAAGGATGGACACTGGCAATGGCAGAAGAGGGACATTAAAACCAGGACAGTTCAGGTTCACCGAAGCAGTGACTGACAAGGGGAAGGAAGCTCGATCGAGATGGCCTTGAGCATCTTCAGCAAACTCAAACGTTACACCAAAGCAATGCAGGCTTTCGGCACCCCACGGAACCAGACAGCCACATCAGTGCCTGGCCTTCCAGCCCACTAGTTCGTGGATGAAGACCTAGCTGTGTAGGACGTGTCATTCTAGGCTTCCTAAGAGTTTCACAGGAGACGTAACTTCCACTTGAAAAGAAACAGCTGATCACGTCATCATTACAGTATCAAAGGAGTTTAATAAAGCGATTCTTTTAGTGGGACCAGGGGAGATCACAAGGAGGGACTCCTCTGGTCACTGTCAGTAGAAAACTTTGCACCTATGACTCTAGGAAAATGGGCATATTTTTTAAAAAGTCATGAGCCAAATGGAATAGTCTTCCAACTTTTCTGAATGAACTTGAGTCACTCCGATAGCGAGCATATATTTCTCTTAGTTAAGATTCGCCATCCAGTGACTGCCTTACTATCATGTAAGACATGTCCTTTCAAGTGGTATAAAATAGAATATGGTTTTACTGCTCTCCGATATGAGCAGTAGAGAGGCTGGGAAGTGTACTCCTCTCCCAAAAAGGAAACAGGAGAATGAAAAACGAGCACTAATGGAATTCCTGTTGTGGCTCATCGGTCTGGAAACCGAGTCAAGTAACCATGAGGATGTGGGATTGATCCCTGGCCTCACTCAGTGGGTTAAGGATCCGGCGTTGCCATGAGCTGTGGTGTAGGTCACAGATGTGGTTTGGATCTGGCGTTGCTGTGGATGTGGTGTAAGCCAGCAGCTGCAGCTCCGATTTGACCCCTAGCCTGGGAACCTGCATCTGCTGTGGGTGCAGCCTCCATCCTCCCCGCAAAAAAAAAACCCAAAAAAGAGCACTAATAAAGTCCTAGTGGTCATAAATGCATTTTTAAAACTTTACGGTTAGTGTTGACTAGGTCATAGATACAGGCAGTTAATTACCAGTGTTCATAAATTATTTTCAAGCTGTGCTAATAATCAGACACTCTATATATAAAAGAGGAAACTTCATTTAACAAGCAATCTTTTAAATCCTTTAATTAGTCTCATCAATTACAAGTTTTCCCAACATATCTTTGAAACTTTGAATGCTTCTTGTCCAATAGGGTTTTTCAAAACAACCTTCCAAAATAATAAATTAAAACTAAACTTGAGTGTTGGTCCACTTAGCTTCTTTGACACAGCCGTGATCATGATTTCGCCCACGAAACCCTCTACTCTGCTTGCTTTTTTTTCCTGAGAGTACTTACCACAATCTGAAATAATGTTATCTGTTTATTGTCTGTGTGTCCTTCTTGGATATAAACTCCTTGAAGGCAGAAACTAAGTCTTATTCCTGGGTTTATTCCCAGCACCCAAAACCATGGCTGGCATTAAAAATATGGGAGCAACAAATAAATGAACAGTTAAATCTGCAACACAAACACACAGACGGACCACATATAAATGTGAATATGATCTATGTAACCTATTTTATATGCATATAAATGTAAAATAGACAAAGCATTATACACATACACATGTAATATAGCACTGGGGAAAAACATCCACCTGGAAATGATACTCTGGGGTCCTTTGCGGACACTACCACAAACCAGCTGTATCATCTTGAGCAAGTTTATTTATCCATATCTATAAAATGAATGTTTTATGCTTTATCATCTTTAAGGACACTGACAGCCCTAATATTTTTCTTAATAAATTCGAGAGACTCATACAAGGTGTTACATAATCTACATGGAAAACCAAATAGCAAAACAACTAAAATTCTAGCTCTTGACCCCTGGGTAATTATAAATCATTAACGAATCATTGTCACTAACTACCTACAAAACTGTCATACAGTTGTACATCTCTTCCAACCTATCCCTTTGTTCTCATTTTTTCTCTATTTTCTTTTTCCTTGACCAATGGAACCAAATGCTCTGAATTTTGGAATACAAAAATTCAGTATTTTTGCACCAAACAAGCCCCTGAAATTGCTGTTCTGGATAGCTCACTAATGCTATGCACTTGAGCATGGGAAGGGCACTTTGCTGTAAACTCCTCTGTAGCCACGTGGACCCTACTGTCCTTATCTTTCCCCCAAACCTTGACAAACACAAGACCAAGAATGAGCTAAATACTCTCCTATTTACAAACAAAAAAACATGGTGGAGCTTCCGTTGTGGCTCAGCAGAAACAAATCTGACTAGCATCCATAAGGACACAGGTTCAATCCCTGGCCTTGATCAGTGGGTTAAGGATCCAGTGTTGCCGGGAGCTGTGGTGTAGACCGCAGATGTGGCTCGGATCTGACGCTGCTGTGGCTGTGGCGTCGGCTGGTGGCTACAGCTCCGATTAGACCCCTAGCCTGGGAATCCCCATATGCCGAGGGGGCTGCCCTAAAAAGCAAAAAAACAAAACAAAGAAAACAAACATGGTAATCTTTGAAATCATAACACAGCCAATACTACCATTCATTTTCGGACAGCAAGAGGAAAAGAGCATTCTTGTAGCTAGCTTTCACTCTCCATGGCCTCTTTTCTTTAAGACTAGTAAACTGCACCATTTAGACCAACCTTCAAGAGTTAATCCACTTCCTTCGCTAAGTAGGTGAGTCATGCTTCCTGTTCCCCATCTCTTCACAAAGGCCACCCTTCTGCCCAGCACAGCACACAACACCAGATCTTTCTGGCAAAGGGTGCGGAGACTCAAGAGCAGAGATATTTATAAACAAGACTTTTTGTGGAAGAAAACCTTCAGTGCCACCCAGTAATACTTGTATTTTCTATACTTAGTGTATAATTAAATCCACGAGAACTATAAAATGCAGGTTAACATGCCTTTTTTTTATATCTAATAAATACATTTCACTCTTTAATCCTGATTTATACCTTCAGCTTATAATTTAGCCCACGTGTAGAACTTTGGTTTTTTTTTTCCTACATCAACCCAGTTTCTTAAGACTCTTAACAGTGCAACACACTCACACTTCATGAAACAAGTATTGGAACTAGAGAGTCAATGGCCATGCCCCCTTTTGGTCAGCTCCATCACAGTACACTTATCCAGCCAAGAAGTCCAAGGAAGCTGAGTGAGTTTGAAAAGTATGTTAATAAGGAAGCAACATAAACTAAGAGGACCCTTGTGTTCTAAGAGTGAAAGGGGGCGTGGTGCCGTTTAAACTCACCACAGCAAACCCTAGGCTCGAAAGGCAACTCAAAGTTTACAACTGTACTTTTACTGGGGCCTTAGAACAACACTGTAAGATAGATGGGGTGAATATCACTACCTCCAATTTTAAGGACCAGAAAATCAGATCAAAGAATGCTGGATCCCAGGAAGGGGCAGAAGTAGGAATAAAAGTCACATCTCTTTTCTTGTCTATTCATTCTCCTCCTACCATATCATTTGACCTCCCACGTACAATGGCCAGCCTGGAAAAATGATGCTGGTAAATTCACCCCAGACCCCTCAACTTGTACCCCCTACTCCCCTTTTTTTAATCCTCTTATAGGAGCTGATTACATGAAAAGAAATCAGGAAAGCAGAACTGAAACTTAAAGCTTATTCCACTGATAAGGATACTTATACAGGAAGCAATAAATTACCATTGCTTCCTGTTTTCAAGTATTCTTATCTGTAGGACACTACATTTTTTTCCACCACAGAATCTCACATTTAGGACACTTCCCGAAATAGAATCTTCTGATCTTCAGCTGTCAGCTGAAGTTGTTTCATAAATAGCCCAGCATATGTACTCCGGAGGCTTGCTAACACTCTAAATGCAAATATAGTCCAGTCACACCAATTCCTCTTAGGCTCTGGTGACAATTGAGAACGTACAAAATCCAGCAGCCCCAGAAATTCTACGGAGGAGCCCACGAATGTCCATAGTCAATGACCTGTAGAACTCTATTGGGACATTTCTGGAAATTTTGAAATAAAAGCCATGAGCTTTTATATATATATCTCCCTACATTTGATATATGGTTCACAAAGAACCTACGATTTGTTTCAGGTCAGTTAATTTTTAAATAGTTTTACAAACAGCTTTTATCCAAAGATTCATTTTGGTGAAAAGAGTAAGCATAAAGAAACCCCTGGGTCCTGTATTTTAAACAACTTTTCCAGAGGCTTTGCTAGTCAACAAGTACAGACAGCAAAAGTGATTATAAGGGAATGAGTTTGAAACATTGCTCATGTAACCCAAGGTTAAATACATGGAGACGCACACACATATGGAGGTATAAAAATGCCTAACTCTAATCTTTATGATCTAGTATGTCAGGAATTCTATTGCCAGAATTACACAACAAGCTGAGACCATTTCAGAGAGAAAGAGGAAAAAAAAAAAAATCAATGTCTGTGTTTTAAAGGGGAAAAAAAAAGGGACTGCAGGGAATGGGACCATGAGGCATAAATGGCCTGGGATTTTATCATTTGTCTTTTGTGTCCTGGTAACCAAACAAAACATCTGTGCCTGTATGGCCCCCTTATCACTCCCTCCTCTAATAACCTGCCCTACACTCACCCCAGGTGGGTAAGAAGGGATTTTACCTGTGTTGATGGAAGCTTAAGAGAAGAGTCTTAAGGTTGATCTCACTTTGAATATAATAAAAAATATGGTTGAGTGTCTTTTGGGTTTCTTTGCATTTAAAAAAATTTTTTTATTATGATTGATTTACAGTGTTCCATCAATTTCTGCTGTACAGCAAAGTGACACAGTCATATACGTAGGTACATTCTTTTGAGTGTTGACTCTATAAATATGCTCTTCAAGCCCCTTTAAGCCAATTGCCAAGAAGCTGCCTTTTTCACACAAAGGTGATAAACACAGATTCACACAGAGGGGCCCCTTTATGAGCCTGGGAATAATTCCGAAGTCCAGGAAGGAAACCGCTGTCCCCAGACTACAGATCCAAACAGGCAGGAGGGCCTGATCAGTTCCATATTCCCAGGGGATGCCCAGAATGGCTGATGACCAAATTCACAGGAACTTGATTAACCTGATTCTCTAAGAAACAATTATTATAAGGAAAAAAGAGGTGGAATTTTATAAATAGCTATTGTAAGACAATATTATAAAATAATTTTTAAAAAAGACTACCAGTAGAAGGATTCAAATAACTCTGTTTAAAAAAAAAAAAAAAAATCCATATAGCTAGGTCCTTGAAGGAAGAGAGCTTAAGAAGGTTCTGATCAGAGTGGCTCCAAGATGATGCAAAAATCTATGTTCTGCTGTCATGGATCAAATAAACGCTGATACAGAGAAGATTATCATGGGAAGAACTGGACAAATTAGGAAGCAAATCTCCTGGGTTGGTCTGAGACATTACTCCAGAATGTTGGCCAATTCTGGGCAGGAAAAAGATCTGGAATACTTTAGAGGTTTTGGAAAGAACCACAAAATTGTTTGAAAGTTTGAGAAATCCGAGTGATGACTAAAACCTGATGATGGTTAATATTAAGGGAAAACTGAGCGCTGACTTCACAAAGGTCTTCGAACACAGGGAGGAAAACATCCCATAAGAGGTCAGTGGGCTGGATAAACAAACTGTGGTACATCCATACAGCGGAACACTACTCGGCAAAGAAGAGAAACGAACTACCAAGCCATTACAAAAAGGGCTTGGATGAATCTTAAGAGCAGACTTCTCAGTAAAAGAAGCCAGTCTGAGAAATGGATGGACTGTGTGAGTCCAATCATAGAACATTCTGGAAAAGGCAAAAACCTGACAGAGATGATAAACAGAGCAGCGGTTTATCCCCAGAGGTTGGGGAGAGGGAGGAGGTTTGAATAGGGAAGTACAGGAAATTGTTAAGGGAGTGAAACTATTTACATGACATTATAATGGTAAATAGGACCATAAGGGTTTGTCAAAACTTAAAACTTTATGGCAAAAATAGTAAACCTTAAGTGTATGAAAAAACATTTTTTTTCCCACAGGTAGACTGCAGAATGTAACTGAAGCATCTAAATGTTTATAGATGTGTATGTACATAGATTAGTACACACAGGTAGGCCTTGCTCTGGCAACTCAGAGGGCAAAGGAGAGCAAAAACTACATCTAGCGCCAAGATCTTGGTTTCTGATGTGATTCTCCAATAAAAGGAACCAGGGCTCCTTGGAGGAATGGATGATTCTAAGACTGGGGGAGGAAATAAATAAGATGATCATGGGAGCTCCCGTCGTGGCTCAGCAGTTAACCAACCCGACTAGGATCCAAGAGGATGTGGGTTCAATCCCTGGCCTTGGTGAGTTAAGGATCAAGGGTTGCTGTGAGCTATGGTGTAGGTCACGGACCCGGCTCAGATCTGGCCTTGCTGTGGCTGTGGCATAGGCCAGCAGCTATAGCTCCGATTGGACCCCTAGCCTGGGAACCTCCCTATGCCTCAGGGGCAACCCTAAAAAGCAAATAAATAAATAAATAAATAAATAAGACGGTCACGGAATATCTCATAATAACAGAAAGTAAGGAAATGCATTTTAAAAATAGTACTGAGTTTAAAATGAATGATAAAACAAGTTTAGGTAATTATGAAAATATTCATGAATTCTGCTCTCTAAATGGTTTCCAAACACCTGCAAATTGCCTGGCCACTTTGAAGAACCACCAATTTTAGTTGATGAATTATTGATTTGTTTAATAGAAAAGCTGGATGATGCAAATTTTCTTTTAGAGGCAACGAACTCCACAATTAAATTTCAGCAAATGAGGAGTTCCCGTCGTGGTGCAGTGGTTAACGAATCCGACTAGGAACCATGAGGTTGCGGGTTCGGTCCCTGCCCTTGCTCAGTGGGTTAACGATCCGGCGTTGCCGTGAGCTGCGGTGTAGGTTGCAGACGCGGCTCGGATCCTGCGTTGCTGTGGCTCTGGCGTAGGCCGGTGGCTGCAGCTCCGATTCGACCCCTAGCCTAGGAATCTCCATGTGCCATGGGAGCGGCCCAAAGAAATAGCAAAATAAATAAATAAATAAATAAATAAATTTCAGCAAATGAATACATATTATATTTGAAACTCAGAAAGTCATATTCGGTTTCATGAGAACTGTGTAATCACTTAAGAAACACTTTACATTTATGGCTATTTTTTCCCAAGAATTTCTGTTTAAATTCATTTCCATTTTTACTTCCTCTTTTAGCAAACTCATTAATAACAGTACCAAGGTTGGTTACGATTTCCTGTTTCATCTTCTGCTCATTTAAATGTATTCATTGTGTTTTATTTTTCATTTGTTTTTAGAACCTTACTATATCTTAGAGGAGTTTTTTTTTTTAACTACGTAAATTTAAATCTTCTGACAAAAATATCATTTATATCTTCAACTTAAAAAAAAAAAAAAAAGGCCATCACTTGTCACCACTACTAAAATCAGAATGAGGGGAATAATCTCATATTTCCACTAGAACCACCAGAAAAACTTAACCTCAAAATGGTAGGATTTAATTTTTTGCTGTATGGATACAACAGGAACATACCTACAGATTCATATTAGTAAATTACACAGTAATATCAAAATAAAAGCATTTTTTTAAAAGAGTAGTTTCAAAACGTAAGGTTACAAAGGGGACAAGTGGGAGTCCGGGGGGATAGACTGAGGGTTTGGGATTGGCATATGCACACTAAGGTATATGGCATAATTGGCCAACAGGGACTGCTGTATAGCACAGAGAACTCTGCCCAATATTCTCTGATCATCTGTGTGGGAAAAGAATCTGAAAGAGAATGGATGCATTTACATGCACAACTGAATCACTTTGTTGTACAGCAGAAATTAACACAACATTGTAATTAAGTGATACTTAATAAAACTTAAAAAAATATAAAGAGTCGTTTAAGACATTGGTTTTTCTCCCAAACATTTTGGATAAATGTAGAGAAGAGTAAACATATTACATATGTTTCCGAGAGAATTTTCAAACAAAACTTCAAAAAATGACCCATCACCCGTTTCGCATAACAGTCTTCGAAAGAAACTTCTTAACACCCAGTGACCACCAATTCCCATCCAATACCACACCCCATCGCTACGGTTCATGATGCCAACACACACATGTGGCCCAACACGCAGTGGGGGCCACACTTGTCTGTGTCTTTTCTAGGGCCTCCGGGAGACAGCACACACTCCGCTCACCCTTTCCCTAGGTGGGATCTGTTCCAGATCTTGCCTTTCACATCAGGCCACCTCTCCAAAGCAGCACACTTCAATTTCAAGTCTTTCTTCTTTCTGTGTACTATCCTGCCTTATGACATCAGAAAAATCTGACTTCGCTTCCTTTGTGAGTCACAAGGTAACCTTAACATGACGAAAAAGCCACAAGGAGGACATATGATGTACTCACATCTGGGCAAGAGGATGTGACGAAAAAGGGAAGAGTACATGAACCAATCACTGTCAACCCCTCCGGTCCATGAAAGAGACCAGCAGTCCTTGTCCCTGCCCTTAGGGGTCTTAGTTGGCCCCAGAGGAAACTGATCCTTTAGAGCCTCTCCCTTAACCAGTCCTCAAGGGAAAAATGCTCTCTGACGGCCTGCGTTTTCATCTGTTTTCTTTACCACTGTAACTCAAGCACTTAGGGATATGCCAGGCATTCAATAGAAACGAACTCCTTATTGGATTAATTAACCAGAACATTCTCTAGTGTCTGGTCTGCACATATTTGAATCTCTGGCGATTCCCCACAACTATCTTCAAGACCAGTTATGATTTCTTCCAATTTCCAGGTTCAGTCATTACAACAGCTCAATTATGGAATGAAGGGACATGTTTAAGACCAGAAGGACCCACCAAGTGTCAGACCGTGGTGATGTAGCTAAGAAAAGCTCTGCGTCCACCTGAATAGAAGATGATTCTGCTCTACAGACAAATGAGGTGCTGGCACATTTCCCATACTGTGGTTTAAAAACATATGGCCCCGCGTTTACTCATTCAGTATCTACAACAAATACTGTCTACTGAATGCCAGACGCATTGCACTAAGCATCTGAACCTGCTCCACCTCCCTGGCGGAGAGAAAAATAGCCTCGCTCAATACCAGACACACACCCGCTGGAAACGCTTTCAAGTTTCAGAAAGCAGCATAAATGCCAAGTGACTGTACAGGACCAAGAACAGTGGAGTCCTATTTAAAATAAAAAAGAACGCATGGATCTTGGGGAGTCGTGGGGTTTTCCGTTGAAGGACAATAAGTGTTTTGCTACAATGCTAAGTTTTAGCTTAATACTTAAAATGTCCAGCAATTTTAAAAAGAATTGCTATAGCAGCTGATAAACTAGGTTTTAGAATGCGCATTCTATTCCTTTGGTCATCAAACCAGCCCAGCCTCCATCAGGGGCAGAAAGAGAATGCAGGGGAAACATCTCTTTTCTTGACAAGGAAGCTCAAATACCCAGACCAAGGTAACTTTTTTAGCATGAGTCGTAACAAGTACCACACTGGCAAAAGGGACTCATCTAAATTTAATTTCTTTCCCCAGCCCTTACCTGTATTTCAGCAGAAGGGCTAATTAGCCACAATATACTCAAGAGGAAGAAAAAAAAAATGAGCATAGGGACAAATTAGAAGGGGACTCTATGAATCATATACTTAATAACTGGCCTCTTTTTAAAAATAGAGGTAACTATGATACAATAATTATTTTTCAAATAATTGTCTTCTGGCTTTTGATATCTTTAAACTTCAGTGAAAACGTTATGCTCTGACCTAGATCAGTAGGCTACAATTAACATCAGAAGAACTCTATTAGTAGAATAAAAGTTGATGAACTACTGTTGGAAGCAGAGAAATAAATCTTGTCAAAACAGAGCAGAGTTTCTGTCAATCTTTAAAATAATTGTTTGGGGGAACAGAGGAAATATCCATGGATTTCAGACACAGTCATGATGCAGCTGTAATTAATTTTCCCCGAGTTTTCATATCCAGTCATATCAGATTGCAAAGACTCCTGTAATTTTGTTTGACCATTTTTAATATCTTGTTAAATCCGAATTTGATTTTTTTCAAAAATATTTGGCAAATGAAACAGTTTGAGGTCTTCAAAATATATCCACCATATAGTTTTTGTTTGGGATTTTTCTAAAGCCATTCTTTCCCTTGATTCAATACCTCTCTCCTGAACTGTGGATAAACAAATGTTTAATTTGGAAGGTATCTCCATAGATATTGGAGTCATAAAACCATTGGCAAGACTACTCTCAAATAGGAAAAGTAGCATGAAACTAATCATTAGAGTCAGGACAGGGGTTTCCACCATCTCGCAGGAAGGGGTGAACTTTCTGAAAGAAAAGAGAAAGAGTGCTAGGTACCCTGGAACCCAGCAAATCAAATACTTAAAATGGTCCCTTTGATCATTTGAATGTATTGGTTTCACATGATAAATACAATTTTCCAAAAGGTGGAAATCCATTCTTCAGCGCTAAGAATTCTTTCCTTATGTCCCTAAATACCTGCCGCCACTCTTTTTAAAAATAATATAGAATAACATTCATTGACAATCCACCTAAAAGTAGCTCATGAATTAGATAGAAGTGGGTGGCCTGGGTTTTTGCTGAGGGTTTGATTATGCAAAGATGCTTTTCAAGAGCCCATCTAAAACGGCCTGGTGGGATGCAGGCTCTGAAGGCACAATAACATTCCTCCAGCCTTTTAACTGGAGGCTAAAAGCACCAGCCATTCATTTTTTCGCCTTGAGACACATTCCTCGCCCAGTGCAAAGGCCTGAGAAACAGCAAAGCCTGCACACTCTCAGAAGGTGATCCTTTGCAGGGACTTGCGAGGGACCAAAGGTTTAAGGCTGAAAAATATCTTTAAAGACATAGATTTAGGACTATAACCCTCTTCACCAGACTGTGGTTTCCACCCCCTAACCTGCCGCCCCAATTCCCCAGCCCCCAGCCCCACCCCCTACTCCGTAAAGTTTCCGCAAAAGGGAACATTTTAACTATAACCCCAAATACGTCCAGGGTACCCTACTCATGGAAGTAAAATATTTTCAAAAGTTAAGTCATTACTCATTCTTTTAAAAATCTAATGTTTATGTTCCTTAATCTAACCATAGGGATGGGATCAACTTTGAAAGGAAGTTATTGTTTAGCTGTGGTTTAAAGAGTGCGCTGGAATTGGGGAGGGGGGCAGAAAGGGCTGTCAAGGGAGGAGATGGGGGTGGGTGGGAGCAGCCAAGACTAGGCTATAAATACACCACTGGGCTAAGGCCTCAAAACATGTGAGGGATCTCCTCCCCCGCCCCCCACCATGACACACTTTAGACAGTGTCCCACTTGGTTTTGTTCTAACCTCAGAAACATTTAAGGCATTGGAGATTCTGGGGGAAAAAAAAACAAACAAACAGTGTAAATACTGCCTGGGAGAAGATCTGGGGGCAAAGAATTAAAAGCACCACCTTGGCTCTGAGGGGGATGTTGCCAACCTCTGGGTTTGGGTTTGCTTTCCAATAACTGGGCAGCTCTGCAGTACCCAGATCTGGATTTGTGCTCAGGTAGGAAAACCTCCGTCAACCCATTTAAAAGGTTCTGCTGCATTTCAGTCATTGCTCTCCATCTCTCCGCACTCACGGTTAAGTTCTCATCTGGCCCAGCTTCCTGTGTCCATGGGTAAAGGGGCAGAGAGAGGGAGGATCACTGAAAATGCCTCATGTGCTCTGGTTCTGGCTGCCTTTCTAGGGCATTTCGTCTCCAGTCCTCTGCGAGCCGCATGGGGACTCTTAGCAAGTGTCATCCTCTAGTCTAGGAAAAGAGCAGGGATACTGTCACCGACCACTGACAGCACAGAGAATACAGACAACAACAGCCTCTGGTAATAGAAACCCCAGTATATTCCCTTTTCACCTTTTTCTCAGAGGTGGACTTGCAGTTTTCACTCCTCCAGCAAGGTGCATTCTCATCCCCCAACCTGGATCTGCACCTGCCCCATCTGGACATGCGGGATAGAAACACATGTTTCCCCATCACAAACCGGTCCCTGCCCCCACATTGAAAGGGGTCCTCCACTATCTACCCCCTGACCCCTGCTCCTTTCATCACACCACGTTTTGTAGTAGCACCTCTGTGTGCACTTCTTTGTTCTCTGCCTCCTGTGAAAGCTCCAGGACAGGGAACTGTCTACCTCCGTCTTCAATGCCTGGCTCAGAGCACAAAACCAATAAAGATTTACTGAGAGGAGTGCCCTGGTCGCCTAGCAGTTAAAGATCTGGCATTGTCACTGCTGTGGCTTGGGTTTGATCCCTAGCCTGGGAACTTCCATATGCCTTGAGTGCGGCCCTAAAAAGACCAAAAACTAAAAATTAAAAAAAAAAAAAAATTTAATGAGAGAACAGAAACTTTCATGTTTTTCAAAGAAAAAGAGGAAAAAAGTGATACCACCTGAATATGAAGGAAACTCTGATATTTGGCCCAAAACTGAGAATGTTCATTATAAACATGGTGAATAATTGTATTCTAAGTGTTTGACATGCAACTGATAAATCTTTGGTAATGATGACATTAATAAATGCATTTATGTCCTGTATGGAGCAGAAAAAATGGTTTCTCCCATCAAAAAGTACTATCTATATTTCTACCCCTTGAAACTGGGCATGACTTTGTGACTTGCTTTGGGCAAAGGCACAGTGGCAAATGTGAATCATGCAAGCAGTGGCTTGAGAAGTGCCTGGGCACGCTTGCCCTCCCTTGCTGCTGGGAACTCATCCAATGCCAGGTGAAGCTCGGGTTAGCCTGCAGGGGACATGTGGTACAGACGGTCACAATCACCAATGGACAGCCAGCATCATCCATCAGACAAGTGAGGGGAGCCATCCTAGACCAACCAGCCCCCAGCCGACCCTCCAGCCACTGCAACCATGGGACCTCACCCACGTAAGACAAGCAGAACCCAGCCCAAACCACCAATCCCCAGAATTTTCATCTGACAAATGGCTGATAATTTAAGGCCATCAGTTTTGAAGCGGTTTCTGTTAAACATCAAAGCGAAAGGATGCATACTGCAAAGAAACGAAATGGCTTCATGTTCTAATTAAAGCATTAGTTCTTTTGAACTCTCGAAACTATGAGACTTTGGTGTCCATGAAAGTCTTCACAAAGATCCTTAACCTTTATACTTAATCCTACTACACTATATTAAGAACTAGTTATTCATTCAGTCTTGGAGGGAGTGAGGGGGTTGGGTGCCAAATGCCTGAGTATTACCATGAACATGAACTGGAGAGGTAAAGTATTAAAAATGGTTAGTGTTTGAAAACTGAGACACCTTTCCATTCTCAATCAATTAGCACAAGCACATCAAAATGAGAAAAGGTGGTCCTTTCTTGACTAATGCATTTCCTCCTTCCTGGGTTATGTAACATTTTGTATCCTGAGGATTCCAAAGAGGCATGGAAAAATAACGAATGCTTTTCTTTTTCCCTTTAACAAAAACAAAGCAGTGAGTCTATTGTAACAGGTCTGCTGGCTTCCTTTACTGCAGAAATGTGGGATCGGAGCGTGTTCTTCCGTGGAAGACTCTGGGCGCTTGAGCATTTAACCAAATTTCTATTACTAAGCTTCAAAATTTATGAGCAGCTCATCTCTGGAAAGATAAACAAAAAAACCAGCGTTGGTGGTGGCCTCCGAGAAGAGAAGCTGGGGAACAGGGGTGGGAGGAAGCCTTCATTTTCACTCTATACCTTGGGGAAAAATTTTTAACCACTTGAAACTTACAGCACATGCATGCACTGCCTAGACTAAAATATTTAAGGAAAAAAATCATAGTGTGAATAGGTTCAGCAAACAATCACAAGGCTTGGTCTTTTTAAGAAAGGCTTGTTTCTGGAAGAAACAACTATAAACTTAAAAACAAGTATGACCACACCATCAAGAGAGAAAGAGAGAGAGGGAGAGGGAGGGAGAAAGAGAATGTGTGCAAGCTTAAAAAAGAGAAAAGACAAAATCTCAAAGGAGAGTATATTTCCCGCCAGAAGCAAGCAGAGGAACCAGAGGTCAGAAGGTTAGAGGTTTTCACTGCTAAAAATAAAAACCACTCACCCAAAGGGGAAGAGTGGGAAGCCCTTGAATAGAGAGGTTCTAAGGCCAGGAGAAAAGATTTTACAGTTTCTTTCGCAGCCCTCGTCTTTACCCCAAGTTTCCTAACACTGCCCAACTCCAAACAAGCACTCACTGAACTCCTACTCGTTGAACACCTGGACCCCTCTCCTGGATGCTTCACTTAGGCCAAAGACATCTTTTTCTTGCTTCTGGCAAAGGTTATGTTTGCTAGCTGAATATCTGAAAAATGGAACATTCTTCCAAAGGAGAGTTCTGACAGTCTCATAAACTATTTAAGTATGCTGGTGTAATTGTAAGGCAGGAAGCCATGGTGAGAATGATGAAGAAAAGCACAAAACTGGCAGCACTATTTACAAGAGCCAAGACATGGAAGCAACCTAAACGTCCATCAACAGGAGAATGGATACAGATATGGTACATATATACAATGGAATACTACTCAGACATAAAAAAGACCAAAATCATGCCATTGGCAGCAACATGGATGGTCCCTAGAAATGATGAATAATAAGTGAGGTCAGAGAAAGACAAATATCCTATAAGATCTCCAATAAGTGGAACTGAATAAAAAATGAAACAAAAGAAGTTAGTCACAAAACAGAAACAGACTCAGTTTTCTAAACCAAACTTGTGGTTACCAAAAGAGAAATGCTGTGGCGGGGGATAATCCGGAGGTTGAGATGAACATACTCACACGACCAGGTATAAAGCAGATAACCAGCAAGGACCTACTGCAGCGCACAGGGAAATCTACTCAATGCTGCATCATAACCTATATGGGAAAAGACTCTGAAAAGGAACGCATAAATGTGTACGCATAACTGATTTACTTTTTTAGTTTACCGAAACCAACACAGCATTGTAAGTCAACTATACTCCCATAAAAATTTTTTTAATTATTTTTAAAAAAGAAAAAGCTCAGAACTTTAAAGTAGATGGGCACCTTGGCCCCATGAGTGTATGAAAAATGCTGACTTTCATGGATTGCGCCTCCTGAATCTTGATTTTTTTTTTCCTCCCAGAGGAGTTGGGCCATAAGAAACTGGGTAACGACTTGAATGAACTCTCCTCACTCCCATTTTTGTCTCCATCCTCATCCTCTTAACAAAATATGTGCTATTTGGAATACAGCAGGTGCTCAATGGTGTTTACTGAGGCAAAAGAGGGAGGGGCGCCAACAAGAAATGACAGTTTAGAGCCTGTCTGGCCAAAGGCCAATCAATTGGGGTTCAGTGGTGGGTGACTCCATCACCGTGCTGGAGACAGAACGTTCTTCTGATTATTCCCACAATCCCTAGAATTCAAGGGTAAGTATGAATATTTCTCATTTCCCACAGAGTCCTTTTAACAGTTTTAAGAACAGGTAAATCATCACTGGAGACTACAGAATAACAGTTAAATACACAGTAGTTACTGAATAATTCAGACTTTAGGAGTTCCCTTGTGGCACAGTGGATTAAGGATCTGGCATTGTCACTGCAGTGGCTCAGGTCACTGCTGTGGTGGAGATTCCATCCCTGGCCCTGGAACATCCACAGGCCACAGACACAGCCAAATAATAACAACAGTAATAATAATAATAATAATTCAGATGTTCAACTGCTATATCTTTAGCAAAAGCCTTCTTTTAAAAAAATGTTGCCCGTTTCATTGAGAGCATAACCTTCCTAAAAGTAAGAATCATGGCTTTCTGTGCAAAATATATTGTGTTTGCCACACTACATATATTTTAAGGCAAAAAAAAAAAAAAAAGACGCAGAAAGAATGCCTCTTTGATCATTTTAACAAACATAACACAACTGTCTATTTCTCAAGATTGATACTGTTCAGAAACATGACTTCAGTTATCTCAGAGATTAGAGAACTTGAATCAAAGATAGGAAAAAAGGGGGAGGGTTATCAAAGTCTTTTTTTCTTTACTACAACTTTGGTTACACCGGCATCTTCTTCAGCCCAACCAACTGGCATCCAGCGTACATGCATTTGGCTCTAACAAGGCCAAGGGTGAATGGCCAGTGTGACACAGGGTGGGAAACGACAACAAAAAACACGCAATGGCAACGAAAGACAATGAAGGCAACTCAGTTTACCCAGTAAGACGTTCAAGGACGGGCAATAAAACCACAAAAATCTCTTCTCTGCTTGAAGGTAGACACCATTAAAATCACAGTCTGAGCCCCAGAGCGAATGCCACTGCCATCATGAATGAAAATGCAGAAGGAAGGTTGAAAAAGAGAAGCAGGCTTTTTTCCATAAATGCATCATTTCTGAGCACTCGATTATGCAAAGATGACTGACTCATTGAAGAAACACAAATAACATGTATCCAACCAAATGTATTTTAACAAATAGATTATAGTCGAGCCTGCAGCAAGATGATTAAAACGGTGGAAATGTTCCTTTTCCCATAGATGACAGCCCCTTACGCTCATCTAATCTAGCTTCCCCCTCTTCCCGTAAGAATGGGAAAGAGACTACCATTTCCCACGGTCAAAGATAAGAATAGAACCCTAAAGATGATATGTACTAGTCTATCATTTTAAAAAGCTGTACAACAACTTTTCTTTTTAGCAATGTTTCACAATAGTTGGAAATTAGTATACGTATCCCACACTAATATTAAAATATAATTCTGTTAACTTAAAATTCAATGCGATCACAACTTCTGAGCATGTTTCAATAACATTTTAAAAAGAACCTGGAAAAGTCTGCCCCACAGCTATGGCCTCGGAAGGTAATGAAATAACAAATCAATTATATAATTGTAAATGCAGTAGAGTGCTTTCTTAAACACAAGAAGAGTATTCATATGAAAAAAAGTTACAGACTCTTTAGTGAGAAACTGACTCTAAACTGAATTCACAAGAAACTATTTTCCTTGAATACAATTCCCAGTAACTCTGCAACAAGAGGAAATAATTGAGGAAACGGTTTTCTTTAAAACAAAGCAAAACAAAACCTTAAAATGGTGAAGTGTTCCGTTATGCTAAAATGACCAACCCACCAAAATGAAAGGAACCATTTACATGCTCTACAGCTAAGAAATATATCTGATAATAGCAGGAGGTTTGGAAAAGCATTAGGTCAACGAAGGTTTGAATGAAAGAGTCAATAGAGGAGTCTAATGACTTATGAAATCCACATGGAGGTGCCCAAGGGCACTGGCAACTGGACAGCCAGGATTACACTAGGTCAGCAAAGCATTGTACAGCTCAACCAATCAATCAAAACATCCTGAAACACAAAAGAGCTGGACAACGTTGAATGCCCCAGCAAGAGAAGTTTTGAGCTTTTTCACACACCTAAGAGAGAAAAATAAAGCCAAACCAAAAATTATGGAAGGTTTCCCATAGTTCCCTATTGCCTCTCAGATTTCCTCTCCATTCATACAAGTGGATACCTCACTGAAGGATTCCAGTGGCACAAATGAGAAACATTATCCATTAACAGACCACCAGCGCAAGAAGGGGTGATTCCCAACCGAGAATAAACAGAATAATGTCATAAACATGGACTGGTTAAAGCTTGACCTATACAGTCAGGTGGGGAGGGATGAGGCCAATAGTTGACCTTAGGGTGAAGGAACCAGCAGGTGACTTGCATCCTTACACAAATTTTATTTCTAAAAAGGGAGGAGGGAGAGGAACTGACTCCAATCTAGAGAAAGTTCCAAAAACTTAAAATTAGTAGAGTCAGGAAGGTTTATCTTAAGGTCTGTTAGAACCTGAAAATACTCCCTCCAAATAAGAAAGGTTAAAATTGGTCCTGAATCAAACCATGAAGAGTGATCCAAAAGCTAGAACAGGACAGATCAGAATATTCTAACACACTTCTTTACAGCCCCACCAATAGCTGCTTCAGAAAGAATCCTCATTTCAACTGACCCATTAAAGAATATCAGTCATTTTCTCCAAAATATCCCTATGTTTAGACTTACAAAGGAGGTTAGAGTAATTTAGAACAAAATCTTCAAGTTACTGATGAGGAAATAGGTCCAGAGAAATTAAGTGACTTTCTCAAGGTCATTTAGCTTACAAAGGGCACACAGACTGTGTTACAACCCAAGATCTCTGGCTCCCAGGAGCTGCTTTTTCCATTGTATCATTCAAGATAGCTTTAAACTATTTTCTGGAAATTTTGATAAACAAACAAACAAAAAGGAGGGGGACGGGAAGTATGCCCTTTTGGATTCCAAGTCTCTTACTCTAAAACAATTCTAGAGATGGTATTTATTTGGGGGGCATCAGATAAATGACAACATGAGAGCTTTACGGATTTAGTTTTTAATATAAAAAGTTACCTAAACAAACGGCAGAATTAAGAAGATTGTTTAACACTCAAAGTTTTTGGAACAATGGAGAAGCTCACTCCCACCTGTTCAGAAGCAGTCTTGGGGTATAGAATTACTCAGGGGCTGTTTTTCTTCCTTACATTTTCACCTGTGATGTTTCAATCAACACCTAAGGAAAAAGGCTGCCTTTGGGGCTTATTCAGTGATTGCAACAGGGATCACTGGCTGGTGAGAAGTGCTTATTTGAGAGGAATCAAGAGAAGAAAACACTTCCATAGTATTTCTTTGTTATTTTCCTTCTTTATTTTAGAAAGGACAGATTTGAACAAATTTCCAATCTCATTTGGTATCACATCTCACAAAAGTTTGGTTACAGGAGGGAGCCCAACACAAATCTACCAAGCTTTCACAACCAGTTTCCCCTGCTGCCCTGATGATCTGTCACTTGGGCTGTCACTGGTCAAAAAACAAATCTGGTTTTGAGAATCAAGCAGCCTCACCTCCAAGCTCAGTGAGGAACCCAACCCAAGCCCTTGTAAGAATCTAAATTCTCACGGTTTGCAAGCTATTTCAGACGTGAGCTCCCCTGGGCCCAGGATGGCCAGTTTTGTTGGTTTTACCTAGCTTCGTGCTTTGCAAACTGCAAACACCGAATAAAGTGCAGACCCTGACGCAATTTCAAGCCAAATATGTGTTCCGAATGACCCCCATAAGGTGCCAGCCACAGCACTTCTATTTCCTACTTCTTTTTTCCTCTCCTCCCTCCCAATAGTAAGGGATGTAAATGTAAAAATCTTGAGCCAACCCAATCAATCCCACAACCACGTGCCCTAGGCTCCCTCCAGCTTGCAGATTTCAAGACAGGAAGGTGAAGGAACAGGAATGTGGCTAGTAGTAAACCGTAGTAAACAGAGGAGGGAAACAAAATGGGGAACGTCACATGGTCACGGCCTGGATTTTTCTCAATTAAATATAAGAGGAAGTGTGTGTTTCCGGCCTCTGTCAGTGGGCTGGTTGGACTTTCTCATTCTTAGGATTCTGGTCTACATGCAGGAATAAGGCTGAGTGCATAACATCCCCTGGAAGAGGGGTGGAGAGGACGCGTATTTGGCTCAATTCTGCGGGATCAAGAGGGAAGGGGCGGAGGGAAAGAGGTGGGTGACTCCCGGACGCCTGGCCCGAAGCCACCACCCGACCCCCGTACGGAGGCCCCCACCCGACCCCCGCCCCACCCTCACTGCAGCTTGGCCTACACTCGCGCTGATTGGCTCCGGCGGGAGCCAATCAGCGCCTGACTGCCCCGCCCGCTCAGGGCCAGTCTCTGCACCACTCTGGGCCAGGGTTCACCCGCCCCGCCACCTCCCACCACGCGCCCGGGAGGGGACCCGGCCGGGCCTGCGCCCCCAAGAGACCAGAGGTGGGCGGGGGGGCCTAGTTTTCCTAGGGTGGTCTCTGCCTCGCTGCAGGTTTCCCAACCCCGGGCCAAAGGGGGCTTGGAGAAGGGCAAGGGAGCCAAGCTCCAAACAGATAGGAGGAATGCAGGAAGCAGACGTGACCCGGGAAACGGGAAAGTGCCAGAGCCGAGAGAGTTTGCGCCAGACAAAAAGGCCACACAGCGAGAGGACAGGAGGGAGGGAGAGATGGGAGGTACTAGTGGAGGTAGGGATCTTTGAAATCACAACTAGGAAATTGAGTGAAAGGAAGAAAAATAGAAAATGGCTCATTTTTTAAGGGGACATAGCAAAATTGCCCCCCCCCCAAATAAAGGAACCTAAAAGCGATGTGTCCTTGTCAACGCATGCTCTGTCTGCCCAGCTGCAGTTTCAAAACTAAAAACAAACTTGACGTAAGCGGTGGTTGACGATAACTGGGCTGCTATGCCCTTTTTGCCCTCCTTTTTGGGCTCTCAGTTTACTCTCTGCAGAGCGCAGGCCACAACTACTGTGAAATTCTGAAGTGGAACC
Source organism: Phacochoerus africanus (assembly GCF_016906955.1). NCBI lineage: Eukaryota > Metazoa > Chordata > Mammalia > Artiodactyla > Suidae > Phacochoerus > Phacochoerus africanus. The sequence goes on from NC_062546.1 coordinate 193,827,284, forward strand.
AATAAAGAAAAAAAAAAAAAATAGCCAATGCCAGGAACATGAAAGGAGGTGGGAAACAAGGGGAATAGGAGAGGAGGGTCCTGAAAACAATCTAGCAGGTCTGAACCCAGAGGAGACACAGATGGACAAGAGAAGAGAAACAGAAAAGGTGGTTGGACAGGAGGTGAATTCAAGGACAACCAACAGCCCTGAGCACCTGCACCAAATGCCTCAGAAATGCTTTCCTGTAACAGAAAGAAATACTGAGCAGGCAGAGATGTTTAGAATGAAGAGTTAGGAGAAAAAGCACACATCTCCTAGCCCCTCATTCTCTCTTTTGTTTCAGGTTTTACCTGAAAAATAGGAAGGAGAAGCAAAGCTAGCAATTGCTAAGGAGTTAGGAAAACAATGTTTTCATAAACTAATATACCATTCCCAGGCAAAGTGGTGTGTCACAGGAAGGTTTGATTTCTTTTTGTTTCCGATGATAATTGACTATCAAATCCCATCTTGAAACTCCAACAGGGCAAAGACAAACAAGCAGAATTCAGGATGTACATGCGCCCAAGTAGCATTTGGTGCCTCATTTAAAACACACACACACACACACACACACACACACACACCCTCATCTCTCTCTATCAACATCTTAGAAATATACACTGTAGAATTTTTCTGGTATGGCACTGTCAAAGCATGGTCTACTGCCACTCCAAGATTATTAAGGATATGATTATATGGTTGTTCCAGAATATTATATTTTCCCTCAGAAAGCTAAGAATAGAAGATTGTTTTGTTTTGGTTGGTTGGTTTTAATGTATCCTCCATATAAGGAGGATTTATTTTAAAGCCCTTTTGAAAAACGAAAATGTTATTTGGCCATCGGTTTCCTTCAGAGCAAGTATTATTTACTCTATAAAAAGAAACCTGCTCCAATCAAGAAAACAGGTGAGAAAAACTCATTTCTTAGCCTCTCCTTTCATCTCCTTTAAAGCCATAATCGTAGTTCTGCTGGGTTTTTTCTCTTCAAATTCCCATTCCTTTATAAATGAAACACTTTGCAACACAGTTAAAGTCTTAGAGGGATTCACATTCCCAAAAACATCATTTGAAATAACCAAAATGTTTACTGCTGATGTACACAGTTAAATCTCTCTTCTAGAGACTGCATCATGAAAATAAATCTCAAATAGTGTTCAAATAAATACTTTGTATAATATATCATATCACCTAAAATCTTAGTTTGTAGGTATATTTATACCCTGTTCTATAAGACAGAACCTGATCTAGGTCAACTATTAGAAACTGTTAGAATCAAGGAGACTATGATCACGTAATAAAGAAAAACCTGTCAATAGGAACCCAATACACACATGAATTTCTTATGAATGGACACATATTAAGAAGAATGATGTTTTTAAAAGCTCATTCAGTGAAACATGTATAAAAGGACTATCACAAGATAATCAGTTTGTCAGAATAAAGTGTTTCCAAATGCTGGAAACTTCTGCATTGCCAACTCATCACACTGTTTGCAAACTGTACTCGCTTCTTCCCACAATTATGACCACCAGAAAATAAGTGCAACCGAATGAAGGGCAGGCTAATTTCCTATTACAAATGTTTTTCATTTTCAATACAGCCTTAGCCACAGAAGACCGGAAGCCAACTTTCAACCTTTACTGGGGTATCTACTCTTGAACTTACAGGTAAACAATAAATATCCTAAAAATAGAGAGTCCGAGGTTTAGCCCTTAGGTTCAATGAAGAAAACCAAGCCCTTCCATTTCCCTGACTTCATACTCCTTCTTTTCAAGTAAAAATGTCAAGTAATTTTGCCGAAGATATACAGTAGCCCCCAAATGATGTGTGTGGTGTCTCTGTGCAGGCCTTTTCAAGAACAGACAACAGTAAGGCAGACACGCCAGGAGGAATTTTCATAACTCTTAATAATGGGTCCCAGATGCATGCCGACCTCACTGCATATCCTGTACCAAAGTGGCCATGCCTGTGAGGTGGTGGGTCAGTGTGAGTAACATTTCATAAATCTTCATTCAGGAACAAAAAGAAAAAGTCACCAATAATTACTTTCTAAAAAGAGTCATCAAGAGATAGTTATTTCTCTATGGAAGCCTAAGCAAGCTCTGCATCTTTTTAGGGCAACTGGAATAAAAATTGATCTTTCCCACTGCCATTTATGTTGCCATGGTCTTGTGAAATCACTGAACTAAAGTACACAGAGCAATTTGATAAGATCGCCCTTAAGAGCTCCGAGAATCTACCTTTAAATGAAGGACCTAGCCCCTGGGTAGCAAATATTTTTGTAGAGTTGTCCCTTCCCGACACTGACCCAAATATACAGCCAAAAGAAAACTTCAATAAAGACAGCAAGGTTCTTATATATGAACTTTGCAAACCTCAGAACTGGTGTTAGAGTATACGTCTTGGCAATACCACGGGAAGTCCTTCACTTGGGAACCTCAAATGAAAAAGCCTTCCTGTGTGGCTGCTCCTACAGATGTACCGATTTCTCTGACCAGCAGCTGGGTGTCATCTCGGGTGCCCTGACCTCCCCTCTCCTGCGAGGGCACTCCCTAAGGAAGCAGTGGGGAAGAGGGGGAAGGGGCGGAGGTAGAAGAGCAGAATTCGAGCACAAGGTTAAAAGTGGTTTTGTCTTCTGATTGGTCACCATGAAACGCACCTGCTGTGATGTCCAGTTGAGCTACTGGAGGTCCTCTGGCTGCTTCTGGAAACTGATGCTGGCATAGGCGCTTAAATCCTCGCTGGAGCGGCTGGTGGAGCTGCTCTCACTGTTGCCCAGAGGCTGATGAGGAGGTGGGGGTGGAGGAGGCTGCGGTTGAGGGGGGCGCTCTTGAGGGCGCTGTTTGAAGTCCTTGACCAAATCCAGGTCTATGTAGTTAAGACCATTCTCCAAACCCCCAGCTGCTCCGCACACCTGGGCCAGCTCCTTGGGGGCTCCCCCAAGCTCCCCAGGCCTCAGCCACACGTTCTCGAAGGAGGCAGAGCTGTGGCGTTTCACATCCTCAGTGCTGCTGCTGCCACCTCCGCCGCCCCCGACTGCAGCTCCCCCTCCGAAGGGTACCGTGTTGCCCGCCCGGGTGGCACTGGGTGTCGAGGAGAAGGTCTCGGAGCTGTGCCGCCTCCTGCACCCTTGAGGGTCGGCACGGATCACTTTGGCACTCTGGTTGCGGTTGGGACTGAGATTCACCCGTGTGAAGGCGCTCAGGCCCCCGGGTCCCTGCGGGCCCCCCAGCAAGGAAGAGCGGGCCGCCAGCTCCCCTGCTCCTTGGGGCGCGGCGGAGGAAGCAGAGGTGGCCGAGGACGCGGAGGGAGCGGCCGCTGTGGCCCCGGGAAGGCTGGCCTCCTCCACGACGATGCCGGTCCGCATATCGGCATAGCTGATGGGGGCCACTGGCGAGGTGTCCACGTAGCTCTGACGGGGACAACCCATCTGCATGGTCATGTAGTCACCCCGGCTGCTGGGCACCGCCCGGGTCGGCCTGCACACGCTGGCAGCTCCCGGGGGGGCGGGGCCCACCCTGCCGGGCTGGACCCCAGCGCTCTCCTGCCAGATCGCCCTCCGGCCTGGCCCCAGGTCCATGTTCATGTACTCTTCTGCGCCAGTCTCCTCTTCTCTGGGAGCTGGCTGGAGCTGCGATGAACATCTCACCGAAGGCGCACTGTGGGACGCCACCGGGCCTGATAAGTAGCCTGGCTGATCGCCCCCAAATTCAATATTCACATATTCCCCTGGACTTTTGGGTTCCGGAGGGTGCAGCAGGGCCGGCTGCGGCGGCTGCTCTCGGGCCCGAGGTAAGGTGCTGGCCTTGGGATCCCCCAGGGACAGCCTCGTGGGACGAGCCAGGCGGTTGTTGGTCTGGGCTGCTGTGTCCACCTTTCGAGGCAGATGGGGCTGCAGGACCTGATGATGGAGATGCGGGAGGCCGGGCTCGGGCCTAGCCCCACAGTATCCCCCGCCCAGGCTGTCGCTGCTGGTGGATGACGACGAATCTTCTGCTGCCGCAGCATAGAGAAGCCGACCGGAGCTGGAGGAAAGGCGGAGGTGCTGGTGCCTGGCGCTCTCCTCCAGCTCCCCGGGGCGCTGCGTGTGCTTGAAGGACCTTGGCAACGAGTAGTAGGAGAGGACTGGCTTGTGCTGGGGATCCTCGGGGCCATAGTAGCAGTCGGAAGGGCTGCTGGTGTTGGAGTCCCCCACTGGCGACATGTTCATGTAGTCACCTGTACAAGACAAGAGCTTGCCACTACTGCTCTCCACGGGGAGTTTGGGGTGTGGCAGGGCGTGAGAGTGGTGGCCCCCTACCCCGTTTGTCCATAACTTGCCATAGCTGCTCCCAGAAGGGGCGGCACCGCTGCTGCTGCCCCCGCTGCTGGGACCACCTCCAATGTCAGGAGAGCAGCTGCCGCTGGGGGACATCATCATGTAGCCATTGGGGTCCACTCTCTGGGGATGGCGTCTGATGGGGTTGATGATCTGCTGCGGGGCAGACACGCTCTTGGGGCTCATGGGCATGTAGTCTCCACTGCCCTTTCGGGTGCCGGGCACTGGGGCTACTCCTGGGGACATGGGCATGTAGCCATCATCGGTGTGGAGGCTGGAGGTGTCTTGGCGGTGGTGACCCCCACGCCGCTCCAAGGGATGCATTTCCAGACCCTCCTCAGGGTAGGAGTGGGTGGGCACGAAGGCGGAGTGCCGGTAGTTGGGCATCCGGCCTCCACTGCCACCTCCTGGTGGGTAGGCCGGCATCATCTCTGTATATTCCTCAATGGAAGCCACAGAGAACTGGGATGGGGTCTTCTGGTGGGAAATAGTAGGGGATGTGCCAGCAGAGTGAGTCCGCTTTCGGAACCGATTATCCAGATCAGATGCAGGGCCTGCTTCCTCCCCGGTCAGGGCTGGGCTCGTGCCCAAGCCAGCTCCTGGGAGGCAGCGGTGGCCATTGCCACCCCGAGGCAAAATGTAGTGGCCGTTGGGGGCAGCGAGGGTGGAGGCCCCCTTGCCCCCCATGCAGATGTAGTTGCTCAGCTCCTCCTCACCGCGGGCGGGCGGGGTGTGGCCCAGGGAATCCGGCGTGACACTGCGGAAGGAACTTCGGAAATCACAGGGACTAGAGCCATACTCATCGGAAGAGATGAAACCGCCGTCACTGGGGGACCCGGACACAGAAGCACTAGACCGCCGCGGGAAGAGACAGTCCGAGGTGGAGCCATGGCCGCTGGTGCTGCTGGACGACAGGCTGACCGGGCTGGTGGCGGAGGGTGAGCAGCGAGAAGAAGGCATGGGAATAGAGCGGCTGTGGTTAAGAGGCGGGTGCAGCCGGGAGCTGCCTCGATGCCGGTGGGCGTGAGTCCTGTTGGTGCTAGGGCTCACAGGACTGCCGTCCACAGAGGCGGGGCGAGACATGGTGCCTTCCCCATCACTGGACGCACGGACGCGGAAGGAGCCCTGCTTCCCGCCCACCAAGCTGGCCGGGGAGGTGGCAGTGATGCTCTCTGTGCGAGAGCGGCGGGTCAGCCCCACCTGGCTGGGCGGAGGGTTGTTGAGGTGGTGCCTGCGCAGAGGTACACTGATGGGGTTGGAGCAGTTAGAGGAGGACTGGCTCTTGCTTCGAGGGCGGAACTCATCGCTCATGGCCCGCATGGCCTCCAGGATTGTCTCATGCATATTCTGGGCCACCACAGAATCATCCACCTGCATCCAAAACTCCCCGGGTCCCGTCACTGCAGAACGGCCCACTTCGATGAAGAAGAAGTTCTCTGAGTGGCCACAGCGCCTGATGTTCATCAGCTGCAGCACCACAGCCGCCGCCTCCGAGTTCAGCTTCACGAAACTGATGGTCTTGCTGGTCAGGCAGAGGCGGTAGATGCCAATCAGGTTCTTTGTCTGACCCAGGCCTTTGGGTTTCAGGATCACCTGCCAAACCTCCTTGAAGGCGGGTCCTGGGGGCACGTCCCCGTAGCTCAAGTCCTCCCCAGCCTCGCCGAGGCCAGAGCTGCCACTGCAGCTGCCCCCACCGCCTCCCGCCCCGGGGCCTGCGGCCCCGTCGTGGTGGCCCTTGGCACGGTTGTGCAGCTGCAGGAGGGCCTGGTACCAGCTGTCCTGTTCGGCCTCGCTGTCCGCCGCGATGGCAAAGTGCTCGTCCCGGGTGTAGAGGGCCACCAGGTGCTTGTTCTTGGAATCCGCCCGCTTGTTGATGTTGAAGCAGCTCTCCAGGGGGATCGAGCGTTTGGGGGCGCTCGACTTGTGCCGCCACTTCTTCTCGTTCTCGTAGTACTCGAGGCGCGCGGGGCCCCCAGCCTCGCTGGCCGCCCGCAGCACGAAAAAGCGCTTGTGCATGCTCTTGGGTTTGCGCAGGTAGCCCACCTTGCGCACGTCCGAGAAGCCATCCGTCTCGGGAGGGCTCGCCATGCTGCCGCCGCCACCGCCGCCGAGGAGAGGGAGGCGCCGAAAAACAACCGGGTGGGGGGCGGAGGCTCCTCGCCGCGGCCCCGCACATGCAAACAGGGCTGGAGGCGGCAGAAACCCCGACTCCGAAATCCACGCCGCCCTCCGCGCCGGGGAGGGGCAGCCGAGGGAGGACGCAGCAGCTGCGCCAAGGAGATAGCCCCGACCGGAGTTTACTGGCGTTTCATGCCCTGGGGGGAGGCAGCGCGTCCGGCGTGAGTGCAGCCCGGATCCTCGGGGAACCAAATCTCTTCTCAGCCGCCGCGGCTGGGAAGGAGAGAAGATGCATCTCTCGCCGCCAGAGCTGGAGTCCGGCGCGCAGGCGGCGGCGGCCGGGGGTCCCCGCGTTGCCCCTCCAGGCACGCGCGCCTTCCCTCCTGAGTTCCCCTCTGGAAGTAGCGATTCCCGAGGCAAATTAAATATCCTTGGGCAGGGGGAGGCGAGCTGCCAAGTCCCAACGTTGCACGGGGTTCTCCCTCCTCCTTCTCCTTCGCCTCCTCCTCCGCCTCCTCCCACCCCCCAACCGTCCCCGCCGCCACCAGCCGCCCAAATACCAGCTCAGTCGCAGAGACCGCGGCGCTGCGGCTGTTGCTGCTGCTGCTGCCGCCGCCCGCGGACGCGTCCTCTGCAGCCCCCATTCGGGCCCATCTCCACAGGCGAAGAAAGTGGCTTTTCCACGCAAAACGCTACTGGGGAGCTGGGGACGCGCCGGAGGGACAGGCTCATCCCTGCCCCTCGCTCCAGTCGGCAGGGGAGGAGGGGAGGGGACGAGGGCGGGAGGCAAAGGGGGAGGTTGGGGAAGGAGTCGGGGAAGACGCCTCTTCCCCGGGAGGCGCTGCTGCAGCAGTTACTTCTCCCCGCCTCCCTCCTCCTCCTCGGAGAGTTGCCGAGAGCCCCAACCAAAACAAGCAGCGGCGTCTGGCTCTGCGCGTCGGCCCCCTCCGACCGCGCCGCCGTCTCACTCAGGAGAGAAACACGTGATGGAGCCTCCGCGCTCCGCAGCTCGGCTGCCGCCGCCGCCGCCGGGAGGCTCCCGCCTGGGTCTCTACATTCCCGGTTGAGCCCGCCCCGCGCCCGCCCCTCTCCGCCCCCCGGTCTTGCCGCAGAGGCGCCCGCGCAGGCTTCAGCGCTGCGCTCGGGCAGCGCCCCTGCGCGGCCGCCCGCCCTGGCGCAGAGCCTTCCTCCCCGAGCGCCACCCAGGGTGCCCCCGGCCCGCAGGAATCCCCGCCGCGGGCGCGGGCGGGGGTGTTTGGGTGGCTACCCGAAAGCACGAGGGGAATCTGGGAAAACGGGGGGTGTGCGTGTGCCGAACTCGGGAAGACGCAGGAGTGAGGGTGGGGGGCGACGGGCGGGGAGTTGGGGGGCGGGCACTGCGGCTACAGAGCCTAGCCTGGGAGGGTCCGGGAGGAGGGGGCGCGGGAGCTGGGCTAAATCTTTCCTAACAGGTAAGATCGACTCTTCCGGAGGGAGGTTTTTTCTCCCTGGAAATATAAAAGCTGGATTTCAGTTTCAGGGTGATAGGCCATAGTGAAATCTTTGTTTTTGCGAGGTTTTCGAAAGGACTTATGAGCCAGCCTTCCACCTTGGAATCCCCGCATTTGCGGCAGTGAGGTACCTCAAAGGAACGCCCAAGGGCAGTGATTGGGGGGTTATGGGCACTCCAAAACAAGAGGGATCTCTGAGAAGCGTTGTACCTCCCGCGTTGCGGTGTTAGAGGCTGATCAATTAGGAAGAAAACGTAAATATCCAGTTTCTCCTTTTCCCCACCCCACCCCCAGCGAGGGGGCGGGGATTCGCACCTTGGGATGAAGGCTTGGGGAGAAAAATGAGACGCCAGCCCCTCGTCATACTCCGAAATCTATTTATGACTTCAAAAAGATGTTAGGGACCTACAGAGGGTTTGTAAGGCCAAAACCCTACTATGTAAATACTGCTTGAAGTGTTTGTTTCACACACAGCTTCCACACCCACTGAACCACCCCATAACGTTTTTACCCTTGACCACAAGGATAATCGGGAGAAAACAAGAATGGTGCCAGCTCAACTGTACAGGAAAATGAGTTCTTCATGAGAAGGACAGACTCTTACACAGTTACCTTGCGGTATCAGGCTCACCACAAGCAAATGATCCCCCAAAGTTTTTGTGTTTAAGCTGACCTGTAAACAAGCAGGCTGCCCTCTGCTTGTCCAGCTGGCATTAGGGACCCTTTAGAAAATGACGCTTGCCACTCTGTTTAGGGCTTATCTTATTTTCCCACCCCATTCCTGGCGGGTTTGGGGTCTCCGCCCCCTCTCAGCGCTGGAGACCCTGCTCGCGGCGAAAAGCAGCAGTAGAGGCACTGGGCATGCTCAGTGTTCGGACGGACTGGGCGGTGGAGGAGCGCGCCTGGGCCTAATACCAGGGTGAGGGGCGGGGAGTTTCTTGGGGGAGCCTGCTGATTGGTGGGACTGCCTGTCTCTCAGGCCTTGTTTGGCAGGAGGGGACGTAGGGAGAGAGGGTGAGGGTACCAAGGTAGGTTGCAAAGCGTAGTAAGAAAAAAAGAAAAAAAGAAAGAAACGAAAAAGAACCAAAGGCGCCATTCAGCAGCGTACGATATGTGAACTGGGGGAGCCAGTATCTGAAGAGGGGCTACTGCCCACCGAAGCCAAGGAGCTTCTCATTTCTTCCCTCACAGTGTTCCCTGCCATCGTGCAGCCTCACTTCAACCTGGTTAATCTGTAATTTGTGTATACGCTGTTGAATTGAAAGCCCGTCCTTCTCTATCTCTGACAGCTTGGTCATGTGGGCACACGTGCCCACTACAGCAAAGCTATAAATAGCAGATAGAATCTGGTAACGAGGCGGCAATAACAGTGACCGAGATTCTGGGGTAATAGCGAGCTTTGTGGTGAGCAGAGAAGAGGGATGCGGAGCGGGGTAGTCCGAAGTTAGTAGTAAAGTAACTGGTTTTACATTTGGAGAGGAAAAAAAAAAAAAAAGATAAAAGAGTTGTTTACTAGTAACAGGGTAATCTAAGGCCAAAGGGCTTTTTACAGGTTTGATGTTTAGCGCCGGATGAGGGTGGAGAATATTTCACATTTTATAGGAAAAACAAACGAAATCTATTTACTTTTGAAATGATTTCCCCAACCCTCCTCCCCAAAGCTAAAAAAAAAGAAAGAAAAGAAATATACCTCTATGGAAAACAAAGTACCCTTTCCTGGAAAGAGAGGTCTGGAAGATCAACTTAAAATTTGCAAATATTCTAGAATAATCATCACAGAAGGATTAGGATTTTGATCACATAAAACTAATTATTATAAAAGCTTTTTTTTAAAAAAAAAAATCTCAGTAGGAAAGAATTTCCGCTTAAAGCAGAAATTCAGTTTCGGTGGCTAAAATATTCATAAGAAGTCCTGAAATAAGCCAGATTGCTGTGCCATTTTTTTCCACACCAATGGATTTCACGTGGTAGCTAATCACTGAGCATAGGATGTTATTGTCCTTTCTCCCTACTTGCTGATGTTTTACCACCCGCGTTAAAGGTGTTTAATATTTATTATAATTGTTAATATGATAATTTCATATTTTCTACATTTTTATTAATGGACTGAGAGAACTCTGGAAATGCACATTTGGTTCATATACAGAATAGAAAGAAATGCTTTTGTAGAAACTGAACTGAAGTAATTTTGAGCAGGTACAAGTATTATCCTGTCACCACACTCCAAATTAGTCTTGTGGTGTACTGTAGTGAAATATACTGTATGAAAAATTGACTCCTAACTGAAAATTCACAGAAACCAAAAAGCAGCCCCACCAAATGTATTGCTCAATGCTGCCATCTGTAGGACAGCTACAGGTGATTTGGGTAGCAGGCTATAAAGTGTATTTTAAAACTACCAGAGCTGAGATAATGATTCAACCAAACACCAGAACAGCTACGTTGACAAATGCAGTTATGATTCCAGGAGTTAAAACTTTACATGTCATGGATGCACTGTTGGGCAGTATGTCTACAATTAGCTGTAAAATGGAAATATTCATGTGTTTGAGATGCCATCAGGGATATCATACAAATTTTATCAATTATTACATATTTCCCTAAAGCGATCTCCAGCTGTAAATTTGTTTTGCTTATGAATTGATCTGTTATAAATTAAGCATTTTATATATGCTCAACACAGAGAACTGTAAGTTACTGTCATAGAGAATAGAAATTAGAATTGGCTTGGCAGAAGGTACAACTAGGCATTTGAAAATTAACAATATTTCTTATATCAGAGTAGATGTTTTCCTTAAGATAAATAGGTCACAACTGGAGGAGCTGTTTAAATATTGTCATTTCTAGAATTAATTTTGGCAATTTAGAATGACGCTTAACGGAAAATAAAAACTTGCAGATTTTCTTATTTTAATGTCTTTTTAAATTTTGAGATTGCTCTCAATAGTAACCAATATTTGAATGCCTACCCAGCAAGGTAGTATGGCGTATATAAAAAGAAATAATTTCTTACAACTTTAATGGGGTAATAAGAGGGATAAAAAATGAAGATAATTGATAACTAAAATCCTCTGTGTTTGTGTGAGTTAAATGTCAAATGAGGGGTATTAGAGCAGAGAAAGACCATGGTAACTGGTGAAACAATTAAAGAAGTCTTTATGGAGGAGTAGAACCTTAAGCTTGAACTTGAGGTGTGGATATAACTCATAAGTGATTGGCAATGTTTTTCCAATTCAAGTATTTTGGACCATCTCCTTGGGTGGCATTAGGCTAGCCACCAAGGATTTAGACATGATCCTGCCCAGTGGAAGCTTACAGTGAAGAAGGAAGACAAGTTAAATCAATGGCAAGATACTAGAGTCTCACAGCACTAGGATCTCAAATGAAATCCTATAATAACCACTTTTTCTGATTTAAAAGTCATCGATCACAGGAGTTCCCCTTCGTGGCACAGTGGAAACAAATCCGACTAAGAACCATGAGGTTGTGGGTTCAATCCCTGGCCTCGCTCAGTGGGTTAAGGATCCCGCCTTGCCATGAGCTGTGGTTTAGGTCACAGACGCGCCTCGGATCAGGCATTGCAGTGGCTGTGGTGTAGGCCAGCAGCTTCAGTTCCAATTAGACCCCGAGCCTAGGAACCTCCATGTGCCAAGAGTGTGGCCCTGAAAAGAAAAAAAGACAAAAGACAAAAATAAATAAAGTCTTCCATCACAGACACTATTTGGGACCCTCTGATAAATAACCTTGTTTTCTCTTGTAATTAAAATCTTTCATCCTTTTGGATTAAAAATGTGAAATAGTGAAATTAGAAGTGAGCTGAAAAGCCACATTGAGCTTAAGAATCTGCTAGATCAATGTATTTCAAATCTGAGGATCTTATTAAACTGCAGGTTCTGATTTAGAAGATCTAGGGCAGGCTGGGGATCTGCATTCTTCACATATTCCAGGTGATCCGGGATTCTGCTGGGTGGGTGTGGGCATCACCCTCAGTGGCACAGTTCTAGGTGACTGATGACTTGTTCTAAGGCACAGTAATATGGTTCTGTGAAATGCAAGTAGGATACTTACATTTTAGTATGTCCCTATCAAGAACGACAGAAATAAAAACTCTGCTTAACTAAGACATGACTGCATTAGGGATTCTCTCTTTTCTCTTTTCAATCACAAGTATCAAATCTTTCCGACAGGAGTTCCAGTCATGGCTCAGCAGTTAACAAGTCCAACTAGTATCCATGAGGATGCGGGTTCAGTCCCTGGCCTCGCTTAGTGGGTTAAGGATCTGGCGTTGCGTGAGCTGTGGTGTAGGCCAGCTGTGGTGTAGGTCTCAGTTGTGGATCCGAAACCAAGTTGCTGTGGCTGTGGTGTAGACCAGCAGCTACAGCTCGGATTCAACCGCTAGCCTGGGAACCTCCATGTGCCAAGGGTGCCATCCTAAAAAGATAAAACAAAAGACAAAAAACTTTCTGACAACAGTCAAGAGTTATTCTCTTGCAAATGTTTGTGTAAGTGTTCTGCAAAGCATGATTAAAAATGCAGAGTTCTGGTTATATCCAAGTCCTGTTGAACCAGAATCTCTTAGAAAATGCTGCCCCCCACCCCACCACCTGTATTCTCAGTAATATTCCAAGAGACTGTTACTTACACTAAAATGTAAGAATCTTTGGCTTAGGCGTCAAGGAAAACTGCTTCAATATCTTGGGAACAGGATTTCAGAAAGATGCTAGTACTTTCAACAGACAATTTCAAAACATTTGTTGCCTTTGGAGTAAATAAAACTTGAAAGGAAATGGTTGTGGTTGAAGGCGAGGAAGAAGGTGAAAAATCCATGCCACTATTTAATTTTTCCATTTCAGAAATTTTACTGATTGGTGATTTTTTTAGATTAGTCTCTAATAACTGACACAACTAAGAGACTTGCTTTTTAAAATTTTTCTTGATTTCTTTAATTATTATATTTTCTTTTGCATTCTTCAATAAGGATTAGGAGGTTGTCAATTTGGCATGTTAGGTAATGCCACCAACTCTTTTGAATAAAGAAAGAACCTTCAGCTGTTTCTTAAATAAGACAGAAAAAGCACATGTCTCGAAGGATCCATAAACCTTATAACACCTCTTGCTGGTTTTGCCCCATCATTCATCTTAAAGTTGTTTTTTGATACAGGGCATTCAGTCTAAAATTTGGTAGCCAAACAATGTCTTCATAACAATTCCTCACCTTTACTGTTTGGTTTTTAATAGGAATTGGAATAATTATTGTTATTTGCTTTACTTCTAGAACCTCTGTTAGGGGTTCTAGAAGTAAAGCTGGTTGGTTTTCTTAAGAATTACTGTCACCCACGACTTTGGCTTTTCCCACACCCCCTCCTTAATTGCAAGATTAACATTCATCTTTTTTCTTTGCCTTTTTTTTTTTTTAAGAAATCGTTCCTCAAACTGGAAACCAGGACTTCAAGGATTTTCATTAAAAAACAAAAAAGAAAAGAAAAACAACTGATTAGAAGCTTAGGAATATTTGCCATGTGTGTATTAGGAAGATATGAGTTAATGTGAGTTCAAGACATTTGTAATTACATCGCTACCTGTGGTATTGCCTGGTGTGGCTCTTCAAGGGGGCAGAGGGCCACCCACATCAGAATCCCCTGGGGGGTCATTAAACGAAAGCTTCCTCCATCCCACCCCTGACCCTAGTAAATCAGCTGCTTTGTAGGTTAGTGTGCCCTTCCCCCATTCCCCACCCCAACTCCCAGGAGTTATATGGGTGCAAAGATTTGAAAACCACTCATTAGCCTATGTCTAGAACCATATATTTTATTTTTGGGTTTTTTTTGTATTTTTTTAATATTTTTAGGGCCACACCCTCAGCATATGGAGGTTCCCAGGCTAGGGGTCAATTCTGAGCTGTAGCTGCCAGCCTACACCACAGCCGCAGTAAGACAGGATCCAGGCCAAGTCTGTGACCTACACCACAGCTCATGGCAAGGCCAGATCCTTTAACCCACTGAGCGAGGTCAGGGGTCGAACCTGTGTTCTCATGGATGCTAGTCAGATTCATTTCCACTGAGCCACTACGGGAACCCCCTAAAACCACATGCTTTATTTAAATGAGGATGTTATGAAACACATGTGGATGGACCTCCAGTAATTGTTACAAGTCTGGTCAATAGCTCTATTCAGAAATATTCTACTGCATTTATATAAAAACTTTTGACTATAAGTGCAATAAAAATACCGTGACAAACATATTGTACCTCAAACCCTGTCCACAAACACACTCAACTGAAATACAACCTACCCTTACTCTTTGCAATGCACACAAATCCTTCTTCCCTTCTTTCTTGCTCCCTAGCTTTTTCTTTTAATACTTGCTAAGATCCACTAAATTAATTTCCCAGCATATTCAGGCATCACGACCTACAGTGTAAAAATAGTTCAACTTTCAGGTTCCCAGGCTATGTAAGTATTTCTGAGTTCGAAAGCAAAATAACAGTCATCTGTATTTCCTTGGTTGTGCCATCCATATGGTTCCTAAGGCAGAAATTTACATCACTTCCGGTGGGTATCTAATAGCATTTTGGGTACCAACCATATATCATTCTTCCACAGCTTTTTTAAAAAGCAGTCAGTCTGTACCTACTAAGCAATGAAATCTGATGCACTTAAATTTCCATGTATCTCGACAATGAAAATCTAACTACTTTTGAAAAGGATATTAAGAACACTGAATGCAGTTTCTTCAAAATTAGAGATGTTTATTACCATTTCCCAATTTTACTCTACTGTAATATTGAGTTAATGTCATTTTCTTGATGCTACATATAAAGTATTGTATAAAGGTGTAGCAGACATAAATGCATTTAAATTACATCCAGGTAAATTTTTATTTTGTTTTTGCATCCATTTTGAATTGAGGCTAAATGAGACATGGACTGTTCTCTTTTATAAAGGAGACATATTTTAAAACTAATTACTTTTTAGTAATTTAAATTAGTTTTATTAACATGTTTTATTACAACTAGCTGAGATATTCCTATTTTGCATTTCTCAGTTTATGAAACATAAATTTCTCCAAGTAATGGAAAATTGAATTCTTAGGAGCTAATTTTCTTTCATTTATTCAACAAAATATTTATGGAGTGTGTCTGCCACTGTTTCAGGTGTTTGAGATTCTTAAAGCACAAAGAAGACAAGTACCTGCTGCCCTCATGGAGCTTACATTCTAGGAAGAAAAGACAAAAGGCAATAAAACTAAGCAGCTTAAATAATCTAGTATGTGAGAAAGTGAAAAGTGCCATGGAAGAAAAATGAAATCAGGTGAGGAGGATTGGGAGGGCTGCAATTATAAACAGGTAGCAGAAGGTTGCAATTATAAACAGGTGGTCCAGGTAAGCTCCAGTCGAGAAGGTGACATTGAGGAGTTTCTGTTGTGGCTCAGCAGCTTAAGAACCCGACTTGTATCCATGAGGGCGAAGGTTCAATCCCTGGCCTCGCTCAGTGGGTTAATCTGGTGTTGCCATGAGCTGTGGTGTAGGTCGCAGACGAGGCTTGGATCCCAAGTTGCTGTGGCTGTGTCATAGGCTGGCAGCTGCAGCTCTGATTCAACCTCTAGCCTGGGAACTTCTGTATGCTGCAGGTGTAGCCTTAAAAAAGGAAAAAAAAAGAAAGAAAGAAAAAGAAAAAAAAAAAGTGACATTGAGTAAAGACCTGGGCTCACCAGCCAGCTGGGAAAGGGTGATGAGTGTTCTATGCAGAAGAAATAATACAAAGGGCCCAAGTTAGGGACGTGTTTAACAGGGTCAAGGGACAGTAAGGAAGGGTGACCGAAGCTAAGTGGAGGGGAAGAAATAGCAGGAAGAGAGATTAGAGAGAGCAGTGAATGCAATCATAGAAGACCACGTGGGCTTTTTAAAGGACTTTGGTTTTTACTCTGAATGAGATAAGAAGCCACCTGAGGGCATTTGATATTTTAAAGACTCATTCTGGCAGTTCTGTTGGGGGAAAGAAGCCAGGAGTAAAGGCAGAAGCAAGAAGACCTGTTAAAAGGCTATTGTAGAAATCCAACCGAGAGATGGAGTCAGCAGTGAAGATGGTGAAAAGGCGTCAAGTTCTCAATGGAGTTCTCAATATAGTGAAATCAACAGGATTTGTAGGTAGTTTGGATGTGACATGAGACAAAAAGGTATTTTTTTCTAATCTTATGCAATTGGAAAGATAACATTTCTATCACCTGAGATATCGTGTCAGTTTTCGATTACTTTCTGCAAACCACTCCAAAGGAAGTATTTTAAAACATAAACCATTTTATTATGCGCTAGGATTCTATCTATGGGATACGAATGCAGACAGAGCACTGTCGGGGTGCCTTGACTTTGCTCCCTGATGTCTGGAACCCTGACTGGGATGGCATGAATAGCTGGGGGCAACTCGAATGGCTGGAGCCTGGAATCATCTGGAAGTTTCTTCAGTCACGCGTTTGGCACTGAGGCTGGGATGACTGAAGGGCTCAGCCAACCAGAGGACTTACACCTGCTCTCTTCACGTGGCCGAGCGGCTCACAGCTTGGAGGCTGAATTCCCAAGGAGAGAGTCTGCTGACTGAGCATCTCAAGAGTGAACATGCCGACATTGCTGTTGTAGCTCAGCAGGTTACAAACTGACTAGTATCCATGAGGATACAGGTTCAAACCCTGGATATGCTCGGTGGATTAAGGATCCAGGCATTACTGTGGCTGTGGCATAGCTGCAGCTCCGATGTGACCCCTAGCCTGGGAACTTCCATATGCCACAGGTTGGGCCCTAAAAAGAAAAAAAGAAGAAAAAAAAAAAGAGTAAATATGCCAAGAGGAGATGTTCTAAGAGAGCCAGGCAGAAATTGTGTAGCCTTTAATAACCTCCTCTCGGAAATCATACAGCTTCATCCTACTAAGAGTACTCTGTTGCAGAGAGCAGTCACCATACCCAGCCAGTTTAAGGGGAAGGGAACCTAGGCTATACTTCATGGAATGAATAACAAAGGATATGTAGCCATTTTTAAAAACTACCACAGATTAAAAGGCTGTGGGAGAACAGGTAGGGGGATAATGGGGGCAGATCAAGAAGAAGTCAGTTTTAGATATGTCGAGTTTCAGATGCTTGTTGAGCCTCCAAGTGGAGATACCAAGTAGTTATTTGAATATATAAAATTGCAGTTGAGGGAGTTCCTGTCGTGGCACACAGCGGAAACAAATCCAATGAGGAACCATGAGGTGCCAGGTTCGATCCCTGGCCTCGCTCAGTGGGTTAAGGATCCAGGGTGCCATGAGCTGTGGTGTAGGTCTGATTAGACTGCTAGCCTGGGAACCTCCATATGCCGTGGGTGCAACCCTAAAAAAACAAAAGACAAAAGACACAGTTCATGGCAGTGCCGGATCCTTAACCCACTGAGCGAGGCCAGGGATGGAACCCGCCACTTCATGGTTCCTAGTCAGATTCGTTTCTGCTGCGCCACATTGGGAACGCCCCCCCAGATTTTTTTAAATAAAATAAAATTGCAGTTGAAAAGACTGATCTGGGCTAAAGATGTAAATGTGAAGGTTGTCAGCATCTCCAAGCTGTAAAGCCCGCGATACTAAACAAGATCATTAAAAGGGAGAAAGTAGAGAAGAGAATAGGACAGAAGAACCAAAAAGACTGGGAGGAGTAACTGGTAAGATTCTCCTTAAGGCAAAGGGAGAAGAGAGGAAACAGCTGACCTGATTGCTGCTGGTGGTCAAACCAGAGGAGACCTTGGAATTGGCGTAGGTTTTAGCCTCATTGTGTTGCTGTGTCAGACCAAGCAGCATTGAGCCTGGGTACACACCAGATGCTCCGGGTGTGATTGATTCTCCCCGGCCATCGACCCACCCCTCAGATGTGTACGGAACTGTAACTGTTGGCAGTAAATCTGTAGTGCTTACGCAGATAACTATGGCAGCACATTTCCTATTTCCTAAATAACTTTAACTCGAGAAATCGCCATGAGAATAAAGGTTTGATTTGTATTTAGAAAATCTTCACTGGGAACTTTAGCCTTCTT
Organism: Phacochoerus africanus; assembly: GCF_016906955.1. Classification (NCBI taxonomy): domain Eukaryota; kingdom Metazoa; phylum Chordata; class Mammalia; order Artiodactyla; family Suidae; genus Phacochoerus; species Phacochoerus africanus. The sequence goes on from NC_062546.1 coordinate 193,845,281, forward strand.
GTCTCTGAGATGTAACTTCCTAGAGAGTTCTTAATATTTTGAGAGAGGGCAGGAAGAGAGAAAGGAAGGGAGAGGGGAAGGAGGAGGGGTGGAGAGATTGATAGAAAAGATTTCTAAGATACTATGTCCCAATTTTTACCAAGGCTTTTAAAAAACATTTTCAGATGAAAGTTTATTTCCAGAAATCTACTGCTAGATTTATCAAACTTTACGGGTTTCAAATTTTCCCAAATAACAAATAATAGCTTTCCCCTTTATCTTGAATTATTTTTAAAGATCGATGGAGGAGTTTCCTAATGGATCAGCAGGTTAGGGATCCGGTGGGTGTTTTCACTGCTGTGGGTTGTGTTTGCTCCCTGGTCCAGGAACTTCCACATGCCACAAGCACGTCCAAAAAAAAAAAAGGAAAGATTAATGGAAAGTAATTTAGTGAATTCAAAGGACAAATATCAATACCAGCTGGAAAAATAATAAATATAATCTTTCATAAAATAAATCAATACCCAACAGTATCATTATGTAAAAACAAAAATGAATGTATTCTTGGTGGACACACAATTTACCAAAGAGTAAGAACCATAACTCTTGGACCCTTTTTTTATAACTACAAACTACACTTAAACACATCTCTGTGAACTGTGAGACTTTATTATTGTTTTACTTCTGCAATTTTCTCATCATGATGTAAAAGTAAAAATAAAGAAAATCCATGTACAATTTGCTATATGTCATCTGAGAATGGCAGCTGCCCCTCCCACCTCTGTCCAGTGGTGATCAGCCCACTACCCCAGGTGACCTGGCTTGTGCACATGAATGTTTGCAAAGATGACAATGCTTCCCCCAAAACTGCTGTCTCATTCATCTTGACCAAGGTTAATTGTAGTTTCTTTACTGGTAACAAAATTGACCAAACAAAAATCTCTTCTTTTCTCTCTCAGCAGCTTCTTCACTTTCTCTATTCCTGACTGCCCCTCCTATCACCTTTCAACTGACTCTAAAACACGGAGCATCCCAGGATGGTTCAGGACCACAGAGAACATGAGGAAGGGGGCACTTCCAGAATATTCTTGATATGCAGGAGCAGGGGGGAGATGATTCTGGAATTGTTGCTGGACAGCTTTCACGAAAAGGACATATCATAAAGAGTATCAGTGGAATTTTGATTCTCTGATATTTGGGAAGAATTCTTTTTCCAGATGTCCCAACAGGGTTTTCAAAACTTCTCCATTGAATTCCATGTAATGGCAGGTGAGAAGACACCAAAAGCAGGCAAGAAGTTGCCCGTGCAAAATGTCTTTTGAAGTTCCGTGTTTACAATGTGCTACTTTTGTGTAAACATTCCCATTTTTGACAGTTATGAGACCCACCCTTCTACCATAGAAGAGAATGAAATCACTCAGAGATACAGGGAGTTATAAATGGATAATTGGAGTGTGACTCTAGGTTTCTAGGACTGCCCTGGAGCTTGCAGCTCATCCTTCAGTTCTGTGAATCACCTAGAATCCTTTCAATAGTTTTTCTTCCCTCCTCTTTTAATTTTCTTTAAGCTAGTCTTATTTGCATTTTGCTACTTGCAGCTGAGTGTGTCCCACTAATGCAGATAGGTAGGATTTAGATAGACAAATGGGAAGAGAGGATATTCTAGGCAAGAAGGCAAGAATGTAGCTAGCAGTTTTCTGGGACAGTGAGAAAATTGGCTTAAGAAAATTGGAGTGGTTTATAAGAGAAAATTGGCTTAAGAAAATTGGAGTGGTTTATAAGGAATCTATTTAAATAACTTCTCTGTACTACAACTGAGTAGGAGTATAAATTCATTCAGCCTCTTCAGAAGACTGAACAGAAGACTTGTTCAGTTGAACAAGAGCTATAAAAATTTCAAACACATATACTCTCTGATCCAGCAATTCCACTTACAGAAATGAATTCTATAGAAATAATAATACATGGATAGTCATTGAAATGTGTTTTGTCGTGGAAAATAATTGAAAACAACATACATGCTCGTTGATAGAGAACTTATTAAATAAGTTATACCATATTTACTTGTTGAAATACTGCATAGCCATTAAAGATAATTTAGTAAACTTATTTGTGTCACTGTAGAACCATCCTCACGAGAAAAAAAAAGGCAAATGGCAAAACTGTATTATAAATACTATCGTCTGTGGGCTTTTTTTAAAGCACAGGAATATTTTTATGTGCATAGAAAAATTCTAGAAGGGGGAAAAAAAAAAAAAAGCCTGAGCAATGTTTTTTTCTGGGAAAGGGAGTCTTTCCATATTCTCTTATACTACTTGTTGGTTTTTTTCAGCTACATTCTTGCATTACTACTTGAATTAAACCACTATAATTGAATCTAACAAGTAAAGAACAATGACAATTTTAATGATGTATAATAGTTATTACTTGCTTAGGAATTTCTCTGTAGCCCTTATTTTAAGCCCTTTAGTCTGTTTTCTCATTCAGTCTTCACAGCAACCCTATGAGAAAGGTGTTGCCCTCAGATTGCACGTGAGGCTGTTGCAAATAAGGCTCAAAGAGTCAAACTGCCATAATTCCAAACTCTGGCTCCCAAACTCTTGTCTTTAACCATTTCGCCCTTTTGCCTTCAAGACTTGCCTCTGACTTTTCTGTAGTGCTCCCAAGGACACGTTTCTGTAGATAAAAACTAAATTTCCATGCAGACAGCCTATCAGTAACATCCAATAAGGATTCTCTTCCTAATGGCTAAGAAAACACATCTCTAAAGAACCTTGTCCTTGTGCTGAGATTTGGTGTAGAGGTTTTCTTCAGCTGACAGTTAAGGCACACACCGCCTTGTACATCACCAGAGAGCAGTGTATACTAATAGTTTCTCCAGCAGTGGGGGCCATTAAATTGCTTCATCAGGATAATGACAAAGTTGGGCTTTCATGTAGGGTGGATCACTCTGGTAGTTTTGGAGGGTAGATTTAGAAGAGGCAGAGAAGCAGTTGACATGGAAATTCGTTGGGCATCCACCCAGCACTCAGTTTCTCCATCTTTTGCCAAGAGCACCCTGATAGCTTATGGGTTAATTCATAGAATGGCAATTAATTTAGGCCTTAGGACTGGATTATCTTGGTTCAGTCGGCTCTGCCTCTTACCTTCACTGTAAGTGTTGATGATTTATTGAACCTCTCTCATATCTCAAGTATTAATAACATGGGAATAACAGTGGTATCTCGCTGGATCATTGTGAATTTTTAAACAGATAGGACTTATATTATCAGTGCTCAGCAAACACTAGCCTTCGTGATTGTTGTTATCCTTAACCATGTGTTTGGAATGGGATGAGTCCCACCACTCTTATCTCCCTTATCTCTCCCACCTTCAATCCCCACCCCATGCAGAACAAGACCTACCATATAACGGTGAGGATCACAGAAATCTCATCCTTGAAGAAGGGGCAAGAGTTTGCCAAGCTGGCCCTTGCCTTGACTCTCTTTTTCTTAAGTATCGCCAGGTATCTGTGTTAAATGTATCACCAGACAAATATGTGTTTAATAGAGAGTGCTGAAGGATGCATTCCAGGTGTGGGAGTATTTGATCAATGGTGGGAAAAGTCATGAAGACAAGCAGACCTCCCATGTGGACTGGAAGAAAGGGAACATGCAGCCCGTCTATAAATGAAATCATGCGCGGAAGGGCTTTAGCACATGGCAACCATCATGGTTCCATTATAAGAAGTGGGGACTACAAACTCTTTGAGGAGAAGAGTGTTCTCTTCATTTGAGAACCATTCCTAATAGGCACTCAGTCCGCCGTTGTAGAATTGAATGTTATTATATTAACCTTGAGGGCCCACACAGATGACTTTGAATGCAGATCAAAGAGTGTGGAATAATTTGGCTAATAATAAGGAGCACTTGGGATGATAAACAGGGGCCGTAACCGGAGCAGATCTGAAAAACAGCATAAAATGGAAATCTCGGCCAGGGGAGGCCAGTGAGACGCCTGCTTCAAAAGACCAAATGAGATAATGAGGGTCTGGGTTAGGTGTGTGCTGGTGGAAATGAGGAGGAAGGAACGTGCACGAAAAAAAAATTCAGAGGTGGGGACGACGGGCTTTGACAAGAGATTGGATGTTTGTCAAAAGTGATGGGGGAGTTCCCACTGTGGTTCAGCAGGTTAAGAACCCGACTCGTATCCCTGAGGACTCCAGTTTGATCCCTGGCTTCCCTCAGTTGGTTAAGGATCCAGCGTTTGCCGCAAGCTGTGGTGCAAGACGTGGCTCAGATCCCACATTGCTGTGGCTGTAGCATTGGCTGGCAGCTACAGCTCCGATTGAATTCCTAGCCTGGAAACTTCCATATGCAGCCGGTCCGGCCGTAAAAAGACAAAAAAAAAAAAAAAAAGAGAGAGAGAGAGCGAAAGACCAAAAAATCAATCAATCAATTAATTAATTTAAAAAGTTAAAAAAAAAAAAACTTGCTCAGGTTTTGATCCTGAGCAATTGGGAAAATTATGATCACTTTTTTTTTTTTTAAAGAGATGAAAGACTACATTATGCACAGACAAAACAGTAGCCAGAAGTCAGCATGTTTGTGCCAATTTCCAATCCTCCAGAGTCCGCAATTAACACAGTTGGCTGATATACAAATTTTGCACAGAGAGTAGAGAGGAGTTCAGGGCTACAAGCCCAAAGAGCAGCAAACAAGCCACTCTCCATCCTTGCCATCCCTCAGGGCATGGGCAGTTACTGGCAGTCACGCTGTGTGCACCTTAATCCATTTGGGTGCCTATGTGACCAGCTACCAAAACTGCTCGGCACCAGGAGTTAGACCTGCCTAGAGGCCAACCATTCAGCAAAAATTTTCGGAGGATGGAGGAGACCTCTCCAAACTATTTTTTGGAAGTGCATGCATCTGATCAATTTTAGGTGCAACTGGCTTGAGGTTATTTTCTTTGCCTAAAACTAACCTAATTATTTTTTCTTCTCAATCCTTATTCATTAACTCTAATTGTTGGTAACGGACGTTGATTGTCATCACGAAATTCTCCATTGGTGATGATATAAGCTAATTTATGCCATGAGCATAGTTGAAATTATTTTTCTAATTTCTTTTCTTTTTTTTTGTCTTTTTTTGCCATTTCTTGGGCCGCTCTGCGGCCTACACCAGAGCCACAGCAACACAGGATCCGAGCCGCGTCTGCAACCTACACCACAGCTCACAGCAACGGCGGATCCTTAACCCACTGAGTGAGGCCAGGGATCGAACCCTCAACCTCATGGTTCCTAGTCGGATTCATTAACCACTGAGCCACAACAGGAACTCCTCTAATTTCTAAAATAATATTTCATCACAAAATTGCCTAGAATCTGCTTTTTGGAATCCCTGACTCATCCAGTTTGGAGATTCTTTTTAAAAATAAGGATCAGCCCATCAGATAACACAGTTACTGTACATTTCACCCAAACTTTAAAAATGCATTGAATATTTTCTTGCTTAATTCCTCTAAGGTAACATAGAAAGCTTTGGGGAATTTTTATATTGTATTAATTGAAGCATATCAAAGTTGGCTGATTCTAAAGACCAGGCAGTCTGCTTACAAAACAGGAGGCAAAAGCAAAAATTAGAACTTGAGATTTCTATTCCACTTTATTAATTTAATTTAAGCTGTTTTGGTGTGTTCTATGGAGGAAGAAGTTTATTTAAAGTGTTGTCACCGGAGATCCCGTTGTGGCTCAGCAGTAATGAACCTGACTAGTATCCATGAGGACTTGGGTTTGATCCCTGGCCTCACTCAGTGGGTGGGGGATCCAGCGTTGCCGTGAGCTATGGTGTAGGTCACAGGTATGGCTCGGATCCTGAGTTGCTGTGGCTGTGGTGTAGGCTGGCAGCTGCAGCTCCGATTCAACCCCTGAGAACTTCCATATGCTGCGGGTGTGGCCCTAAAAAGCAAAGATAATAATGATAGTAAAAATAAAGAGTTGTCACTATATGTATGTGTATATATATATATATATTTTATTCCAATTGGCCATCAATTGGAAGACTGAGCTTTCCAGGAATTCTCCAAAGTATAATTTTCAGGACTCTGGCTACCCAAGGTTAATTCTTATCTTGCTCTTTGTTTATAATACATTCATGAGCTCTTCAGACATTAAAATAAAGGTCAACACCTCGGGGTGAAGGAAGTAGAAAATAAAAGAGGCCCTTTATAGCTTTAAGGTCTGTTCATGAAAAGAGCTGCTCTGTGTCTTTAGTCTGTGAGGCGATGCCAATGGCTCCTCTATTAGTGTGCAGGTGGGGCTGCCTTTGTCGATGTGTCTGGCTCAGTTAGGAGGTGGATTCAATAACATTATGCTGACTCGCAGGCTACAGAGGCTCTGATGGTGGGTCATCACATCTGAAGCCTGATCTTATGTCAGTAGCTGACCTTCTTTTCACTTTCTTCCCCATGGACTTCTTAACGTAGAGCTTCTAAAGATATTATACAGTGCCATCTTCCTGACTTAGATGAGGCAGTGACAAATTCAATGTTACCTCACCTCTGCAAGGGAAAATTCAAGACCCAACCCCTGTGTCCAGAACCTCAGTCACATACTTGAATATTCTGAACTGCACACCTGGTTGCATGAACTAGACGAGAATGGAGATGATGAAAAAAGACAGGCTGTGCAAGGAATTATTGGTTTATCTTCTGGAGAAGGTTACCTTAGAGATCAAACGTTTCTTTTATCTAGCAATGCTTGGGATAGTTTAAGGAACATCACTACTTATAGTCCAGGCTAAAGGATGAATAATTTATTAAACTGTGTCCCACATCCTAGGTGCTGTTATTTACAGGCTGTGAACACCAGATAGAAAGCAGGTATGACGTCTCTTCCTGATCTCAATGTTTTTAAAAGAATTTGCATTTTGGTTCATTTTTCACTGAAGCAACACGACCATTTACATTTCATTTGTGGTTTCTCCGAGGCATGCTAAAATGTGTAAGTTCACTGAACCTGTCCGTCCGTCAGCATTTGCTACAGCTGATGTTGCCAGTGTCTAAAATGGTGCGACCATGCCACTTTCACGACACTGTTTTTGTTCTGTGTAAGAGTGCATAATGACTTATATGTTCCTAATAATATATTTGTTCCCTGAATGTAAGATCAGGCAAGATCAGAAGTTAGATTAATCATTTGGGGATGGGATCATTAGGTCAAATATCATCAAATAATTTTCTGAGCGCTAGAAATTAGTCAAATTATTGGCTTAACTACAATGCCTGGTGGGTTAAAGTAAATGATTGTTCAGTTTAGTCACAGACAGTTGATCTGGTAGGCCTAGTTGACAATGTTCTAATTAACGCATTTTAATAGTTAATCAAAAATTACTTACTGGGCACCGATCAGGTACATTACACTGATACCCAGTAGAGAAGCTTGAGGAAATAATCCACTAAGACATTAGCTAAATGAAGACATATACTGAGAAGCTATAAACTGCAAGTTAATGAGGAAGACATTTGTCATGATGAAGTATCAACCTGTAACTATGGAATCAAATGACCCCAAAGCACAGATGTGTTTTGGGTCACCCAGCCAAGCAGGCATCCAAAGGATCTGAAACCTAACCCTCTTTAAGTCACAGCTATCTCTGATTGGGACAACAGGGATACAGAAATTAAGGGCTGGCTCTGAAATGGCCACATAGCCTGTAAATTCTCAAAGAGAGGGATTCCATTAATGGTTGTATTAGGATCGTCTGGGGATCGGGGGACTTGTACAAAGTCGGATTGCTAGGAGCCACCTGAGACCTGATTAATGCAAATCAGCATGCACATTTTAAATAAGCTCTTTGGTTAATTCTGAAGTAGGTGGTGTATAATTCACCTACTGAGAAATACATTTTATGGTTTCACATAGAACCATAGCTCTATAGCATTTTTCCTACTTGTCTTGGGAAAGCACAATTTAAGTGTATTTTTAATGTATATAAAGTCTAGTAGAGCGGTATAAAAATTCAGAATGATCTCATTTTCAGGTATTATTTCTATTTGTCTTTTTTCTTTAAATCAGAATTTGCAAAACGGTAGCCTGCTGGCCAGATGTGGTCCATAGTTTTTTTTTTTTTTTTAATTGGCCCAAATAGCACTTTTAAAATTAATTGTCAACATTAGGCATTAGAAGATGATACAACTAAATTTGAAAGTCTAATTTCTCGTTAAAAATCAGATGATCTGAGAGCACTGGCCTTCGATTCCCAAATGGCCTCAGTCAGCCAAAACTTAAAAGCAGCTGCCCCTTTTGACGGCCAGTGTGCCGTAATCCCAGAGCTCCAGATCAGCTCCTTGACACCACGGCCAAGTGTCAGGTGCCATTTGTTACCATGATGTTTCAGATGCTTTCTTCCACCCGACCCACTTGACTCATTTATATCACCTGCCTACCTCCTTGAGGCATTGGAGTTTGTGACCCCTGTCTTAAGGGTACTTCAAAACCAATTGCTTTTGAACAGTATTTGATGATGAAGACAGATATCCCACACTCAGACTTGTTCTACTGCATCCCCCTGGGATGCCCAGATGATGCTGCTGGGCAGAATCTGGACTAATTCGTTTAAAGAATGCTCATTAATCAAAAGAAGGTCCAATCTGACTCAGGTCCTTTTAAGAGGCTACACAATTTGCCATGTCTAATTGATGTGCATATTTATTCTGTGTGCATTTTTTAGAGCAAAAGGAAGGATACTGCTTATAGAGACTGTGGTTTAACAAAAAACACAATTGGTTATAGGATTTTATCCCAAATCAAATTAAATAATTTTTAAAGACTCACCTTAAATCAATCACATAATTAAGAACCTAAGACTATTCAATGGGTCACATTCCTATATCTTCTTCACTTCATAAAAATATCATTAAAATATTTTATATTATTTCTCAGTAGGGACTTGAAAATCCAACATTGTCACCTTTTCCCTGACACTTGAAAAACAAGCTTTTCCCTTCATTGTTTTTATTCCCTTGACTGTGTGCACTGAAAATAAGTCTCAAGAAAACTCAAGGTAAAAATCTGTTAATAAGATATTGTCTAGGTTGATACTTGAAAGCCACATGTCATGGTGTTGCATTTCTCCTGAAGTTCAGGTCTGCCTTTTTGCTAGAGCAGCAGCAGCTCTGTGGATAAATTCATGATGAGTTAAGCTTCAGTTCCAAGTTTCATTTTTTGTCTCTGTAAACTTGTATTAGTCATTTTGCTTCTAAGCCCCTTATTGCAAATGGGATAATAATCCTATTTCATAGACTCACTAGGAGAATAAACGTAGTTTGATGAATAAAAGTACATGGCACAGGTTCAATAAGTGACAGTTCTATTTTAAACAGCGAGACTAACTTTTTGTGATACTGACTAAACCGTATTTCATAGGACTTAGGAAAAACCCCTAAAAAAGTAAGCAGTAAAGCTTCATTCTGAGTTTCCTTTTAAGGAACTTTATTCAGCCAACAAAAGAAAAGGCAAATAAATGTATTATTCCCGACATAGCATTATTTAGGCTAACAGCTGGTCATCACTCCTGCTCAGACTGTTGCCCAGTGTGATATTACTCCAGTGCATCCTCTAAAGAATTCCACAGAAAAGTAAATGTTTCTTTTAAAATTTAACTTTTATTTTTTTTATTTTTTATTTTATTTATTTATTTTGTTGTTGTTGCTATTTCCTGGGCCGCTCCCGCGAGCATATGGAGGTTCCCAGGCTAGGGGTCAAATCGGAGCTGTAGCCACTGGCCTACGGGATCTGAGCCGCGTCTGCAACCTACACCACAGCTCACGGCAACGCCGGATCCTTAACCCACTGAGCAAGGCCAGGGACCGAACCCGCAACCTCATGGTTCCTAGTCGGATTCGTTAACCACTGCGCCACGACGGGAACTCCAACTTTTATTTTTGAAAGTAAGTTCAGAAAAGCAATTTAAGCAGATGCAAAAGTGGTTTGCCAGAAAGTCAGATGATCTCCCAAAGAATCGTGTTGAAGAAATGGGGCCTTCAGAATTCCCGCTGTGGTGCAGAGGAAACGAATCTAGCTCGTATTCATGAGGATCCGAACCGAAGTTTGATCCCTGGCCTCGCTCATTGAGTTAAGGATCTGCCATTGCCGTGGGCTGTGGTGTAGGTCACAGATGTGGCTTGGATCCAGCATTGCTGTGCATACAGCGTAGGCCGGCACCTGTAATTCCGATTTGACCCCCTAGCCTGGGAACTTCCATATGCTATGGGGCTGGTCCTATAAAAGCCCCCCCACCAAAAAAAAAAAAAAAAAGAAATGGGGCCTGTTGTATAGTCTAGGTGGGTGGGTAAAGCAGCAACCCCAGCATCAGTCAGATGTTTTCCGGCTCTTCCTCTAGGCTTCTGGTACTCCCACCCTCTTTTATCCCTGTCACTCAAGCACTTGTTTCTCCTCTTCCATATTCAGAAAATCGAATATGAATGATGGAAAGCTTGATATGATAGTTAACGTCATTTTGAGCCCGTACTAAGGAGTAGTCACTAAGACATACATTTTCTGCATCTCAGTCAGTCCTGACAACAGGTCACCGAGAAAGGAATTATTGTCCCCTTTAAGAGCTTGGTCAGATCACACAGTCCCTGGGTTGGGTTTGAACTCAAGCCTGGTTCCCCTGAATTCAAGACAGTTATAAATGCAACAATGACTACTAGTGTTTTCTCTTTCTATATATTTTTTTCATACACTTCTTTTAAAACAGACTTTTTTTTTTTGGTCTTTTTTAGGGCCAAACCCACAGCATATGGAAGTTCCTAGGCTTGGGGTAGAATCTGAGCTTCAGCTACCAGCCTACACCACCGCCACAGCAATGCCAGATCTGAGCCCCGGCACCACAGCTCAGGGCAATGCCAGATCCTTAACCCACTGAGTGAGGCCAGGGATCGAACCTGCATCCTCATGGATACTAGTTGGGCCACTGAGCCACAAAGGGAATTCCCTAAAAACTCACTTTTATTTATTTATTTATTTATTTGCCATGCCTGAGGCAAGTGGAATTTCCTGGGCCAAGGATCAAGGTTGAACCACAGCAGTGACAACACTGGATCCTTAACCTGCTGAGCCACCAAGGAACTCCTATTTTATTAAAATAAGTGAATTAATATTTATACTTTCCTATTAAGTTAAAAATAACTTATTCTTTGCTTGAGTTGGTCCTAGAGTTGTTGACTGTGTTTAGATCTATTTTTTTCTTTTTTCTTTTTTTATGACTTACTGGCTAGATAGAAATGTTTTAAACTTGTTTTTTGAGTTGTGCATTATTCTATAATTTAGAACTTTTCTTTATACAAAGCTGTAATTGCCTCTCATAGACATAATAGTACAAGACACTTATTAAACAATTATTGAGTTATATTTAGTTTATTGATTACTTCTTGAGCTATTTCTTCATTCCAAAACATAACAAAACTGTACATTTTATTTTTTTCCATATTTCTATACCAGCAAAGTTCTCTTTAAACTTGTTAGTTATTTTGTTTGTTTGCTTTGTTTTTGCTTTTTTTAGGGCCATGCCTATAGCATATGGAAGTTCCTAGGCTAGGGGTAGAATCTGAGCTGCAGCTGCCGGCCTACAGTACAGCTCTCAGCAATGCCAGATCCTTAGCCCACTGAGTGAGGCCAAGTATCGAACCATATACTCATGAATACTAGTCGGGTTTGTAACCCACTGAGTCACACGGGGAAGTGCCTTAAGTGAGTCTTTAAATGTTAAAAATTATGGTGATTCTTTTTTTTTTTTTTTTCTTTTTTCTGACTGAACTCACAGCATATGGAATTCCTGGGCCAGGGATCAAATCCAAACCACAGCTGCCCACTGAGTTAGGCTGAGGATCGAACCCAGGCCTCAGCAGCAACTCAAGCTGCTACAGAGAAAACACCAGATCCTTAACCCACCATGCCACAGGGGGAACTCCACTAAAATTATAGTTTCTTGATATATCAAAACTTTATCTTCCCTTGGGTTCCGAGACTTTTTTCTTTTTCTTTTTTTATGATTACACCTGTGACGTATGGAAGTTCCCAGGCCAGGGGTGGAAATGGAGCTGCAGCTGCTGGCCTACACCACAGCCTCAGCAATGTGGGATCATAGCTGCCTCTGAGACCTATGTTGTAGCTTGCAGCAACCAGGATCCTTAACTCACTGAGAGAGGCCAGGGATTGAACCCACATCCTTGTGGACACTATGTCGGGTTCTTAACCTGCTGAGCTACCGTGGGAATTCCTGCTCAGCAACTCTTACGTCTGGTCACATTTTAGCATCTTATTGTCTTTGATTTTTCTCTAATGTGCTATTTGTGTTTTCTTCTAAATCTCAGAATCTTAAAATACTTTAGCCAAAGGGAACTTTAGAAATAATTTCATGTGATTCTCTTAACAGTTGAAAAAATCATTGTGAAGGGTTTGAATGTCTTACTCAAAGCCACAAAGCTCATAGGAGAGCTGAAGGTCATGCATTTTCCAATTTTCTAAACTTTTTTGCTCATCCTAAGTCAAAAACATTGGAAATAAAAATCTCTATTAGGCTCCCATTAGCTTTAAAGCTCTGTACAACCATAATTTCTACCACAACCTACTAGAACCATACCCCCACCCTGACCTTGCCTCCTCCTTGATATCATCTGTCTTTATAACTTACTTTCTTCAATCAATTAATTTTAAGGTTCTGGGCTATTATTCAGTGCAGTGAATTTGATTTTGTTGGAATGCTTATTCTTTTGCGCACATGAAGAGAGAAATGTTTGAGTCACGGTGACAGTTCAGTCTAAAGGGTCATTTGCATTTTATTATTTTTTAAAATAAGTTTGTGCTCTACCTGATATTCAGACACATGGTCTTGAATAGACGTCAACAGTTCCTCACGATTAAGCCCAATGGCCCTTGGTTGTTGGCAACTTAAAATGGATAGAATAGTGTACCAGATTTACCCTGGAAATTGTGAAATAAAATTCATAATTTATGACAAGGCAAGAACAATTTATTTTTATTTATTTTTTCCATGGCATATGGAAGTCCCCGGGCTAGGGGTCAAATCGGAGCTGCAGCTGCTGGCCTATGCCACAGCCACAGTGACACGGCTTCGTTGCCGTCTCTATGACTTATGCGCAGCTTGCAGCAAAGCTGGATCCTTAATCCACTGATTGAGGCCAGGGATCGAACCCACATCCTCATGGTCAGATTCTTAACCAGCTGAGCCACAGGGGAAACTCCAGATAAGAACAATTTTATTTATTTATTATTATTATTATTTTTTGCTATTTCTTGGGCCGCTCCCGTGGCATATGGAGGTTCCCAGGCTAGGGGTCTAATCAGAGCTGCAGCCACCGGCCCACGCCAGAGCCACAGCAACTCGGGATCCAAGCCGTGTCTGCAACCTACACCACAGCTCACGGCAACGCCGGATCCTTAACCCACTGAGGAAGGCCAGGGACCGAACCCACAACCTCATGGATCCTAGTCGGATTCATTAACCACTGCGCCACGACGGGAACTCCCAATTGAAACATCAAAACAATTTAAACACTTTAAAACAAACATCAAAAACTTTCTCTGCCCTTTGGCCTCCTCTCTTCCCTCTACTCTGCATTGTGTATTTGCATTATGCATCGACCAAATCTCTCCCATTGGCAGAAATACCTGCTTAACCTTAAAGAGCAACATTCTCCTAGAACCAGCCGGACAGTCCTTAAAAGATAATATTCCTGCTTGATCTTGTAAGGGGTCATGATGGTCCATCACTTTCTCCTGGATCTGGATTGTGCAAACAATCTACATCGTTTAATGTACAGCCCTCCTCTCTCAAAAACCACCTATATAAAGATCAAACCATGCTTTGATCTTTCATGAGCAGAACAGTTATCAGAGCTTTCTGAGGTGCTGTGCCTGGGTTAATAATCCTCATTTTCTCTTGAATACAACTTTTCATTTCTTTCTTAGATTGAATGATTCATTTTTCCAGGGACAAAGTTTAAGATTAATAACTTTTCCCTTAAAAAACCCCAGATTCTTGGGAGTTTCTGTTGCGGCAGTATGGCTTAGGAACCTGACTAGCATGCATGAGGATGAAGGTTTGATCCCTGGCCTTGCTCAGTGGGTTAAAGATCCAGAGTTGAAGTGAGCTGTGGTGTAGGTCACAGATGTGGCTCAGGTCCCGAGTTGCTGTGGCTGTGGTATAAACCTGCAGCTGCAGCTCTGATTTGACCCCTAGCCTGGGAACTTCCATATGCCGTAGGTATGGCCCTAAAATGCAAAAAGAAAAAAATTCTTGGCGTTCTCACTGTAGTGCAGCAGGTTGCTGTTGAGGTATGGGGTCAGTCCCTGGCCCAGGGGCAGTGGCTTAAGGATCCAGTGTTGCTGCATCTATGATGTAGGTCAAAGCTATGGCTCAGATTCATTCCCTGGCCTGGAAACTTCCATATGCCACGGATGCAGCCAAAACAAACAAGCAAGCAAACAAAAGCAAACCTTGATTTTTTTAGGAAATGCATACTGAAGCTCAGCACCCACCAAGAGGCAAACCCAGTTTTGGGGTAACGACACCACCAACCAATCGGAGGAAGGTCACATACCCTAAAGTGCCCCCCACCCCATTTTGCCCATAAGAACACTTCCCTAAAAACCATCAGAGTTCAAGTCTTCTGAGCACTAGCCACCTGTTCTCCTTGCTTGGCCCCTGCAAGAAAACTTTCTCTGTTATAAACTCCATCATTTCAGTTTGTTTGGCCTCACTGTGCATCAGGCACACAAAGCCGGGTTTGACAACAAAATGACTCAGAATGATGGTGTGTGGGTATATATAGTTTATGTCAATTCATATATTAATGTAACATGTACAGAGAGAGGGGAACAGAGAAAGAGAAGCATTAACATTTAGGATATTTTGTGAATATAGAGGGATTCTCTGTACTATTTTGGCAACTTCTATACAGTCTTTTTCTATAAAGTTTATTTCAAAATAAATTTAAAAAGTAATCAGCAGCATGAAAACTTACACGATTTGACATCCACTTAAAGACGGTCTTCTTATAACTTAAAAATTAAACAGTGAACTGTAAAAAACCTTTTTCACTTAGGTATTTTCAACATTCTCAGATAAAATGATAGCCTTTACTTATACAAATAGATCACAAATAACAAATCCCCTGGGAAAGAGATGCTTTTGTTAGAAGTCAGGTGAATTAAACTAAAACAGAAAAGAAAAATCTAAATTATGCGAAGTAGTGATGTCAAAAATTCCCTCCTCTTCTGCTCCACCTCATAGCTTCTATGTTTCCTAGTTCTACGGTAGCAAATTGGGCAAAACCTTAGCAATAATTCTGTACATTTTCCTACTGTGTCTTTGGTCTCAGGTTCCCTCAAGACCCTTCTGTCTCTGGTTTCCTGAGTCAGGACTGCCATGTGCTGGGAAACAAGTTGATATTGACCTTGAACGAAATTCCTTCTCTCCTAAGTGTTTCCTCAAAAGCTTGCATTTTAAACAAGTTATATCTAATTGTGGATGGAAAGACTTTTTTTTTTTTCCCCCCTTTTTAGGGCTGTACCTACTGCATATGGAAGTTCCCAGGCTAGGGGTCAAATTGGAACTGCAGCTGCCAGCCTACACCACGGCCACAGCAATTCCAGATCTGAGCCACATCTTCGACCTACGTCACCACTCTCTGCAATGCCAGATCCTTAACCCACTGAGTGAGGCCAGGGATCAAGCCCACATGCTCACGGATGCTAGTTGGGCTCTTAACATGATAGCCACAACGGGAACTCCTGGAAAGACATTTTTGAAGGGACTTTAATTATTAGTAAACAGTGCTAGAGAGAGGGCCATGTGTATGCGTGTGTGGATGTGCTTGCATGAGTCAGTCCAAAGGAGGTCCTAAAGTCACGTGGCTCGTGGGCAGACGGGAAAGATGGCCAGAAGGCCTGGGTCACCCGTAACTGCTGTCATCACAGCTTCACAGCCTCCTTGCCCATATTTTGATGCAAGCACATTTATTTATTTATTTATTTATTTTGTCTTTTTAGGGCCACATCCATGGCATATGGTGGTTCCTAGGCTAGGGGTCGAGTCAGAACTGTAACTGCCAGCTTACACCACAGCCACAGCAACGCCGGATCTAAGCCACGTCTTTGACCTACACTACAGTTCATGGCAATGCTGGATCCTTAACCCACTGAGTAAGGCCAGGGATGGAACTTGTGTCCTCCTGACTTTACATCGGACTGGTTTCCACTGATCCATGATAGGAACTACGCAAGCACCTTTTTGAAAAACTTTGCTTATCAAGAACATTCATAGATCTTCCTTTGCTAAGAATTTACCCTCGGAACTGTTTTCTTCATAAAGGACACATACAGTCTTCATACAGTGTTCTGCTAAGTCTCCGCTGAGCTCTCAGATGACACATAGAAAATGTGACGTGGCAGTTTGGAGGGAAATTATTCATTGTTGTCACGTAAGCATCAGAATTTTAGTTGATTTGAAAATAGAAGTGGTTTGTTAACCATTTGTTAACCATCATGGCCCAGTGGTTAACAAATCTGACCAGGAACCGTGAGGTTGCGAGTTCGATCCCAGTCCTTGATCAGTGGGTTAACGATCCAGCATTGCCGTGAGATGTGGTGTAGGTCGCAGACGTGGCTCAGATCCTACGTTGCTGTGGCTGTGGTGTAGGCTGGTAGCTACAGCTCCAATTAGACCTCTACCCTGGGAACCTCCATGTGCCGTGGGAGCGGCCCTAGAAAAAAAGACAAAAAAAGAGAGAAAAAAAAAAGAAAATAGAAGTGGCAGTTGCAGATGTAAAAGAAAAATGCTGTTAAAGGAATGATTATTAAAATAAACTGCTTATTTAGGATTTATTATTTGAAATAAACAGGATTTATTATTTGAAAGAAATATGTTTACTATTATCCTGTAGACACAAGAACAATGGGACATCTGTAAACTCAATTTAATTTTTAGATAATAATCATGATGAGTCAAAACAAGATTAAGGAAGATTTATCCCAAACACTCAATAGAAAAAAATTATTCTTAAAATAGAAAAATGTAGAAAATTGAAAGAAACACAATCATTCAAAATAATTCTGAAATGGATAGTGAATAGCTGTCATTTTCATTTTTTATAGTTGAGATAATTAGTGAGGCAAGGGAAACTTTGTAGAAACATGTACATTAATAAAAACAAAATTACCTTTCAGGGGGATGATAATGCATCCAATGACAAGCAGTATCAGACATTTAATATTCAGAAGCAGAAACGGTGTATCCGAAAGTTTGAACCATTAATCCCTCCATCCACTAGCTTCGTGAATGTTGGTAAATCAATTAAATTTTTGAACCCTCTTGCTTCTTTATTTACAAAATGGAGTTGAAATGCCTGGAACATAGTAGGCACCCATGGTACACAAATGGCAGTTAATAATAGTTATAAAAACAGTTAATGTGAACTAGAGATTCTCATACTAAGTGAAGTAAGTCAGAAAGAGAAATACTACATATCACTTATATGTGGAATGTAAAATACAGCACAAATGTACCTATCTGCAAAACAGAAACAGACTCGCAGACATATAGAACAGACTTCTCCTCCTCCAAGGGGGAGGGGGAGGGCGTGGGAGGGACTGGGAGTCTGGGGTGAGTAGATGCAAACTACTACAATTAGAATGGAGAGGCAATGAGGTCCTACTGTATAGCACAGGGAACTAACTATATCCAATCTTGGGATAGACCATGATCAAAGATAATACAAAAAGAAGAATGTGCATATATATATATATATGCACACACACACACATATACATATGACTGGGAAACTTTGCTGTACAGCAGAAATTGGCACAACATTGTAAATCAACTATACTTTAATAAAAATAAATATAAAAAACAGTTATTGTGTCTTGAGTGTATTGCGCAACACGCACTTTGATAAGAGGTCTAAATCCATTAGGTTACTTATCAAGCAGAGGTCACAGAAGTCATAATAATGAGTTCTTACAGGATGTTAGAGGCGTGAGAAAACAATTTTAAAATTTACTACAATAATACTGAGTTGTAAGAAAACAAAATCTGTATCCAAAGGTCTTAGCAGCAGAGAGTCAGAAGTTGTGTTAAAATTCGAGGAGCCCCGAGCTGGTCAAGGTAACATCCTTCCCTTCCTCAGGCACTTTGAGGGGTTCTTAGTCTCCAGCTCTCCCACTGAAGCATGTCATTTCCGATGCGGAGATGACTACGTCTCCCCATCCCCAGATCCTCCCAAGACTCCAAGTTCCAAGAGAGAGCCTTTGACTGACAGCTTTCTACCTATATTGCTGACCTCTAGGAGTCCTTGGGCAGGGAGAAGGAAATTCCGACTTATTCACTTTCAATGAGGGAGGGGACTATTCCTTAGGGAAAACTTGAGACAGTAGTTGAAATGAGGATCAGGTTTCATTGGTTTAATGCCTCAATATAAGAAATACATTAACCTGTTTACAGTATGATTGGAAATCAGGGAGCGGCTGATCTCAGGGCAGCAGTTTAAGCATTAAATTTTAAGCATTAGAATACCTGCAGAGTAACACAAATTATTTTATTGTTATCACAGCTCTTCTCAGCTCCATTATATTAACTGAGAGTTGATTAGTGACAATTGATATGCAATTATAATAATGACCATAATAATGTCAAGATAATTAACCATCACAGATCTACTGCAAGTGCATCATTCCTTTTTTTTTTTTTTTTTTTTAATGGCCGCGTCCCTGGCATAAGGAAGTTCCTAGGCCAGGGATTGAACCTGTGCCGTGGCAGCAAGCCAAGCTGCTGCAGTTGGGTTCTTAACCCACTGAACCACAGGAGAAACTCCGATTGCCCCTATTTGTAGTTTTCATAGTAACTTATTACTTCCAGGACTTTTCTCCTTGTTTGTAGAATGAACTCGATAGATTCTTAATTCTATATTTTAAATCAATGAAAAACCACTGGAGTTCTAAATAAAGCACATATTTCCATATAAAGACTCAAAGACAAGATCACTAAGAATTTCTAAGACTTGTTAATTGATTGTATTTCTATTATTAATGGATTTTTTCCAAGGGGAATTTAATATTCTCTATATTTTACATCCATAATCTACAGCTAATCTTTCCCATTATTCTAAAAATTTTTTCCATTTCATTTAGTCTAGTATCTATATTACAAAGCTCATACACCAAGAATTATGGGACATCATGAAATACCCGCTTTCATTCCTTATCAATGATCAAAATAATATGCTGCTCGAATGCTACATTAAAACATAAATCACTGTAATGATTGATTCCTCATAATACTGTTCTTACTTCAATATTTTTTTGGGGGGGGGCTGGAATTCTCTTCAATTCATCGAACTAGGTCCAACTTCACTTATACCTCCAGCAAACTATTCAAATGTCAACTCCTCAAAGCATTCTTTGATCTCTCCAGTTTTATCTTCCTTGAAAGTCCCGAGTTAATTTAATAAACCTCACTAGAGCTCTTTCTACCTGGTTTCAGCGAAATTTATGTAGATTCCTTGGCTCCTATACAAGACTAGAAGTCCCTAGAGTAGGGCATCCATAACCAACTTTGAGGCAGAATTTACACACAATAAAGTTCACCCACTGTCTGTGTATAGTGTACCTTTGTGATTTTTAATACATTTATGGAATTGGGTAACCATCAGCACAAGCCAGTTGTAAACATTCCTACCTTCCCCCAAACAAAATTTTCTCAAGTCCATTTACAGTTAACCTGGCTCCCAGCCCCAGTTCCAAGCAACCACTAATCCGTTTTGTGTCACACTAGAGACGTGCCTGTTCTGGACACTTCACATGATTGGAATTACACAATTTGTAGTCTTTTTGGGTCTGGTTTCTCTCAATGAGCAAATTGTTTTTGCATTCATCCTTGTAGGACGAATTAGTAGTTTGTATCTTTTTAAATTGCTTTATCTATGCAATAGTTGGCAAGCATTTGGGTTGGTTTGGGCAATTATAAATAATACTGCTTTGGAGTTCTCGCTGTGGATCAGCAGTAATGAACCTGACTAGTATCCATGAGGATGAGGTTCGATCCCTCGCCTTGCTCAGTGGGTTAAGAATCCGGTGTTTCCATGAGCTGTAGTGTAGGTCGCAGATGCTGCTCAGACCCTGCATGGCTGTGGCCGCGGCCGTGGCCGTGGTGTAGGCTGGTAACTGAAGCTCCCATTCAACTTCCCAGGGTGCAACCCTTAAAAATAAATAAATAAATAAAACTGCTTTGAAACTGGCATACAGGCTTTTTCTGGACGTATTTCATTTCTTTTGGGTAGATTCCTAAGAGTAGAATTGCTGAGTTGTATCACAAGTATATGTTTAACATTAAAAAAAAAAAAAAACTATTTTCCAAAGCGGCCACACCATTTGGCATTTCCACCAACAATGTATGAAGATTCCAGTTTCTCCATATTCTTGCCATAACCCAGTGTTTTTTAATAATCACGCCAGGGGGTGGTTTTAATTGGCATCTTCCTAATGACTTACAGTGTTGGGAATATTTAAAATGTTTATTACTTATTCATATATCTTCAGTGTCTACTCAACTCGTTCACCTGCTTTTTAATTGAATATTTACCTTTTTTTTGAGATGTAAGAGTACTTTAAATATTTGAAACAGATTCTACATCAAATATAAAATTTGCAAATATTTCTTCCAATCTGTGGCTTGATTTTCTTTCCTTTTTTTTGTCTTTTTGTCTCTTCTACGGCCGCGCCTGCGGCATATGGAGGTTGCCAGGCTAGGGGTCCAATTGGAGCTGTAGTTGCTGACCTACGCCACAGCCACAGCAACTTGGGATCCAAGCTGCGTCAGCAACCTACACTACAGCTCACGGTAACACTGGATCCCTAACCCACTGAGCGAGGCCAGGGATCAAACCCGCGTCCTCATGGTTCCTAGTCAGATTCGTTAACCACTGAGCCATGATGGGAACTCCAATTTTCATTTTGTGTTTTTTTTTATAAAAGCAAATGTTTTTAAATTTGAGAAGGTCCAATTTACCAATTTTTTTTTCTTTTGTGTAATGCTTTTGATGTCATTGCTAAGAAGACTTTGCCTAACTGAAGATGACAAATATTTTCTCTTGTGTTTTCTTCTAGAAGTTCTATAGCTTTAACTGCTATATTTAGGCCTAGTTTCCATTTGGAGTTAATTTTTGTGTATTGGGTGAAGTATGAGACAAAATTAATGGTCTTTTTTTTTAAAATAGATGCCTAATTTTCCAGCATTTTGTAGAAAAGACTATCCCTTGCCTTGGCAATTTTGTCGAAAATCAGCTGACCATATAAAGGTTTATTTAAATTCTATTCCATTGATCTCCAAGCCAATTCTTATACCAATAATAATCTGTCTTGGTTTTTGTAACTTTACAGTACATTTTGAAATTGGGTAGTATCATTCCTCCAATTTTACTTTTCTTTTCCAAACTTTTTGGGCTATTATAGATCTTATTATTCTAAGTTATAAAAATAAGCATGCCAATTTCTATTAAAAAAAAAAAGCCTACTGAGAATTTGAGGACGATTATGTTCAATCCATAGATCAGCTTGAGGAGAACTGCCATCTTGGCAATATTGACCCTTCCAGTCCACGAACGTGGAATGTCAATTTTTCTCAGCAATTTTAAGTAGTTTTCAGTGTGTGGGCCTTGCAATTTTATTACATTTATTCCAAAGCATTTTGTTGTGATACTATATGTAATGAAATAATCTTAACACTATATTTGGACTTTTAATTTGTAGAATATAGAGATACACTGAAATTTTTTTGTTCTTGAACCCAAAGACTGTGCTAAACTCATTTATTAATTTTAGTAGTGTTTACTCGTGTTTTTGTCAAGATTTTTACATACAAGATTAGTTCATCTATGAACAAAAACCATTTTAATTCTTCCTATTCAGTTTGTCATCTTTTATTTCCTTTGTTCCTTTTACTGCACTGGGTAAAACCTTGAGTGAAATTTTGAACAAGGGGTGAGAAGACAGCTTTGCCTTGCTCTTGATCTTAAGGGGAAAGCATTCACTGTTTTACCACTAAGGATGATATTAGCTGAAGGTTTTTTTGTAGATGCCCTGTATTAGGTTAAGGAAATTCCCCTCTAATCCTTTTTTGAGAGTTCTTATCATAAATGTATGTTGGATGTTTTTTGTATCTATTGAAATTTATGGTTTTTGTCCTTTAGTCTTTTAATAAGGTTTTTTTTTTTTTTAATGTTAAACCAATCTTGCATTCATGTTATACAATCCTTATGCATTGTTAGATTTGGTTTACTAATGCTTTTGAGGGGACATTTTTTTTAATGTTCATGAGCAATACCAATCTGTAACTTTCTTGTAATGCCTTTATCTGATTTAGTATCAGGGAAATAAATACCTTCGGAGAATGAGTTGAGAAGTGTCCATCTATTTCATAAAGAGTTCACATGATTATATCATTTCTTCTTTAAATATTTGATTAAATTCAAATTTAACTGTCCCTGGGATCATGGGACTATTTTGAAGTACTAATTTAATTTCTTTACTTAATTATGGGTTGAGTTGTGTTACTCTCAAAAGATATGTTAAAGTCCCAATCCTCAGTACCTCAGACTGTGTTCTTCGGAAATAGGGTTGTTGCAGATGTAGTCAGGATGAGGTCATATTGGAATAGGCTGACTCTTCATCCTCTATAATTAGGGTCTCAAGGAGAAGAGGAGAAAGACACGTGAGGGAAGAAGACCATGTGATGAGGAAGGCCGAAACTGAGGCTGATGCAGCTGCAAGCCAAAGAACATCAAGGATTGCTGAAAAACCACCCACCAGAAGCTAGAAGTTAAAGAAGGATTTTCCTGTACAAGTTTCAGAGAGAGCATGGTCCTGCCAACACCTTGATCTTGGATTTCCAGGATCCAGAACTGTAAGACATAAATTTCTGTTGTTTTAAGCCACCCAGTTCGTGGTACTTGGTCATGGTTGCCCTAGGAAATGCATACAAATTCTTCTCAGTTTTTCTGTATTCTTGATTGTTTCGACAATTTGTGTCTTTCAAGGAATTTGTCCAATCCATCTACATTGCCTAATATGTTGGCATAAAGGTATTCAATAGTGCTTTTAATTTTGATAGAGTGGGTAGTGATGTATTGCTTTCCTGATTTTGGTAATTTGTGTCTTCTCTCTCTCTTTTGGGAGCCACTTAATGAAGGTTCATCAATTGTATCGATCTTTTCAAAGAACTTTTATTTTGACTTTTTCCTCATATATTTCACTAGTTTCAGGTATGACTGCTATTTGCTCCCTTTTGCTTGCTTAGGTTTAACTTGCTCTTATTTTTATAGTATTTAAAAATGGATGTCTAGAATATTATGACCCTTTTTCTTGTCTAATATAGGTGTTTAAAGCTGCAAATACCCTTCAGATCACTCTTTTAGTTGCAATCCAAAAATTTCAATGTTTTCATATTCATGCAGTTCAAAATATTCTCTAATTTCCTTTATTCCTTCTCCTTTGGCCCATGAGTAATTTAATTTGCAAATATTTAGGAATTTTCCAAATTTCTTTCTACTGCCTATTTCTATCATAGTACCTTATAACCAGAGAACATATTTTGCATGGTCCCAATCCTCTTAAAATTTACTGAGACTTGTTTTATGGCCTAGCACACACACTACCCTGGAGAATATACTTCTTAAGAAGAATATATATTCTGCTGTCACTAAGTGCAGTGGTCTATATATGTTAGGCTGATCGCATTGTTCAAGACTTCTATAGCTTTAGTCATTTTTTGTCTAGTTTTTCTACCTATGGAGAGTATATTAAAATATCAAATTATTATTATCTACTTCTACATTCACATTTGTCAACTTTTGCTTCATGTATTTAGGACTCTGTTTTGAGGACATGTAAATTTCTAATTATTATATCTTCTTGATATATTGACCCTCTTATGAAATGTCTGTTTCTAAAAGTATTTGTCTCAAAGTCTATTTTTTCTGATACCATCATGGACACTTCAAATCTCTGATGGTTACTATTTGCCTGGTCTATCACTCTGAAGTATTTGCTCTTAGTGTTTTTATCATATAATATATAATGCAATTTTGGTACTTACTTGCACAGGTCTTAAGTTGTTCTTGTATTTTTTTTTTTTTTTTGCTTTTTAAAAGGACCACACTGTGGCATATGGAGATTCCTAGGCTAGGGGTCGAATCGGAGCTGTAGCTGCTGGCCTACGCCACAGCCACAGTAATGCTGGATCTGAGCTATGTCTGCAACTCACACCACATCTCACGGCAATGCTGGATCCTTAACCCACTGGGCGAGGCCAGGGATTGGACCCCCAACCTCATGGTTTCTAGTTGGATTTGTTTCTGCTGCACCATGACAGGAACTCCAAGTTGTTCTTGTATTAATTTGCAAGCTTTTCCATAACAATAAAGCTATAAATTCTTTGATGAGTTTCATACATCTTTCCCTACAGTGTTGGGTATAAAAAATACTAGATCCATTAAAAGCAACTAGTTACCAAACTCCTCTTAAAAAAAAAAAAAAATCCACTTGTGTTACTTGCTTATGGTGTTGTTGCCAGATGTTTTCTCGCCTTCAGCAGAGGTTTTGAAAGCTGAGAATGATACTCATCTTCTATCCTGCCAGTACCAATTCTAGATTTGTGAACTGTACAAAGGTCGTGACCACAACTGCTCTGTACTCAAGAACATTTTAGGAACACGCATTGAAGTCGGATGGCTTAATTCCAGGTATTGTGGTTCTCCCTCAAAACTTTGATAAAAATAGAAAATTGTCTGGGCTATGACAGGTCTTAAATATTACACATATGGTGCATGACACTGCCATTTCTCACAATTAAGATACACGAATACTATTAAACTTTCAGGAATCATTATCTTACAAGGTAATCTAATAACTGCATGACTTTTATGTAAAAGGACTTCTTCAGACACTAAGTCTTTGGTTTTCAAAGACTTGCCTCAGTGAAAGGATCCTGCTGACTACCACACACATTCTTTAAGATATACAATTATTATCCAAGTAACCTGTTTTTTCAATTTAATGGAGATTGACTATGATACATGCTAATTTCAAGAGGCTTAAAAAAATTCCTTTCTGCTCAGTGAAATATATGGGACAAAAAGTTCATTTTTAAAAAGCCAGACATTTCTCTTAAATGACTATAAAATTTTCATTAATATTTGAAATTGAATATAATTAAGTATATTCTCAACCCCTATATATAGTGATGCCTTTGTAAGAATACTGTACTGAGCCTTGATTTGTGGCTCCCTTAAAATCACCTCTGTATTTGATATATTTAGATCAGGACAAGAAAAATGATTCAATTACAGAAAGGTGTGAATGGCATTAGAGAATGGAAGATAAGAATTAGATTTGGAGTTCCTGTTGTGGCACAGTGGTTAACAAATCTGACTAGGAACCATGAGGTGGTGGATTCAGTCCCTGGCCTTGCTCAGTGGGTTAAGGATACGGCGTTGCCATGAACGGTGGTGTAGGTCACAGACGTGGCTCAGATCCCATGTTGCTGTGGCTCTGGCCTAGGCTGGTGGCTACAGCTCCGATTCGACTCCTAGCCTGGGACCCTCCATATGCCGAGGGAGCAGATCTAGAAAAGGCAAAAAGACAAAAAAAAAAAAGAATTAGCATTAAATTGATACATATGGTCATGGCTCAGGATAAAGGAGAATCCCTTCTTTTTGAGAAATCATTTTTTTTTCTAGGGAAATATACAAAATATTTTATTGGTAATTCACCTCTACTTTTCAGCAGATTTTCTATTTCCAGAAATGCAGTTTCTCACCGTCAGGCAAACTTTCTGATAAGCATATTAGTTTTAGAAGAAAGGGATAACTTGTAAGGCTCATGGAACATACTTGCAAATTATTACGATTCTTCTTTATCACTTGAAAGTCTTAGAAACCCTGCACGTGTACCAAATCTTCATTTAAATTTCAAACACCAAAATAAACAATTCCATGAAGAATTCTTGCAATACAAATGATCATCAAAGCTCTTCTGATTTAGGCACTTTTTAAGTAGACTATCTAAACACAGCTGCCACAACTTTCAATAAATACAGAGCTGCATAAAACCACCTGCATTTTATCTATTCCTTGCAAAAGGCCTATCTTCCCCCCTAGTTATTAGAAAATTTTGTATCAAATAAGATATTTTCTGGAGTTCCCACTGGTGGCTCAGTGGTAACTAACTGGACTAGTCTCCATGAGCATGCGGGTTTGACCTCTGACCTTGCTCAGTGGTTAAGGATCCAGTGCTGCATGAGCTGAGGTGTAGGTCTCAGATGCCACTGGGATCTGACATTGCTGTGGCTGTGGTGTAGGCCAGCAGCTGTAGCGCCCATTAGACCCCTAGCCTGGGAACTTCCAAATATCACAGGTGCGGCCCTTAAAAAAAAAAAAAAAAAAGATACTTTTCATATTGCATGAAAACAGCATTTAACTTAACCAAACTCCTACAATGGAACATAAAGCTTGTTCCAGACCAGAAGCAGAACCATAAAGTTCTGCATCAAATGATACATTAATAGAGATAATTTACCCCTAAAACCTTTAAATGGACAAAGAAATGCAGCCTCAGACAGAAGCTTTGGGGAGTTTGAAGTACACCCTCGATCTTGTTTTGCTGGCCTACTTTGTAACCTGAAATAGGAGATGGGCAGCTGTACCGCTGTCTGATAAATTATGATTTCTGCCTCTTCCGCCAACCACTTCACAAGTAGTATGTGACTCCTCCAGGCAGCAGGTCTTGGGCTTGCGGCAGAGCTGGCGCCCAAAAGCGCAGTTTCTCAGCCACGATGCGTCTCGCTCGCTGCTTCTAAACCCCGCGTCACCCCCTCAAATGCAAGACTTTTGCTTGCTTTATGCGTGGTAGGCGGCCAGTTACTTATGGCAGGAAGGAATATTATTGTCCGCATGCCACTCGGCCCTTGGAGGAACCGGCGAAGGTACCTGCCCTTCGCACCGCGCTCAGCCGCAGTTCTTTCCCCGATGTGTCCAAAGAGCTTCCTGGAGACCACCACCGTCGCACGCGGTCCGAAGGTCCTGCCAACAGAGACAGGAGCGCGGGCGCGCGCGCAACTGAGCATGCGCCTCCTCCCGCTCGGCAGGACCGTCCTCCCCCGCCCCGCACCGGCGGCGCGGGCTGCGCCTCTGTCAATCACGTTCTCTCCCCGCCCCTCAGGCCGCGGGGCCCTGGAGCGCCCCGGAGCCGGCGGCCCTGCGTGATGACGCACGCGGTCGCGAAGACGTGGGGACGCAGGCGGGCCGTAGAGAGCGTGAGTTTCCGCATCTGTTTGGCACTTTTGCTGTCGGTTATTCAGCGCGGTCTCTCTGGTCCTTTCGTGGGACCGCGGGCGGCTGCGAGGGGCGGGGGGCGGCTGGCAGCGCCTCCCGAGGCCGAGGCAGGACCGGGGGCGGAGTTGGAGGCGCAGCCTCCGCATCCTGGGAGCTCTTGTTCCGGCTGAGAACCGAGAGGGGGTTTCCCGGAGCGACTCTACTGGGGGCCGGGTCTTGTTGACCTGGTCTCTGCTCGAGGCCGATCGCCCCGGGAACGACGAGCGGAAGGGCTGGGAGGACAGGGCTCGCTCTGGGGGGATGAGGTGGGAATTAAAGGTTTCCTTTCGAAAGCGGGAAGTTTGAAGCGATGTTGCATCAGCAACAGCTTGCAGTTTCAATTTCTCTAAAGCGTAACGCGGTTTCTCTGAACAAGTGTGTTGCAAACACTCCTAAGTAGTGGTGTTTCTCTTAATAGGGCATAGGAAATACACGAAGTGTATTTAACCCTTTTCTGTCCAGGCCTTAAAACTTCTCCAGAATCCGGTCTTTTGCTTGTTTTTGTAAACCGAGCATAAATTATTTTGAAGACTCGGGGTTACCATTAAAATTATTGCGTAGTCGTGGTTTAGTCATCATGGTGGGTGGGTCCCTCTGTAGTGAGGGCTGGGCTTTGCTGCTGTTTTTTTTTTTTTTTTTCCTCTTTGGAATTGCTTTTTTTTTTTTTTAATCTGTTTAATATTTCACATTTATATGCCTTTTTTTTTCTTTTTTTTTTCTGGTTCTAATAACCTTTAAATCTAACAACTAATTTGTTACTAGTGTGGCAGGACTTTGGAAAGCAAGTTATCTTAGAAGAATGCGGTGCATTGGGGTCTAAATT
This sequence comes from Phacochoerus africanus, assembly GCF_016906955.1. Lineage (NCBI taxonomy): Eukaryota > Metazoa > Chordata > Mammalia > Artiodactyla > Suidae > Phacochoerus > Phacochoerus africanus. Next base: position 193,873,509 of record NC_062546.1, read on the forward strand.
GTCCCAAGACTACCAGCATTAACATCACCTGGGAACTTGTTGGAAATGCAAATTTTGGAGTCTTACCCCAGACTAAATGAATGAGAAATCCATTTTAACAGGACTTCCAGCTGATCCCAATGCACCTGGGTGCTAAAGGTTGAGAATTACCGGCTGTCGTGATAAAGAATAACCATTGTGGAGTCGCAGAAGGGAATTTGAATCCAGGTGAAGCTTTTCCTAGGTGTAGGGCCTGAGACAAGTTAAAGTTTACTTCATAGGGTTGAAAGTATTCAATGTGAGTATGCAGGAAAAATGTTTAACACACCTAGAAAACACTCAAAAATGAGATATGATCAAGTAACTTGTTAGAACTGTCTAAAATGAGTACGTAGAGGACGCTGGAAGGATTCTTCCTTGGGTTAGATAGGAGCTGTAGGAATATTGCTCTCCCCTCTGGGCAATTTATTTGCTTATGGATTCTTACATTGTATACAGTTGAGGTTGTTGGATGTAGGATGTTTAGTGAAAAGTTATAGTAGTATGTACTGATTAGCCCAATGGTGTAGCCTGTTAAAGAACCACATTAGTAATTGTGTTAAAGAGTAGTTTTTAATTATTTGGCCTTTTGGTCTCGAGCTGAGTTATGTATCTTACTTTGGCCCAGAATTTGGTAAAAAAAAGGTAGACTGGGTAACTGACTAGAGATCAGCCTTAGTCTTAAGACAGGGAGCAGAGACTTGGAGCAAGAGGCCAGACTGGCAATGTTTCCTTATCTTTTCTTCCCACATGTCATACAGCTCCACGATCGCAAAGAAGGCCTCGTCATGTCCTCTTACCCTGTTTTCTAGAAGCGTCACAGGAGTTCAGTTAGATATGCCCCCCCATATGCTGTTTTTACAGAACGTCAGTTGCAGTGTTTACTTATAATTTTTTCCTTCCTTTTGGGGGGTGGGGGTGTGGGATAAAGAGAAGTCAGGATTTGAAGCAGTTTCCCTAAAGCCTAGACTCATTGTGATGTTGAGAAGAAGAGTTAGTGCCACACTGTGGCTGAAACAACACTTTGATCAGTGTTCCCTGCTCCCAGGGCCATGCAGTGGCTTCTGGGTATTGTGAGTGAGAGGGTTTTCTCATGAACATAAGTCAGTTTGGATGTCAGCTTCTAGAAATAATTTTTATTAATGCTACTGTGAACTTAACACTGTCCCATCATAAAGCATTTGTTTTTCAAAGGCCCTATTTTTCTTGTTCTCTGTGTCAGAGAGGCAGATCTATAGCAGTGGTTTTGGGTGGGGACTACTCTACCTTTTGAATCCTGCCTCTGCTACAAACTGATCATGTCCAGAGGACAAGGTAACATCCCCCCAACCCTAATTTCCTCTTCTGTGAGGTAGCAGGCGTGGTGTGTGACTGCCTCAGGACATTGAATAAAATGAAGTCCACTACGGAACATGTCTGTTAGGCAGAGAGGGTCAATACCTCATGCATATTAGGGAAGAAAAGGTAGTTATCACTTCAGCCTAACTTGGTCTCGTTCTTTTCTTCATGTTTTTATAAATGAGTTAATTTTGTTATCACCTAACTGCGCTACTTTTCTTTTTAAGCAAAATGCTGAAGTGAAGAGTTCAAGCTTTCATGTTATTGTAAATGAGAGAGCAAACACTTGCAGAAAACTTAAACTCTAAACTTGGTAGAAAAACAACATCTTCAGTTCCATTATCATAACAGAGCAACTTCTATAATGAAATGTGTTAAGTATTTCCTAGAAGGTCAAGTTCAGGGGATGATTAATATTTAAGTGTTTTCAGATAGTTGATGGGGATAGTCAGCTGTAGAAGGGAGCCGCTATGTTACAGGGGAAGAGACTTCACTGAAAAAATGCACCAGAGTAAGAAAAGGCTATTAGCTCTGAAATCATTTCTTTTTTGATATGGATGCTTAATGAAAGCAAAACGAAAAGTTTTATATTCCACTTAAAAAAAAAAAAATGATCAAAGAGTTGCCATTGTGGCTCAAACGACTAGTATCCACGAGGATTCAAGTTCAATCCCGGGCCTTGATCCGTGGGTTAAAGGATCTGGTTTTGCTGTGAGCTGCAATGTGACTCAAAGATGTGGCTTGTATCTGGCGTGGCTTTGACGTAGGCCAGCAGCTGCAGCTCCGATTCGACCCCTAGCCTGGGAACCTCCATATGCAATGGGTGGGACCCTAAAAAGACAAAAAAAAAAAAGATAAAACATCTCATGTATTTCTGTGTATGTTGTATCCGGAGATGTGAGCACAGGGACTACTTGAAAGGAGCCATTCTAGGTCATAATCTTGTTTGCCTGGTGATGTAGTATAATCTGGGGGCAGGACAGATAATCTGTACACTTGTAAAGTTAGTTGAGTGCACATATATGTAAAAATTCTTTTAAAAAACCATTACAAGAGAAATGGCTTAAAAAGATAGGTTGCCTTGTATGCTGCAGTTCGAGTCATCTCAGCAGGGGGCCTCAGGTTGTTTTTTTTTTGTTTGTTTGTTTTTAAGCTGGGCACCCTCTTTAGCAGCATTTTCCCTGTAAAGCTCAGGCGCTGAGAGGCTCTAAGAGAAGCTGAAGGACACAGCCCTGCCTGCTCGTGCTCGACTTGAACGTCCTGCGGTGGCACTCCAAGGCATGTCCCTGGAACCCAGGAGTCCAGAGAAGTCGATGTGAAACCCATCATGTGTGGGATAGAAGTCCTCAGGAGATGAGCTGTACCTACAGAGTCAGGGCATTGAGCATTCCTGTGTGCGGGATTTATAGACTTGCTCTGAAGACACCTCCTGGGGTTTTCACACTTCTCATGCAGAGAAGTGACTGATTATTAAAAAATAAAAACAAAACCCAGCCTTTAATCCAACCTATATTATACAAAAATAGAGGGGAAATTTTTTTTTTTTTTCTTCTCCTAATCCCTCTAAGCTGTGACAGCTGTATCATGGTTAAAGCTACTTAATATTTTAACTGGCTCTTGTTTAGAATTACAAATGACTCAAGGAAAAGGAAACAGGGAGTCCATGGAAATATATTACTTGTGTTTACTGTCCCTGCTCTTTGTTGTATGAAAGCAGCTGGTTTGCATTTATACGGTAAAGGGTTTTTCTTGAAGAGTTAGCATTCACTTAATAGCTTTCATAAGAAAAATAATTCCAAATGCAAAGTATTATTAGATTGTTATTAATACCAGTAGTGGTAATGTCACATTGTCCTTTTTCACACATTGAGGAGGCTTTCCTGGTGACAGCTGGAGTATGGGGGAGGGAGAGTCACTTTCAATCAACCAGCTGCTCTGTGCAACCTCACGATGGTGATGTTTGGCTGTATTCAGAAGAGGAAATGTATCAGATTTCTGGGAAGCCATAGGTAGTAAGCAGGAGCCCTCTGGGATTTAGCTTGTAGCCAGCTAACTGCGTGCATTCAATAGGTTTGCATGCTGGTGTTATTTACCATCTCGTTTCTTGGACAGGGTAACATGCATATCATAATTATAAAGCAATAAAGTGTGGTTCCATGGGGGCCCAAAGGCTCATTCTTTTATGGAGAGGAAGATGGAACAGAAAACAAACCTTAGGGGTATGCTGTGTGCTTTTACACAATATGTTATTTCATTTATTCTTCCCAATGACTCTGGGAAATAAGTGGGATTTTTTTCATCCATGGATAAAGAAACCGAAGCTCAGCAGGACTGATTATGTGATTTGCCCAAGGCCACGTCCTAATAAGCCATTTGACCCCAAATTGGCTTCAGCTCCAGGAATGTTGTCATTACACCAACAGCTGTTTCTTCCGGATGTTCATTTGCTTATGCATTTTTAATCCAGAGCCACAATGTCAGGATAGTTATGAATGAAATTTAGATACATATTACAATGACTTCAGTTTTATGTAAATTCTACTTAGGGGTATGTATGTGTGTATTGGCAACTACTTCTAATTTTGGATTTTTTTTCATTGAGCGTCTCTTGGGCAACACTGTGAAAGGAATTTTGCTACACTTTTTAAATTACAAATACCAGAAATTTGCAGTGGTACGTATTCTAAGGAATTAGCTGTGGGTCTAAATTTGAAGAGATGTAGGAATAAATACTGTGCATGCTGTACATATAGAAGTCCCTTCACACCGTAGTAGTCCAGGCATCCCCTTTCTCTTTCCAGGGAATGTTAATTTCCTGTTACTAAGGGACCTTTTTGCTTTGTAAATGTTCCACCTGTAACTATCTTGTCCAGCAAGTGATGACCAACGCAGTTTCTGTTCGTGGAATGGCTCCAATGCTTTGACTCTGAGTTCCCTGGGTCATTTCCTCTCCATGCCTAGTGCCCACAGAGTAATGCCTGCCCCAGTATGTGTGTATGTATGTCTTTTCTGCCTGCCTGCCTTCCCTACTTCTTGCTTGCTCGCTTTCTCTCCCTCGCTTTCTCTCTCTCTCTCCTCCCACACTCCATACAAAACTTTAAAACTTTTTTTTGCTATTTTTGCTATTTTCCAAACATTTTTTTTTGCTATTTTTGCTTTTTTTTGCTATTTTTGCTATTTTCCAAACATTTTGTGCCCCTTTGTACACAGACCTGTTACAGTTCTTTAATCACACTGTAATGTTGCCCCTTGTGTGCTTCCCCCCACCCCCAAGGCTTTGGTTACCTGTGGGCATGGTGCTTGTCCCTTAGTAGATGCTCAAATATTTATTAAATGATGGAATACAGACAAAGGTATATAAATTATGTGCTGAGTGCTTTTGTTGTTAGAGTTTCGCATTCATTGGTTTCTTCTCTGGGTTCATGGTTAGAGAAATGTAAAGATTTAGATCTGTGAAGGAACAGCATGATGGTAAAAAGTTAAAGGGCACATCTTTCTACAGAAAAGCATGCAGGGTACTTCCTGAAAGCTGGAGATTGAAGAAGCCTCTTATTAATTTTTTTTTCTTTTTCATTCCTCCCTTCCATGAACCTTAAAGATACATTGCCCTAAAGTTCTAGTCAGAAGTTTGTAATCAAGTGGTAACACTTTATTTAAGGTGTAGTCCAATCTTACTTTCACTGAAGAACAAAGGGAATGTTTTAATATGACTTCAGTTACTAGACACAGTCCTTAGAAACATCAGCCTTATGTAAGTAGAAGACAGATTTTAGACCATCAATGTTTTCTTTTGGAATAACATTCTTCATCCAGTGTCTAAGTTTATACACTAAGTATATGGCATTGAGAGGATTTTGCTTGTTTGTGCAGTAGTTGCTTTTGTGCTCACATCCTCAGCTCTGTGCATGCATCTTTGGGAATGGCTTGCCTGTGGCAGACCTCTGAGCTGCTGTTTATTTATTTTTTTAAAATGATTTTTATTTTTTCCATTGCAGTTGGTTTACAGTGTTCTGTCAATTTTCTACTGTACAGCAAAGTGACCCAGTCACACATACATATATACATTCTTTTTCTCACATTATCCTCCATCATGCTCCATCATAAGTGACCAGATATAGTTCCCAGTGCTATACAGCAGGATCTCATTGCTTATCCATTCCAAAGGCAATAGTTTGCATCTCTTAACCCCATACTTTCAGTCCTCCCCGTGGTAACCATAAGTCTGTACTCCAAGTCCATGAGTTTCTTTTCTGTGGAAAGGTTTATTTGTGATATCCAGATATGTGATATCATATGGTATTTGTCTTTCTCTTTCTGACTTCATTTAGTATGAGAGTCTCTAGTTCCCTACATCTTTCCACAAATGTGCTGCTGTTTATAAATCCTCCACGTTTTGGTTCTTCCATTGGCTAGAGTGTGGTCTGTACTCAGTGAAAAAAAATAAGAGTTGGTGATGCTTGAAATGAATTGGGGTCTGCTGTCAGCTCTTAGCAGATGCCGTAGTATCTAAGTCGAGTTCTTTGATTACAGACAACAGAAATCAAGTTAACTATGTTATACAGGTAATGTATTAAAAAACAAGGGATTTATTGGAAGTGTATAGATAAGCTCAGAAAGTCTATAGAAAAGTCAAACCCCAGGGCAGCAGCTAAGTGAGCTCTTGAGGCTGGGGTAGACTTTGGTAGATCTGGAAAACTCTTAGTTAATGTTCTGAATATCAGATCCAGAAGCGTTGGTCTTAGTGTCTCTGCCCAAGTGTTAGATTCCAGGAAGAGAGTTATTACTCCCGTCTTGGTCACTGTCACCCTTGAATCAACGTAGGAAAGGCACCCTTGATTTCTGGTCCTCGCAGGATCACATCCAGTAGAAGTAAGAGCCATCTCTCCCCTGTCACAGGAAGAACGAGGTGTGGCTGTTGGGCAGGCTAAAAGCAAAACAACCCCAAGCTGTCCCCACCACCTAGTAATTAGTGGACCTCCTGGGTGCTCGTGGAACACACCCACCATCTCCAAAGTCTGGCATCTTTCCCTCCTCTTGACTAGTTCTTGTGCTGGAAGGGTTTCAGTTACACAAGTAATTCACTAACAGTTCTTACACAAGTTAATTTGAATGGGGTTATGGCTATCACTTTTTCAGTGACGTTAGGTAGACAAAGAAATCTGGTGTGCAGGGACTGTGGGAGTGGAGTTACTGAAGTCCCTTGAAGAGAGTGACGGTGGATGCTGGCATTGCAGCTCCCTGTGAGCCTCCTGCTTTAAGGACCTACGTCCGAAGGGCTGTCAGTCGGGAGACTTTAATGAGCCCTCATTACACTAAAACTTGTAGTCTGTGAGAGAAGGAATCAGCTTATGATTGATACTGGAAATCATAAGTGGTGATGGATCAGAATTGGAGTTGGCACTAATTCACCTCACTGGGGCACAAAAGTCAAGATTATATACAAAGCCAGTATTTCATTTTTTATGTGTAAAGACAATCTAATCATTTCTGTTAACACTTTAAAAAGAAGGGAAAAATAAAAATTTTGCCATCTGACAGCTTGAAGTTTTTTTTTTTTAAAATCCTAAAATGGAGGCTCATTACATTCTCAAATGTAATGATAATTTAAGGATAGTCTGGATAAAAACTCTGGTTTGAGATTTTATTATAAATTTATTATAGTTAAAAAAATCATTTCTGTTTTCGTGTGCCTTCCACATAGGCCATCATACTGTTTTTTGTTTTAAAGTGTGTATTGATTTGCAGTTTTAAAATGGAGGATCATAGCCCAGAAAAACGCTAATTGGTCACTGAGTTATAAAAACATTGAAAGCTATTTAAAATTTTTAATCTTAAGTCTTATTTTAACTTGTGGGTTAAAAACACTATCATTTCCCAATGTATGATTTTATATATATAATCTCACTTAATCCTCACAACCCCAAATGAGGTTTCGTTATCTCCTTGTTCAGGTGAGAAAGCAGCAGTTAAATAACTTTGCTGAGGTCCCACGGCTGGTGTATATTATGATGCTCTTACAAAAGACCATGCCCTTAACTGCTGTCCCACACGCCACACTTTAATATTTGCTGGCCCTGAATATCATTTTGACAAGAGGCAGTGCGATGGTTCTTTTGCCAGAGTCCGTTTACCCCCAGTTCCCTGACAGCGTCTCTATGTATGGGAGCTGTTCGGATGTGTTGCATCGTCTTATGCTTCTGTGTGCTGTGAATGTGGCAGTAGCTCCTGTATTGCAGCAGTGTGCCCTGTGAAGCCTTTTGTCCTTTATGTCTTAGGGCAGCCTGACAGCCTTTCATGTTGAATTCAGCAAGGTTGCTTTTCATTTGACAGAGCTGAGTGTTGCTTTCTAGGTGAAAAATAATTAAATGCTTTTAAAGATGTATTTGATTAGCAGGAAGCTGATCTGTGTAAATTAATTATAACTGTAATGATGTCATAGCCTTGTCTTTTGTTATTAACCAGGTAATTGACCAGAAGTTTGGAAGCTTATTGTAACTGACAGTTAGTGATTTGACCTTGCATGCTATGGAGAACTGAAACATGCACAATGCATGTAAATGCAGTTGTTCATTGAGCTGCGTGTATTGTCAGAGCATCTGATCTTGGGGTCTTACTTACATTCTTCCCTTCTTTGCTGAAATTGTTACTCTCAAACTGAAATTATACTGATATCTCTTACTAAAAACATCTGGCCAGAGTTGCTGTCTGCGTCCTTGAATTATTGTAATCAGACGTGAAACCTTGGCACCTTTAGGACGTACAGTCAAAGGAACAAACGCCAAAATCGAATGAATCTGGAGTTCCTGTCATGGCACGGCAGAAATGAATCCGACTAGGAACCATGAAGTTGTGCCTTGCTCAGTGGGCTAAGGATCTGGCGTTTCCATGAGCTGTGGTGTGGGTTGCAGACATGGCTTGGATCCCACGTTGCTGTGGCTGTGGCATAGGCTGGCAGCTATAGCTCCAATTCGACTCCTAGCCTGAGAACCTCCATATGCCGCAGGTGCGGCCCCAAAAAGAGAAAAAGGCAAAAGAAAAAAAAAAAGAAAGAAAAGAAACAAAATTGAATGAATCTTGGTTTTAAATTCAATATGAAGGAAAGGAAAACAACTTTTGATGGAGAAGACATAAGGGAAAAAATAGTGGGTGTATTTGGTAGGTTTAGAGAGAATTCGTTCCCTCATATTCTAATCTGAGAAAGTTTAGAGCATGTGGTGTTTAAATATTTGAGTGGTGAGAGCCTCTTGGGTGATTGTGGTTAAAGAATGGGATGGTAGGAGCAAAACACAGAGTGCAGGTGGGAAGACACTGGCTGATGAGTGGCAGTCCCTGGTACGGGCTGTCCTCCCTCCGTGCTTCAGTCTAGAGGCATAGTCGCCTCTGCCTGAAGTGACATTCCTAAAACCACCCCACTATGCGAAATCACCCAATAAAAACCGTAAAGCTTATGGTGCAAAGGGTGTTAGGAGCAAAACACTCAAGAACTTTGTCAGTGGTACATAAAGAAAAAAAGAGAGAGAGAGAGATTGGAACCTAATAAAATGGTAGCACAGTTTTACACCTGTTAAGTGATTAAGGAATATAGAAGTACTATAGGAAATATGGCCCTTTGCCTTCATAAAGTCCTGAACTTTGCCTGTGGAAGCGGTTGTCAGAAGGATTCCAGCTTGTGAGTTGTTGCCAAGTGGTGGAAGAAGGGTTAGCCCGGTTGGATATTAAGTCGTAATTGCAGATGTGGATGGGTGTTAACTCCTAAAATGCTTGGTAAAGTGCAAATGTGGACATTTTGTTCATTTCTGTGCAGCTTGCTTCAGCTGGGTGCAGTTTCCCACCTTCACCAGGTAGGATAAAATTGCACATAATCAGGTGCAAAGTTTGCGTTATGCTCAAATTGTTCCCTGATACATTCACTGCATTTGAACAGATTTGCTTGTTTCCAAACAAGCGCCATAGTAGAACTGACCAGCCCATTGAACTTAAACTTCCCTAAGTAGAGTTCATATGTTTTCTGTCGCTATGCTAACAGCACATGTGTGCTCTTTCCTCTCTTTAAAATGCCTTTCCTCTTTTTATGTACTTTTTCAAAGTCTGGTACAGGTGAGGAAGCTTCCCTTAAGGTATTCTCTGAGTTGAATTGACTTAACGTTTCTTATATTCACATATATTTGTACATTATTTGTCCATTTTCAGAAAGGGTCAGTTTTAGAAATGACTTAAAACAGAAGTTAGTAGTAACAGGGGAAAAAAAAAAAAAAAAGCAACCAAATGGGTGAGTAGCTCTCAGCAGAAGGAAGCACATCCATTTGCTAGGTGACATTAAGCTTTTCCTGGCTTGGATGGGATTGTGCCCAAGGAACACTAAGTCTGAATGGTGCTTTGCAGCAATGTGAAGACGATTCCTCTGTGGCTGTCCCTTGGGTGAGTAAGACCTATGTCAAGGCCCCTAATATGAAGGTGCATTTCTGCAGAAGTGGTTCTTTAGAGGCAAAGTGACATGATCCCACTAGGGAGCATTTGGAAATTTGGCAAAACTCAGGGCTAAAAGTTGGGAAAGTGTTCCTTCATACCCATAATTCTTAAAAGATAAAAAAGATGTTTTTGCTTCTTTGTGGCTTCCTTCTGAGATTAAACCTTGCTTTGCAGGGTAGGGCCTGGGGCTTAAAGACTGCCAAGCAGGACCTCATTCACCTCCCCTGCCTCCATCCCTTTCTTTCCAGAGTCCTTACCAGGCAGGCATGTGGTCCTGGTGGGAGAAGGTGCAGGGGCTTGTTCCTCCACTTCTCTGCATAGAGTGCATCCCCAAATGAGAAATATCGCATTGGGATTATTGTTACTTTTTTGTTTTAAGTTGATTTTAAAAATCGGTTTTTGTTGTTGTTGTCTAAGCTATGACTGTGATAATTACAGAAAAGTTAGATATTTGAACGTTACTTTGTACTACTCTCTTAAATGTAAATCTACAAGTTGAATTGTATCAAGAAATAATTGCATTTGGTAGAGTAAAAGTTTTATGCCCTGAGATTTTCTGTATTTGGTATGTTTAATGGAAGTCACCAACTGCATTTTTAGGAAAGACTGTTCTTTTTTTTTAAAATGGCTGTACCCAAGACATAGGCAAATTCTTGGGCCAGGGATTGAATACCAGCCGCAGCTGCGGCAACACAGAATCCTCTTTAACCCACTTTGTCAGACTGGGGGGTCAAACCTGCACCTCTGCAGTGACCTGAGCTGCTGCATTTGGATTTTTTTTTGTTTTTTCTTTTTTTATGGCTGCACCTGAGACATGTGGAAGTTCCCAGGCTAGGGGTAGAATTGGAGCTGTACTGCAAGCTGTACCACAGCCACGGCGACACTGATCTGAGCAGCATCTGAAACCTACTCCACAGCTTGTGGCAAGGCTGTATCCTTAACCCACTGAGCAAGGCCAGGGATTGAACCCACATCCTCACAGGCACTGTGTTGGGTTAACCCGATGAGCTGCAACGGGAACTCTGGAAAGACTGAGTTCTCCTTATGCTGCTGGTGTGGCCCCAAAAAAACCCCCCTGTCTTTCCTAATTCTTTCAGTTGAAATATCGTATCTCTTCTTTATGCTCAAATAATGTCTTTCTATGGAGTACCCATCATGGCTCAGCAGAAACGAATCTGACTAGCTTCTATGAGGACATAGGTTTGATCCTTGGCCTCAGTGGGTTAAGGATCCGGCATTGCTGTGAGCTGTGATGTAGGCCAGTGGCTACAGCTCCAATTCGACCCCTAGCCTGGGAATCTCCATATGCTGATGGTGTGGCCCTTAAAAAAAAAAAAAAGAAAAGAAGTCTCTCCTAATTCTTTCAGCCGAAGTATCATATCTCTTATTAAAAGGGGGTGACTTCCTGTTTCAGCTCTGGCATGTAGAGAGCTCGGAGGTCATCACTCCTGTCCTCACAGCAAGAACCCTGAACAGACGGAAAACAACTTTTCTTAAGTTCATCAGAGAATAGAATTTACAGGGCAAATCTGTAAATTCTAGATCTGGAGATCCAGACTCATATTGAGAATTGCAGGCAGGGTTGACTAGGAGAGAATTTTTTTGTTTTTTCCTTCTACATTCTTAGGCTCTCCAGTTGGTGCCCTCTCCAGTGGACCAAGGATAGATTTATAAGAGAAAAACAAGCAAGTTTATTAGCACAGTGTCCTGCACATAGCGGAAGTACTCGGTAATGGGTAACACAAAGAGATGGTCAGAACTTAGGCTTGTGTAGCATCTTAACAGAAGAACGATACATTTTTAGAGAAGTGACAAGCAAAGAACTTTGAGTTTCTAGGGCAGCAAATGGTAGGAGGTCAAATAGGTGGGGGAACTAATGGAAGATTAAGGCTACTTAGTAAAGTTTGTTGGGTGGATTTTTTTGGAGCAGGCTATAAGTTTGTCCCTGGTGATTAACTTTGTCTGTGGGGTAGAGACGGGGAGGGAGGGACACCTTTGGAAATTTATGTCCTGCTTTTAAGCAAATAGGGGGAAGGCAGAGAGCTTTAGTTTGTATCTGCTTTTTCATAATTGCCTTCAGCTCCAGATAATCTTTATGCCAAGTGGCATATTTTGGGCTGCACGTTCTGTTACCCTACAGTCAGCTTGCCTGGAACTGAAGCAAGTGACAACAGTAACTGGTGGGAACGCTTAAACGGTAGTTTTGACAACTGCTGGAGTTTGCGTGTAGGCTATGTTGCAAGTTAAAAACTCTCAACTTTTCTGCAGACAAGCCTCATTCACAACTTCATTTTAAGAATGGAGAATCTAGAGCCAGATTATTGCGGTTAAAAGCCCCACTCGTCTGTAAAATCATAAAGAGGAGTGAATGGGAAAGGCTGAATGACAGAACAAGCAATTTAGTAATGAGTTTTATGTGCTTTGAATAAACAGTCCATAAATTGGGGGAGTAGAGCAGCTCACAAACAGTGGAGCATTCTTCATGAGGGATATTGGGCCTGAGCACGTTTTATAGAATATTTAAAGGGGGAACAAAGAAACATGATTCTAGCATGGCTGGCTAGAAAGAGAGGAGTTTCCTTATGAGGCTCCAAGGTCCTGTTTTCTGGGGTCGGCTGAGCTGCATAAAGCTGAACTGGAGGACTGTGATGGGCGTTAGGTTTCCCAGACAGGAAGGTGGATCCCATAACTGCAGGCTGACTTGGGTTTAGACTTGTGACGTGGGCCGGGCCACTGGGGCCACCTCCATTCCATGGGTCCTGATACGTGAATTAACTTATGTTATGAATAACTCAGGTAATAGCAGGTGTCTAATACTATGTAAATGTGTGATTTTAGCCAATGATTGACTTCTGTATTTGACTTGTATTTAGAAAAACTGCAAATCAGTAGCAAACGGACATTTCCGTTTAAGTCATGAAAACAATAGTCGAAATTTAATAAGTGTTTACCGTGTTCTCGGCATTATTCTAAGCACTTTGGTGTTTTAAGTTATTTAATCTTTATAAGAATTCCAGGATCAGGTGTAGCTATTATTATTATGACTATTCCACTTCCCAGAGGAGGAGACTTAGGTTAAATGACTTGCCTTTAAGTTCACACAGCTCTTAGTGCTAAGCCAGCCACTGGGGCCAGTTTAGACTCTAGAGTATGTGCTTGGGTTCCCCGAGGACACAGTTTGGTGGAGATAACAAAGGGGCCTCTAAAGGCCTCTGGTGACATCGCGTTGTGCGCGTGGAGGGCTGGAAGGTGATGTGGGAGTGAGTGCCAGTGCAGGGGAGGAAAGGCAGGGGCTGGGCTTTAAAGGTTGGGGAGGAATTGAGGGGTTGGGAGGAGAGGGAGGGAGCGTGTCTCGGGTCCAGGGGTGATGCTGGCAGCGCTGTCAGGGCCCTCCCACATCCCTGTGCCCTTCGTGTATTCTCCCAGACTCCCAGCCTCCAGCACCTGCACTTCTTTGCCTGAGTGTCTTCTCTGGCTCCTGATGCCCACTTTTCCTGGTATGGCAAGCCACAGGTGACCCCTCGCCCTTCAGGAGTTAACACAGAGGCTCCTAGAGTTCCCAGTGAGATGAAGTGCCAGGCACCCACAGTGATAGCTGGCTTGATTTTTCATACATTTTAGCGGCTCTCATTATTGCCCAGAATAATACATAAAAATGGGTGGACTCTTTGGTAAGCTTATCTCTTTGGTAAGCTAACATGGGTGGCTTATCTCTTTGGTAAAATCTTATTTTTCATAAAAAGAAGCCCTTTGTTAAATGGAAAGTATTGATATCTTCGCTGCTTTTAATCACTTTTTCCTTCTTATTATAACTTAAAATTGTTCAAATTAAATTTTGTTTTATTTTTTATTTTTATTTATTTTTTTGTGTTTTAGGGCCACACTCTCAGCATATGGAAGTTCCCAGGCTAGGGGTCGAAATGGAGCTACAGCTGCCAGCCTACACCACAGCGACAGCAATGTGGAAGCTGAGTCTGCGGCCTACACCACAGCTCATGGCAATGCCAGGTCCTTAACCCACTGAGCAAGGCCAGGGATCGAACCCGAAACCTCCTGGTTCCTAGTTGGTTTCTTTTCCACTGCGCCACAATGAGAACTCCCAAATTAAATTTTATACAAGTAGAGATTAAACTAAAAATGAAACCTTGTTTTAGTCTTCTTTTACTACTTAAAAAATTCTCTTAAACTTGAGTTTACTCACTAAGAAGCAGTTATGTGAAAGAAAAGTAGCCGATGTCTTGTTTAGGGGTTTCTGTTGAATTTAAAAAGATTGGCTGTGTGGAGTTCCCTGGCAGTCTAGAAGTTATGGATCCAGCGTTATCACTGCTGTGGCTCAGGTCACTGCTGTGGCATAGGTTTGATCCTTAGTCTGGAAACTTCTGCATGCCACAGGTTCAGTCAAACAAGAAAAAAAATTGGCTATGAAGCATAAATTAGAGCTATTTCATGGTCTGCCTCTAGATCACAGCCTCAGACTTTCAAATGATTTTTATTTATGAACAGTTGAGACTCCCCCCCCTCAACTTTTTATGGCCACATCTATAGCATATGGAAGTTCCTGGGTTAGGGGTCAAATCTGAGCTGCATCTGCTGGCCTGTTCCACAGCCATAGCAACATGGGATCTGAACTGCATCTGCAGCCTACACCACAGCTCACGGCAGTGCTTGATCCTTGAACTCCTGAGCCTGGCCAGGGATTGAACCTGCATTTTCATGGATGCTAATTGGGTTTGTAACCTGCTGAGCCAGGATGGGAACTCTGAGGCATTTGTTATATGCTGTGGAAGTGTAACGTTGGCTTTCTTGAATGAGGGACAGGCAGGACTGTGGAGGCCTCTCTGAGGTACAGACAGTAGTGGTGAGTGTTGCTTGTGTGACAGGCCGAAGGCTGACGGGCTCTCCAGATAAGCAGCACGGTCTGGTGGGAAGAGCTGGATTTGAGCCCTAATAGTCTGGTTTAAGAGCACTGTCATCTTGGTTTATCTATATAAGAAAAAAGATGGACCTTCTATCACACTCCGACAGTTTCACATCAAAACTGCTGAAAGGATTTCTGTTAAATTGGGCAGTTACGTTTGGAAGGGTCAGGCTTAAAATGTAAGCTGTGGGATGTATGTAAAATTCGCTTTGGTGACCTCTGGTGGTGAGAACGCCCCCTGGGCTTGTCCATCTGTGGTGGTGGCCATACTTGTTTAGCACCTTGGACAGAGAAATGTAACATCCCCAGAAAGCCTCATAGGCAGATGCTCCATCAAGCTACTGCTCATCCGAGCAGCTCCACAGAGCAGGCTTCAGAATGGCTAGCAAGTGCTGGGTAGTCCAGCTGGTAGAGAAGATGGAACTAATTCTCTGTTCATTGGATTGTGAGAATTAAATGAAATGAAGGATTTATACTTACTGCTTTGTCAGCTATAAATAATTGCATAAGTAATAGTTATTGGGGAAGATATGTAGATATTATAAGACTGAAGCATAGGCTCATATGCTTAAAGTTGACCAGATGAGGATTTTATATCAGCTAATACTTATATAGTCCTTATTATGTTTCAGGCATTGTTCGGCGTGTTTTGCATATACTAACTGATCAACAATACTGTGAGACAAGTCTTATTATTATGTAGTATCTGCTCTGTAAATGAGGAAACGTAGTAGATGTACATTGAGTCAGAACTTGACCAAGGTCATATAGTTCCTACAGTTGAGGCCAGGATTTGAACTCAGACCACAGTTACTTTCTGTTAACTATGATACTATCCCGTCTTACAATAATGAAGAACAGAAAGCCATTCTAAGTAAGACAACGTCGTGGATTGGAGGCAGGGGATAACATGATCAGATGGGATTTTAAGCAAATGGAGTCAGGCATTATATAAGTAGATTGGTTGAAGAGTGTCAGGTGATAAGCATCTGACTTTTGGTTGGATCTGTCACCACATAGCCTATGATCTTATAATAGTTGCTTACTTGTCTGGAACATTCCTTAACTTCTTATGTCCTTTTAGTGATCTTAAATCCTAATTCCCTGAGGTCGCGTATTTTGCTTTCCACGTGGATGGCATGATACTTAAGACAGGCATTATGAAAGACACTTGGGACATTGTCCCACTGAGGTGTGGGAGATTTTGTATTTGTTTTCATTTGGAGAGATGATATTGGGCGGGGGGGAGAGGAAGGAGGTGCTCTTGCGTATCAAAGCTAGGTCTTGTGTGTTTAAGCCAGGTCTGGTAGCTTAAAATCAAAGGTTTAGCCTGTTGGCGTTTGAGAGAGAGTTTAGTGGTGGTCTCGGCTGGGTAACCCTTATATGGTTATGAGGATGACGTGGGTGAGATTGGAGAACCATCATGTAAATGGAGATCTCAGCAGCCCTCAAAAAGGGCATGGGCTCTCCATTCCCAGTTTCTTCTGGAACAGAGTCCAGGTTAAAGATATTTCCATGAATAAATACTGGCATGTAATTACGGAGTGTCATGAAATTCGTGAAGATCAGATTCCGACTACCTTCTTAATGTAATTTTGTTCCAGCTTTCACTTTTTACTCATGAAGTCAGTTTTCCTTCATTTGATTGTTTCCATTTCTCTGTATCTCTCTGCCTCTAATGTGAAATAAGAAAACAGAATCCTACTGTGATTCTCTTTGATTTTATCGTGAATGTAGCTCATGAAGCTATGTAATAGATTTAGATGGCCAGAAAAAAATTGTCATTTATGTGCAACTTGTCATTAAATTATGATTCCACCCTGGACCCTCCGAGCTCTCCACTAACTAATCAACTCAGGTAGATGAAGCATTCCTGTAAAGTGAGCACAGTGTAATGATGTGAAGCCAGACCATCTGCTAGTCCATTTAATATTTAAATACTAAGTTTTAAAAATATAACTCACATGTTATTCATCCAACAATTATCGCACTTAGCAACTGTGTATTGCATATAAGCTATGTAAGCTTTTCGAAATGCATTCATGTATTTGAAAAGAGGAAGCAAATTACAAGCTTTTGGTTAATAAATTCTTGTTTTCCTCTAAATGCAAATATATATTACGCTATACCATTTTCTTAGCCTCAAAAGTACCTTGAAGATATGCATTTTATAATTGAGTTTTCTCGGGGTTTAAGGGAGCTAATACCTTTTAGGAAAAATAAAATTATGCTAACAAGTGTTATTGGAAGAACAAGAATTATTATTGTGCTGTTTTCATCTATTGGCCCTCTAGTAACAGGTAGTGAAAACCGTCTTTATGTTTGGGTTAGAAAAGACAGACAGGAATGATAAGATTTGTGGAGAGTTCAGAAGTGAGAAGAAGTGATCCAGTTCAGGTCATTCCTAGAGAAAGTAGACTGTGCTAAAACAGTAAGAGAGAAAACAATTGCATCTAGTTGTTCCATGAATATTTTGTCCAAGTCAGTGTGGTATTTATGATGCACTAATTTGTTGCTCAGCTCTTGTAATTTAAAAAGCAGGAGTTTCTATGTTTAGCATATCCATAGCTTTTTTGCTTTGTTTGAAGTGATAAATTATACTAACGATGTGCATCTTTCAAAAGGATTTTACAGTTTTTAGAGTCAGATGTGTTGGCCAAAGCCCTGTCTCTGCTGTTGGAGTACATTCACGTTCACTTTTAACATGGCATCCAAGGGGATGGCAACACTAACAGCCTGGCAGGTTCACCAGGGTGATTTCTTTGGGGTCTCCTCTTTCTTTCTGGAGCTTCCTTTTGGCCTGAGCTTGTTAAACTATTTCTTGGAGAGAGAGAGGGGGGAAAAAAGAGTGATAGAGCAGGAGAGGAACACATTTGTCCGTGTGGGTTTTGCGTACGTGTGACATGCATATTCATATTATGTTTTAAGCAATGAAAATTTAAGCACGTGCTCAACATCATCAGTCACTAGGGAAATGCAGAGCAGACCCACTTCACACCGCTAGGATGGCTGTAATGAGAAAGATTGATAAGAACAAGTGCTGTTGAGTGTGCGTGAGCACGGAGAAATTGGAACCCTCATACACTGCTGGAGGGAATGTAAAATGGCACAGAAATTTGGAAAACACTTGGTAGTTCTTCAAAAAGTTAAGCAAAGGGTTTCCATATGACCCAGCAATTCCATTCCTAGGTATATGGCCAAGAGAACTGAAAACATATGTTTCTTAAAAAAAAAAAAAAAAAAAAGTTGTACACGAATGTGCACAGCAGTTATATTCATGATCGCCAAAAAGAGGGGACAGCCCGAGAGTCCATCAACCAGTGCAACTGGATAAACACAGTGTGTCATGTCTCTATAATAAAATATCATTCAGCCATATAAAGAAACTAAGTACGGATGCTTCCTACAATGTGGATGAACCTCGAAAGCAGCATGCTAAGTGAAAGAAGCCAGACACAAAAGACCACAAGTTGTGTGAGCCTGTTTATGTGAAATGTTCAGAGCAGGCAAATGCACTGAGATGGAAAGTAGATGAGTGGTTGCCAGGCCCTGGGCAGGGTGGGGAGATGAGTGGGGATTGATGGTAATGGGGACAGGGGTTCCTTTGGGGGTGATGAAAACGCTGTGGAATTAGATGGTGGTGATGATTGAGCAGCCCCGTAAATATACAGAAACAACCAAATTGTGTAGTTTAAGACAGTGACTTTTATGATGTGTGAATTACATCTCAATTTAAAAGCCACATTTCAAGCATTTGGAAGTCAGGCATTAGCAAAATATCCAACCTAAGTGATAACAGGCCTCTGAAAAATACTTGCCAAGTGATTTGAACAAATCTACATTCTCCTCTATGATTATTTTTTTTAGAGAATATGCTCAAAATATATGGAACTTAAATGATGTTTTCCAAAGGCATGGAGATAGTAATAATGACACAGCATCAATCTACCGCACATACGTAGAGGTCAATGTTTTCTTGATTCTTAAAGAAAAACCTCACACACTTTTGGAAGATCTCAGTGAACAATTTTCAGATTTGTTACACTTTTAGTGACCTGGAAGGCTGTTTTCAGAATAGCGTTTGATTACTCCTCTAAAGACTGTAGCTTTTGGAGTTCTCTATTGATCCAGCGTTGTCTCTACAGTGGCTTGGGTTGCTGCTGTGGCAGAGGTTTGATCATTGGCCTGGGACCTTCCATGTGGTATGGGCATGGCCAAAAAAGACTGTAGTTTCTTTCTTTCTTGTGGAACTAAGTTGGTTACTGTCAGATGCCAAATTGGGAATATAATTTAAAACTGGTGTATATTCTTGCAGTTTAATGGCCTGAATTCTTCTTGAACATTTACATTGGAAATTGAGATATGTATCTCCATGGTAAATGATAATGACGAAATATTTTGTGCTTTCTAAGTAGAATTGAAAATCGCACAATTAGTTTCTTTTCCTTTTTTGTAAAATTCCTTTCTCTTCCCCATGAGACACGTTGGTTTCCCAAGTTATGAATTCAGTTTCCTTTGTTTGTTCTCACCACTTAGTTTTTCTTATTATATGCCTGTTTAATTTTTAATTTCTCATTAAAAGTAAATATGGCTAATTTTCCTATCAATATTTCAAGAGGTCTTCCATTTCTCTGTCATAACCTTGATATAGCACTGTCTGGTGTGTGTTACCACAAAATTAAAATGCCGTTCTTTTTATCAGATAGTTCTGGCAAAGCAACTCATTAATGCATTTTAAATGGATCAGAGGTTTATTCCTGTAAAGTTGAAATAAATGTTACTAACACAATCTTGGAACTAAAAATGGCTAAGTGGAATATTATATACAGTGCTGTGGAGAAGGTTGCTGAAACTGTAGGAAAAATACTTAGAGTTGAACAGATCATAGGTATTCAGACCTTTTCCTTTAGTCTCATTTATTGTATAATGTAGATATATTTAACATGCTAGTCTTGAGTCACTGCACAAACACTTATTAAGGACTGACTGTGGAGCAGTCACCATGCTAGGCTCTGGGTATTCGATGGTGATCAAAATGGATAAGACCACTCTGCCCTCAGCATTTATGCTGTAGTCATGAAGCTCGCAGTGTGGGAGCACCCAGGCGGCTGGATCATAGTGACCAAAGCAGGGTGCACAGAGGGGTGATGGGACAAGAGGGGTGCACAGGGCCCGGGTAATCACGAGTGTGTAGTTGTGGTCAAGAGTTGGGGCTTCATTCCAGCTGTAATGATAAGCCATTGAAGGAGAACCCACCTTCAGCTTTATAAAGATGACTCTGAACAGTGGTGGAAGGTGGTTGATGAGGAGCAGAGTTTGCTGCAATGCGGACAAGTTAAGAGGCTGGCTTAGACTAGAGTAGTGGCTCCGGAGCTAGGAAGAGTGATATAAATTGTTGATTGTTGCAAGAATGAACAAAGTGGAGTGGATGGGATTTGGGGGCAGCGGAATTAAGAGGGCGGAGCACGTGTCGAGGATATTGTCTCCATCTCTGACCTGAACAGCCGGGGAGCTGGAGATTCTGTGTCCTGAGATTTAGCCCCCGGGAGGAGGGGGCAGAATTGGAAGGGACCATCCAATATTCATTTGGGGGCGTATTGAATATGAGGGGGAAGATATGTTTATGGGGGGCGGGGGTGGAGTGCAGGGACCAGCCTGCTCTTCCTTGAGCTGAT
This sequence comes from Phacochoerus africanus, assembly GCF_016906955.1. Classification (NCBI taxonomy): domain Eukaryota; kingdom Metazoa; phylum Chordata; class Mammalia; order Artiodactyla; family Suidae; genus Phacochoerus; species Phacochoerus africanus. Next base: position 193,893,927 of record NC_062546.1, read on the forward strand.
GTAACTGGTTATGGTCTGGCTACTAGTTAGAAGAAGCAAGTCACTTTCAAAACCAACACATTGTACTGGTTTCCAGCTCATCAACCATGTTTCTGTGCTCTCTCCTACAGCTCAGCTTTCTAAAAATTTCAATGTATTTGACAGGACGAAACAGGACTCCTTTTGTATTGAACAGTTGTTTATTGTGTTCTCTTGTCTTTGGTGTTCCTAGAACCGTGCCTGCCTGGCGGACAAGGTCAGGTTACAGATTTGATCTTCACATGAACAGTTGATTTTCTGTTACCTTGTTACAAACAGGCTGCCATTCCTCGCTTTGGATGGCCAACTTTTGATAGCTTATTAGAAAGGAAGCTGGGTCACAGATCTGGTGTAAAATAGTGCTGATTTGTCTTTGCTAATTAAAACTCAAAACTTTATGTTCTAGTGGCTCTTGTGTGAAAGCAGAGCCCAACAGTTATTACGCGCTTCTCACATTGGTTATGGTTTTATCTGCCTTCACATTAAATATATACCACATCATTTTATTCATCTTTTGATTTTTCTTTTTCCTTTTCTTTCTTTCTTTCTTCTTTTTTTTTTTTTTGTTTTTTTTAGAGCTGTACCTGCTCCATATGGAGGTTCCCAGGCTAGGGGGCGAATCACAGCTATGGCTCCTAGCGACAGCTACAGCCACGCAGGATCCAGGCCTTGTCTGCCACCTACACCACAGCTCACAGCAACGTCGGATCCTTAACCCACTGAGCGAGGCCAGGGATCGAACCTGCGTCCTCATGGTTACTAGTCAGATTCATTTCTGCTGCACCACAATGGGAACTCCTCATCTTTTGATTTTTCTGCAGCCAATATTTTTGTTCCCTTCAACAAAGGGAAGGGGGCTGGGTTTGCCAGTGTTTCGGTCTTTGTTATACCCCAAGTGTCTGGCACAGGGACTGGCATACATTCGACACTTGAATACTTCAGTTTTTAGAAACCAAGAAATGAGGCAGACAATATTCTTCCTATAAGGTTGTGTCCCTGAAACCTCCTGAGAGATCAAGGCTGTAAAATATACATTTGGGAACCATCCTTATACAAAGAATTATAGAAGCCATGAGAGTGGAATTCCGTGAGTGTAGTATGCAAAACAGAGTAAGGACAGAGGGAAATTGAAAAGCCGAGAAAGGGGGGTTGCAGGGAGCTGGAAGCAGTGGGACAGTGGTAGTGTCCATGGCAGTAGGAGCGGTCAGTATTGGCAAGAGAGCGGACAGGTGAGAAAGGATGGGAAGCAGAAGGGGCTTTGGGGTTTGGGCTGAAATCAAGCAAATGGAATGTGGGCCTTGGGTGCACAGTGTGAGATACGCTTGGGGAGATTCCACTAACCTTTGTTTATACTCTTCATCAGTAAGGATTCCAGTCGAGAGGGGACCTTTTCTTGAGCAAAGATATAATTACTTCTGATTTTCTGCCGTGCATAGCCTGGTATCATAGGACACTGTACTGATATTGAAGGGCGTATTTTGTGATTTCTTGTAAGCTGGTTACTTAGTGATCAAAGCCGTATTTTCCCATTGCTCCTATTACAGGTAATGATGTTCGATGTATATAATTATTTAGGGAGATTGCAAACATGTCACAGTCGTTGGAGATTTGAAGATCAACTTGAATGTCAAGGTGAAAAATACAGACCATTTCTCCAAAATTATCCAGGAGCTTATCAGTTGGAATTTTATTAAATTCTCCACTTCATGAGAATGCTGCACCGCTATAATAATAAAAGGTCCTGGCAATAGAGAAACTTGGAGTGTGCTAACAATGAGGGTACACACACCATGCACACCTCTATGTATAATTTTTTCTTGAGCATTTCTTTTGGATGTGATGTTGATAAGAATCCATATGGGATGGAGTAGATTTAAGCCTATTATTAGGCTGCTACCATCTGCAAAGGCTTTTTTCTCCTAAATGAGATTACTTTACAGTAATGAAAGAGTTGCTACCAGTTATTCAGTACCTACTTTGTTCTGGACATGTTACAGTAATCCTGGCCAGGAGGTAATCATTTCTAATTTACTGTGAAGAAATGAAAGTTTTAAGTAATTTGCCCTAGGTCCCAGGGATAGCAAGTTAGAGAATCTAGCTCTTTTTTACTCCAAAGCCCATGTACTTCCCAATGTGCTGTCTGAACGGGAATCTTTAGGGTTCCAGAGCCAGTTATATATTGGGTTGGGAGGCAAGAAAACTTCACAGGGTAATTAGAAAACTACTAGTGAGAATTTCTTCAGCATTCTGTTCCCTAATCTGCCTGTTTCCTCATAGCCACACCTGACATTTATCTTCTTTCTTCTTGTTATGATGGACAAGGCTGTTCTTCCCTCTAAGGACTTGATTCTTTTGGTTTATCTCTTGCACCTTTATTCCGTGTCTCTTTCTTTATTAGCTTCTTCCCATAAGCATAACCTCCTCCCTTTCCAAAGCAAATACCTTCTGTATTAGTAACTGCCACATAACAAACTACCCCAAACTTCAGTGACGTTAATTTAAAATATCATTTATTTAGCTTACTGTTTTGTGGGACAAGGTTAGTCTGGGCTCAGGACTGACATGCATTTGTGGTCAGCTGCTGATCAGCTAGACATCTTTGCATCTGAGGCATTAGCTGATCAGTGACCAGGGCCATCAGGGTGACTAGAGAGAGCAGGGGTCTTCTGTTGTCCAGCGGGCTAGCCTGGACTTGTCCACATGGTTTCCTGAGAGGGTTTCAGAGAGAGAGCAGAAGCCTGCAAATCATCTAGAGGCCTTGATTTAGAATTAGAGTCCCTTGCTCTTCATTCTGTCAACCAAAGCAGATCACAAGGCTAGCCCAGGGTGTGAAGTAGACCACTGAACACGGCAGTCTTCTTCATTGCTAAATCCAGTTCACCCTTCAAGATTGCGGCCACCTGTGCTTCAGGTCTGGGCTCCCTCTGTCCCTGTGTTTAGAACATGGTGTGGCAGTTACTGGTTTAGTTTTCAGGACAAAATGAGCTCCTCAGAGACAGTAACTGTGTTTCAGTCCAGAATTTGGCACATAGTAGGTAACTTTTAAAGTGGACGTTCTTGTGAAAATGAAGCAGTCTAGCTGCTGATATATTGGCAATATGGAATAGAAGATAATATATGCTTGCATTTTATTTTATTTTATCTGTCTATCTATCTATCAATTGTTGCACCTGCAGCATGTGGAAGTTCCCAGACCAGGGATTGAATCCAAGCTACCGCTGTGACCTATACCACAGCTGCGGCAATGCTGGGTCCTTAGCCCATTGCACTGGGCCAGGGATTGAACTTGAGCCACCACAGAGACAACGCCAGGTCCTTAACCTGCTGCGCCACAGTAGGAACTCCTATGCTTGCACTTTTAGAACTTGCTTGCTGATACTGAACAACTTTGGAGCAGATTCTATCCAATATATCAAAATGGAATATTTCTTTAAAAAAATGATGGGGATGAAGAATTGTCTGGCCTTCTGAGAGAAATCTTTATTAAAGATTTACGGTCTGTCTGTCTGCCTTTCTTTCTTTCTTTCTTTCTTTCTTTCTTTCTTTCTTTCTTTTCTTTTCTTTTCTTTTCTTTTCTTTTCTTTTCTTTTCTTTTCTTTTCTTTTCTTTCTTTTTATGGCCACGCCTGTGGCATATGGAAGTTCCCAGGCTAGGGGTCAAATTGGAGTTGCAGCTGGAGCCTGTGCCACAGCCACAGCAATGCCAGATCTGAGCTGCATCTGCGACCTACACCACAGCTTGCAGCAAAGCCGGATCCTTAATCCACTGAGTGAGGCCAGGGATTGAACCCACATCCTCAGAGATACTATGTCAGGTTCTTAACCCATTGAGCCACAATGGGAACTCTCTTTGTAGTTTTTTTTATTGGGTTATGAGTTTGTTTATAAGGAAGACAAGTCACATTTTCATGGCATGTTTGTCAGAGAAAGCATACCCATCTGTTACCTGGTCCACTGGGATTTGGGATGACATTTCTACTTTAGATTATAAAATGAGGAGGGGCATCAGCCAGGGGCATCATCCTGGATGTTACTGTAGAAGACGCAGAAAATACATGTTTTTCTTGGATGGGAGGTGAGATATACATGATGTAAACCCATCTTTAAATAAGCACTTCTTGTCAATATACCAATTTTTAGCTGTTGGATTTTCATGTGCATTTTATTTTATGTTTTAGGTTCAGCTGCCTGTGTTTCTTCCCAGATTCCCCAAACCTGGCCACTTTTTCCCATCACTGGCTTGATTTTTAACCATGCAGCGGAGATCAAGAGGAATTAATGTTGGGCTGCTTCTGCTCCTTTCTCAAATCTACCATGTTGGGATCAATAATATTCCACCTGTCACCATAGCAACTTTGGCTCTCAACATCTGGTTCTTCTTGAATCCTCTGAAACCGCTGTTTAGCTCCTGCCTTAGCGTGGAGAAGTGTTATCAGCAAAAAGACTGGCAGCGCTTACTGCTCTCCCCTCTTCACCACGTAGATGATTGGCATTTGTATTTCAACATGGCATCCATGCTATGGAAAGGAATAAATTTGGAAAGAAGACTAGGAAGTAGATGGTTTGCCTACATCATCGCCACATTCTCTCTACTCACTGGGGTGGTGTACCTGCTCTTGGAATTTGCTCTTGCAGAATTGCTGGATGAACCTGGCTTCAGAAGGAACTGTGCTGTAGGTTTCTCAGGTAAGGCAGCTCCATTTTTAAGGTAGCGTGCATGAAGACAGTAAGAGAGATGTGGTTGTTGTCATTTTATGAAGCCAGGGTCCCAGGTGGTGAGGAAACGGGAGTCTGAGTGTCCGAGAGCTGCTGTGGTGTGGTTTTTGGAAAAGAAGCTGATGGGAGGACAGGAATGGGGACATAGATTTTGCTGTCTCCCAGTGTGCTATATCTTTCACTCTCAGGCCATTTAGACTAGAGTCTGCCCAAAGATAGTTTTGTAGGAGACATAGTCCTGGAAATGTGCAATCGCTTTATCATGGCGGGACCAGGGAAAGACACACTGGTGTATTTGTGGTAGGGAGTTGTCTAAAAAGATGAGTATACCTCTTAAAAATGCCATTAAAATAAATACAGCATGTTCCCATGTTTTAGGAGCCATGATAGTCTCTCTACATAATTCATGCTATTTAATTCCCATAACAGGTCCATAGGGAGTGGCCTTCTCTTGATTTTGTAGATGAGGGTGCTAAAGCCCGGAGACAGTCAGGTAACTTGCTCAAGGTTGGTGAGCAAGTTGGTAAGTTGCTCATCAGTGGCAGAGCTGGGATTTGAACCCAGTCTATACGAATAACCACATGTTACATTGCCTCTCACTATTCCCCCTCACTAGTTCTTTTTTTACATACATCTCACAACTAAATTGCCATCAGGACTTAAAGTAGGTGTTCTGAAAATTAGAATGTGGAGGGTAGGAGGGAAATAGTCCTGAAACAGAAGGACATCGAACCCCTGCCTCTACTCTCCCTGCCGTCCTTCCCCCTCCTCTCTAAGATACATCCTCATGACTCTGATTGTGGGAGAAGAAAGGAAACATGCCCTGCCTTCAACATGTCTTTTCATAGAAGCTAGAACAATACACATTAATGGTGTCTTTTTAAATTGAGTTAAAAATCACATAGCACTGGAGTTCCCTTGTGGCTCAGCAGGTTAAGGGTCATGCATTTTCACTGCTGTGGCTTTCATTACAGCTGTGGTGCATGTTTAATCCCTGACCAGAGAACTTCCACATGCCTCTGGTGTGGGCAAAAAAAAAAAAAAACAAATAAAAAAAGTCACATAGCACAAAATCAACAATTTTGAAGTTTACAATTCGGTGGCGCGTAGTACCATTGCTAGCGTCTTATTCCCATTTTATATATTATATATTTAGTAGCATACTCAAAGCTGGTATGAATTTCTGCATTAAGAAACATTGGAGGATGGTTGCCTTGAAGACTGTCTTTCTGGGTTGACTTGTAAGGAAGAGCGTTAAGTTTCAAAGCAAAAAGTTGGATATAGTCGAATAATCATTTTTACTCTCAATTAGTTTTCTTTGCAAATGCTGATCATCTGCACAGTTGGGCTATTGATGCTTGTATGCTCTTTATTCTCTTTTAGGAGTTTTGTTTGCTTTGAAAGTTCTTAACAACCATTATTGCCCTGGAGGCTTTGTCAACGTTTTGGGCTTTCCTGTACCCAACAAATTTGCGTGTTGGGCAGAACTTTTGGCTATTCACTTCATCTCGCCAGGGTAAGTGTTTACTTTTTAGAGGATACAGATGAAGAACCTGATGTTCCATGGAGAAAGAATTGCAATAATAATGAAGTAGCCAATTGTCTTTTACAGTGAAGTTTGTTCTTTAAGGACAGAATCCACCCTAATGGTTTTAACGTCAGTTCTTCCTGTTTTTGATTTCTGTCAGCTACTGAACTGTGTGATTTTGGTGCACTTGTCTTACCTGAGTTCCCATTTTCTCGCCTTTTAAGTAGAACCTGATACACAGATTTGGGCATCAATATTGACCAGCCTGTCAATTAATTCTAATAGCAGTAACCCAAAGAGGCACATAGAAACTTTATAAAGATAAAGAATCAAAAGGTCTGTTGGTCCAGTGCTTTCAAGTCATTTTAGCTCCGGAATGTCTTGGTGGTGGCTTCTTTCAACAATCTTGATATATAAAACAATCTCGATATATATAAAATGAACTGTTTTGGGTGGAGAGGCGGCATGGGGCCCACTTCCTTGCCTTAGCTCCGTGTTATTGTGGCTGCCTCGGAGGCGCCTCCAACAGAACCCTAGAGCTCCAGGGAACACAGCTTGGGAACCCCCTGGTATCTGTGACTTTCCTTTGCCGATGAGGACAAGGAAATTCAGGAGGTTAAGGGACTCAGTCAGACAGCTCGTGGTAGACACTCCTGGTCTGGGTGTTCCTGGGCGGGTGGCGGTGGGGTTGAGGGGGTACTTTCCCACTTGGGTTCCTTTCAGAAAAAGAAGAGGGAATTGTGTTCCACCAGCTGCACTTCTCTTAATCTGTATAATGCAACTGGAAGCCCCTGGTTTGCTTGTTTATTTTTACTCTGGGGACCTGGATGTTATTTGGAGAAGGGAGGGATTTGGGAAGATTCAGAAAGAAGTCAGGAGGATTCGCTGCTGTTCTGTTCAGACAGGAGCTTTTTTATTTTTTTCTTTTCTTTGCTTTTGCTTGGTGTGACCGTGTTGGGTGTCCGGGTGTCATACTTTGAGAGTATTCTCCTCGGGCTGTGTGTCAGCCCAGTCACCTCGAGTCCTTCTTTCATGCTGCTTTCCCATTGTGGGCAGCCATTGCCAGCTGGTCTGTACAAGGCAGTGAGTGGCCACTGAGCACCACTCATTTGCAACTGTATTGTTATCTTGTGACAGTTCCACGAAGAAAGCCTAACAAAATCTTCAAAGTTCTCTTTGCAGAAGGGTCCAGTAATGTCTGTCCCTTGTCCGAGCAGCCCTCTCTGTCCCTTGTCACTCACAGCTCCCTGACTTGCTTGATGTGACTTGGTTCTCTGTGTCGACCAGAGACGCTGGCGTGTGAGGGCAACACCCAGCATTGATATGAAAATCACTCCCTCATACTTGAACTTTTCTTCTGTAATGAATTCACTGAATAGCGGCGCCTTTAATATTCTCAGGCAACTATTTCTGAAGACTCTGATCGTGCATTTTATTTTTCTGGGAGTCTCCCCCCTTTACCTAGAAAAGGCATGCTTGCATTTTTGTATAATATGCTTATTCTGCATAGAGGGGCCTGATGTTCTGAGCCTGGGAATTAAATGGAATCTCTTATCTTTGAAAGACGATCTTCTGGTTTTTAAGATTTGACGACCTCGAGTGATAAACTTCTGATAGCCAAGCATCTACTTATGCATCTGTCCAAATAAAGACCAAGCTGAACACTGGTGCAGGAAACCTCAGAAGGGAGTGCTTCTCTGAGCTGGATCTTGGAAGAATGGGAGAAACCCGAGCTCTCTGCTTTGCATTGTTACTCTCCTGGTGGTTGTCAATTAGAATTTTCATTGGGAAAACACTGTAAATCTTTAGAACAAAGCTGGCTTTATTGACGGACTTAATGAGCTGCGCTTTGGGAGGAAAAAAAAAAAAATCTGCCAAGCAAACATTGGGTGGACCTCTGTGCTTTATGAAAGCCATGGAATTAGTAATTTCCCCCCCCGTTAGGGAGTTTTATGGAGGGAAGCTGGTCCCAACAGCCAGCCGTTAGGTGCTGAGAAGCACGTGGCCCTGCCCAGCAGAGTGAAGTCATTATTTGCTGGGGGCTCTTGCTTTCACTCTGCTCCTGTGTCCCTTGCTTCGGTGATTGCTCTGCCTCGCATGGTCTTTTCTTTCCAGGGCCCTGGTACTTGGTGGTGTCTGAGGAAGTGACCCTGCTCCGGAGGCAGCAGGGAGGGAAGTGTGCAAACAGCTTCCTGAGGCCACCGCCTCACAAGCTGCCCCTTTGCCCCTTCCCACCTCCACCTCTCCTCCCCAGTCCCCACACCCACCCCTCCACCCACTTCTGTTGATGGAAGGAAGCAGGGGATCTGATGCCAAATTTGACTTTCTAGCCTAAATTATGAATGTCTCCTGTTTCTTACATAAGCCTGCGACCGTCTAGTTCAGAAACCGAAGCTCAGGGCAGCGTAAAGCTCAGGGAAACGCACATCACCAGAGCCACGGGGTGACCAGGCTGGAGGACAGTGGTCAAGGGTGAAGGGATCTTGGAGTTCCCGTTGTGGCTCCGCAGGTTAAGAACCTGACATAGTGTTTGTGAGAATGCAGGTTCGATCCCTGGCCTCACTCAGTGGGTTAAGGATCCAGTGTTGCCACAAGCAGTGGCTAGGTTGCAGATGTGGCTCAGATCTGGTGTTGCCATGGCTGTGGTATAGGCTGGCAGCTGCAGCTCTGATTCGATCCCTGGCCTGGGAACTTCCATATGTTGCTGGTGCTGTCCTAAAAAGAAGCAGAAAAAAACAATAGAGTGAAGGGACCTGGGCTCACATGCCAGCCAGGGCACCTCGGGCAATTCATACAACTTCTCTGAGCCTCGTTTCCTCATCTGGAAAATGGGGATATGACTTACCTTCTCTGATGCGTATGTCAGTTTTAAAGAGTCAAGGAGGTATTCGTTCTGTATGAAAGTGCTTTATAAACAATAAAGTACTTAATTGATTCCTTTTACGATAAGATAAATCACTGAAAGTGTGTAATGTCCCTGGAGAAGAAAAAAAAAAAACAAAAACAAAAAACTACACACTTGATTTCTTTTTCTTCTGAATATTAATAAACCAGATGTTACTTACTTTTGTTTGCTTGAGCTTTGTCTCTGCCCTGTCACTTTTTCCCACCCCGAGTGACAGTTAGCCAGCTAGAAATTCCTGTGAGCTACTCTTTTTGCCTTTTTTGTTTGTTTGTTTTGTTTTGTTTTGTTTTAGAGCTGCACCTGCCACATATGGAAGTTCCCAGGCTAGGGGTTGAATTGGAGCTGTAGCTGCAGGCCTACACCACAGTCACAGCACATGGGATCCAAGCTGCATCTGTAACCTACATCACAACTCACGGCAATGCCAGATCCTTAATCCACTGATCAAGGCCAGGGATCAACCCTGCATCATCATGGATGCTAGTCAGATTCGTTTCTGCTGCGCCACGATGGGAACTCCCTGTGAGCTATCTTAAAGCCAGAGGAAGCAGACCGTGACTGCCTTTGGACCCTAGGAGATCCTCCAGTACAACATGGCAGTTGTAAAAACGCAAGCCCCTCGGCCTTGGGTACCACTTCCGTGCTGATGTTTGAGGAGGATGGCTGCTTTGACCCTATTGACATCCTTTTGGTTAGATTGACCAAATGAGAGAAAAAAATAGGTTTAATATGTTTTTTGACTTGTTCCAATTTTTTAATTGTAAACATTTTCAAACGGTAAGTTGCCAAACCATTTGACAATAAATTACAAACTTCATAACTTTGCCCCCCAAACTTCATGCTTCTCCTAAAAATACATTCTTTTACATAATCACATTACTATTGTCATACTGAAGAAAATGAACATCAATTCCCCAGTGTTGTCGAGTAATTGGTTCATCTTCAGAGCGCCCCATTTTTCAAAGTGTCCTTTGTGACTGTGGGGTTTTTTGGGGGGGTGGTGGGGGCAGGAGGTGATGAAGGATGACCAGGATTCAGTAAATGTTCCCATGCCGCGTAATACTCCTTTGCTCCCTTTTCCTTTAAGGAAGCCCTTCTGCCTTTTTATTTATCCATGACATTGAAAAAATGAAGGTCGTGGAAAAGTTTCGAAGAAACTAGGTCTTTTCTAGGTTTCATGGAATGTCCCATGTTCTAGATTCCTCTACTGTTTCCTTCTATAGTTATTTGATGCATTCCTTTAGCCTTTGCTTTTCTGTAAACTGGAAACTAGGTCTAAAGTTTTCATTACATTCAGATTAAACTGTTTTGGGGCAAGAATACTTCAAATAAATGACACTGTACCCTCCACATTGCATTACATCAGGAAGGACATATTGCCAGATTGTCCCTCTTAGGAATTCAGAGTTCGATCATTTGATTAAGGTATTCTTTATTGTAAGGGGGTGTGTGTTGCTTTGCAGCTGACGTAATCTGTCGCATGATACTTGGGCATCACGCAGATGGCTTGTTCTCAGCAACCTTTTGCCTTATAATCTGGTATATATCCGCGAGGAACCTTGTCTGAATTAGTTATTTCAGGAGGCGTTGTAAATAATGATTTTCTGATTCTGTCATTCCTCCTACATTTTTTTGGATGGAGTTAATCCAGGGTTGACGGTTAAGACCTAAAGGCAAGGAATTGAAGAGCATGAGTGTTCTATCAAGAGCAGATCTTAGTTTTATGGGCTTGAATCTTATTCAGTTTCGTGGCTCCTTTTTTTAAGAAAAAGATACAAAATTAGGAACAATGGTAAGTATTTTCAACGAGAAAAGAAAGCACAACAACTTACGTATTTTTAAGAGCCAACAAAAACTACCAACATTACAAAATCCATAAAAATAATATAATATTATGCTGACTCCCTGGCATGTCTCTATATTTCCTCCACAGGTTTTGATCTCTTCCTGATATGGCAAGAATTAGGCAATAGCATTTCCTCGGGGAGAACACCATGGTACATCAAAATGAACTTTTTATTAGCAAGAGTTTAGGCGAACTGCTTTCACAACTCATCATGTGAATGTTCAGAATTGTACTATTTGGGAAAATGTCTCTCACGGTGCTTCTATACACGTGCTGTAACGTTTCAGGGCTTTTCAAGTGTTCTTTTGCAGAGACTGATATCAGACACCCTTCAAATTGATTTGAGTGTTGTCTGTAATCTTTAGTGACATAGTATGAGATTTACGTTTTCTTTTGCCACTGGTATCAGCACTCTGGGCTGCATCGGCAAGAAGCATAAATACTTCACTGATGTTCTTAGGATTCACTCCTCTTCATTAGTTGCATAACCAGACGTCCAAGAACCTAGTCCTTCCTTCTGTTCACAGCTTTTGATAAGATTTGAAAATATTTTTGTTTGAGAGCTACAAACACAGGAATTCTGATAAATTGCATTTTGCTTGTTTCCTGGAAAAACAGAAACGGCAGTCGGGTGGGCACTCAGGCACCGTTCACTGCATTATCCCGTATATTCCTGGTGGAGGAGAGCTTCTCTTTAGTTTCTGTTTTGACTGGGAAGTAATGGGAACCGAATGCACCACTTACAGTGCTACATGCATGGTTATTGGAAGAACTTTCCAGACCCTGTTTTCCTTTCCGGGGCTGGCTGCCTTAGGACACTTGAGAGTACTGCAGGACCTCTGCTGCTGGCCTGCGGTTTCCGTTCTGGATAAGGACACACAAGGGGTACTGGAACATTTCTAGGGACTTCCCATCGTGGCTCAGCAGTAACGAACCTGACTAGGATCCATGAGGATGCGGGTTCGATCCCTGGCCTCGCTCAGTGGGTTAAGGATCCGGCGTTGCCGTGAGCTGTGGTGTAGTTTGCAGATATGGCTTGGATCTGGTGGGGCTGGGGCTGGGGCTGGCAGCTGCAGCTCCGATTCAGCCTGTAGCCTGGGAACTTCCATATCCTCAAGTGCAGTCCTAAAAAAGGAGAGGGGAAAAAAAAAAAAAAAAGGAATATTCCTGGAAGTCATTTGTACACTGTCATGACTAGCAGTGACTTAACTCTGCACCAGAATGACCACGAACCACATTGGTGAGCCCCACTGAACCCAAATGAAAGGTATCTTCAACTCAGTTTCCCTTTAGCTAAGTCCCAAATATGCCTGTGGCCACTCCAGTGCCACCTGACCTGGGAGGAAGTGTGGCAGAGGGAAGCTGGAGTCGGGAGGGAGAGAAATTTTAAACAATTGTGGTCTGGATTGCTGACCTTTGTGAGTTTTACAAAAGCACAGGACCATGTGGGACCCCTCTCATGACTCTGAAGGATTTCTGGCCAGTGAGCCCCCTGATGCTTCATGAATTTCTTGGCAGGTTTGCCTGTGGGTCCTGTGCCATGGTTGTTCCAGTGATGACAATGGGAAAGGGAAAGAAATGAGACTGAAGAGGCCTGTGGGTAGATGGAGGGATTAAGAGACAGGAGGTTTTGTCAAGTTTGAAAACTGAGAGCACGGTGAGCTTAGGAGTTGGTGCTTGGAGAACCAGATGTTGGGGTTTGTGTTGTAGGAGACATGGTCCTGAGCATTGAGGATTGAGATTGAGGAAAGGCGGAATGGGTGGTCACGGAGTCAAGGAGGCTCAGGGTTGTGAGGTGAGGGTGTGGGGTGGATTATCTACAGGAGAGGCGAAGTTTCCCAGGAGGCCTGTAGGAGGCAGGGAGAGATTGAAGACTGTGACACTGTTCTAGAGTCTCCCGTGGATGCTGGGAGATGATACTGGAGGCATCTGTATTAGTTTTTTGCTGCCGCTGTAACAAATGACCACAACCTTGGTGGCTTAAAACGACAAAACTTTATTCTCTCATGGTTTTGAAGGCCAAATGTCTGAATCAGTTAACACTGAGCTGAAATCAGGGTGTTGACAGGGCTTTGTCTTATGTGGAGGCTCTGAGGGGAATCTTGCCCCTTGCCCCAGCCCCTCAGGTCCCAGCGCTTTCTCCTCTTCTATCTGTGTCAAGTCTTCCTCTGCCTCTGTTTTCTAAGGACACTTGAAATTGATTCAGACCCACTCTGTAATCCACGGTAATCATCCCACCTCAGGAGCCTTAATTTAATCACGCGTGCAGAGTCCTCGCCGTATAAGGTAACAGTCACCAGGTCCAGAGACGAGGACATCTTTGTCTTTCCAGGGGTCGTCCCTGCTGTGTCAACAAAGATGTTTAGGAGGTGGAGCTCAGATTTGACACTGCAGACTATTTTATTCATCTTTGTATCTCAGTCATCTGTCTGACTCGTCATAGGCATATTTATGGTTGAATGAGCTTATGTAATTTAAAGGATATCAGCATGGTGGTTAATTTTGTGTGTCAACTTAACTGAGCCATGAGACGCCCAGATACCTGGTTAAAGGTTCTTTCCGGGTGTGTCTGTGAGGATGTTTCTGGGAGAGAGGCATGTGAATTACTGGAGTAAAGCGGGTGGCCCGCCCCATTGTGGGTGGGCATCATCCAGTCCATTGAGGGACCAGATAGAAGAAAGCTGGATGGAGGCTGACCTCTGGGATCTTTCTTTCTGTTTGAGTTGAGACACTGGTCTTCTCTTGCCCTTGAACTGAGACCTAGACCATCAGTGTTCCTGGTTCCCAGGCTTTGGACTCAGACTGGAATTTCCACCACCTGCTTTACTGGGTCTGCTGCTTGCAGATGGCAGATGTGGGGGGGGGGGGATTTGCAGCCTCTGTAATTATGTGAGTCAGTTCTTTACAATAAATATATATAAGTGTATTTTTCATAACAAAGGAAGGGAAATCACTAACAACATTTCTGCAAAACTCTTCGATGTCTGGCATAATAAAAACCTACGGCTGACTCCCATATTTACTTCTCCAGTTAATTCATTGAGATATATCATTTTGGTTGAAAAACAGTAAGTCTTCATACAGCTGTGTGCTTGGAGAGGTAGGAGGGAGCCCTTTAATAGCCTTTTCAGATGATTGTGGATATTCTTCTTTGTACTACACCACAACTTGGCAAGTGATGCTTTCTTAAAGATTAGTTCCAAAGTGGAATTGAAACCATATGAATGAACCCTTCCATATACTCGTATATGAAAATCCATTGCTCTGTCTTAAACTGAAGGGATTTTTTTTTAAATTGTGTATTGTTTTCTAATTATCATGTATTGATCATTTGGAAATGCTGGTTTGCTAATTATAAAATCCTTGTAAATATTGACAAATTTAATTATGCAATATTAAAACATCGCATTTGTTAATATCACTGCCAGTCTCACCAGAAAAGCCTTTAAGTATTGGGAGCTGTCAAGCTCATGGTGGTTGGTTCCAAAATTCTAATTTTCACCGTACAGCTCAAAATTAATCATTGAGGATAAATATTAGTGTTTTTTTTTTTTGAAGGCTCTCATTGTTCATTTTTGAGAAAATGTTGCCATTTTCCATTTATTTAACTGTGGTCTGTCAGTTTTCTTTCAGGTAAATAGGCATGGTGGGGGAGGGTACATGAAACAGTGGCTAGTTCATGTCACCACTCAGACAACCACATTGGTGCTTCTTACTTGGGTACAGAGTAGCAGTGCTTTATTCATAGTTCCCAAGATGTGTACTGATACTGATATTTTAGAAATTAAGAATGTCCAGCTTTATCAAGAATATTCTTAAATAAAAGTTTCTTTTTCCTTTAAAATGGCAATATGTGGCCGTGAACACTGCCATGACTCTTGCTACAGTTTGAGACGAATCTCCTTGATTTCTTTGATTCATGCTAAGGCACAAGCCCTCGTACCCACCATTGCTGTTATACCATTAGTGCAAATGTCAACACACGGGAAAGGGCAGTTAGTGCCTCAGTGTTGTTCTGAAAATAGTTTTGACTTCGTGACCTAATGGAAGGGTCTTGGGGGCCTCCAGGGTCCGTGGAGCACACTTTGGGAATCGCTGCTTCCAGCTTTCGTGCTGCCTCTCTAGCAGTGCACTTGACCGTTTCTTAGCTTGTGTGAAAGGAAAGACGGGGAGCTTCGTGCCGTCCAGGTTGGTCCAGGTTGGGCGAGAGGGGATGTGTGAAGACCTATCTCACCACTGAAACTGCTGCTTAACAGCTCTTAGCATGAGCTGTTAATGCTTTGTCCAGAGGAGAGTGGCCACTTGCCTCTCAGGATAGGGACTGACTCTAAGCTCTGCTGTCTCCCTCCTGGGACAGAATTCCCTGGGTGCAGGGACCTCTTATCCTACTTCGAGTTCTCTCCTTGCATCCGGTTACATTTTGTGATAAGGTGTTTCTGGCATATTCGTCTCACATGCAACGTACAGTTCTTTCTTCCTCAGTAGCACTGATGTAGGGGCTATAAACGAACAGTGAGTTTGGCTGGCGTACATGGTGTTTGAGTGCCACGGGACACCCACGTGGATGTAGCCATGTAGCAGTCTACCGGATCTTGGCTTTGGGAATTAGGACTAAGGTTGTGGAATAACAGTTTGGAGTAACACCACCTCCTGACCCCCTGTTCTTTTAGAACTTTGCCATTCCACCTAGGCGTAGGGTTCAATTCACATCCCCCTGAACCGGGTGGATTTGTGACTCGCGGTAATCAGCAGATGGCAGCAGAAGTGCCCCGTTACTTCTGAGGCAAGAGGTTTCTTGCCTTGTGAGCTGAAGCACTTGCCCACGGAGCCCACGTAAAAAGTCCATCCTCCCTGATTCCACCATGCTGTGCGCAAGTGGCACATGGCACGTGAGTGAATGGCCTTGAGGTACAGCCGTGAGTCAGCCCAGCCTCAGCATGGTGGAGCAGAGACCAACCAGCGCCTGTGGTGAGACAATGAAGTGTAAAGGTTAACACATGTTTCCAAAAAGTGTAACGTTCCTTTCCAAATTTTTTAACGTGGAAGTATTTCCAATAACTTTGTAGAAGATAAAAACAAAATGGAGATAGGGTAGAGATGTACATTGGGAGTTTGTGTAGATAGGCAAGTGACAAATAGGTAAATTCAGTGATACCCAAACAAATAGGGCTTTGGAGAGAAAGCTCCTTTAGCAAAGGTGACCTGATAGATGCGCGCTAAGGAGGAGCTGTGGTCTTCCTTCCCAGGGCAGGGGCAGTGTTGTGACAGCTCATTGAGAGGAGAGAGGACAGGTGTCTGAGATGCCTGCTTTTCAAAGATGGGTTAAGTTGTTTTTCAGGAAGTTATACCAGTTATTATGTCCCTTTTAGTCCCTTTTAGTACAGGTTGACCTGTATTGGGGGCCATCATGAAAAAAACTCTTTTTTGGGGAGAGTTTCCATTGTGTCTCAGCAGATCCAGATCCCCTGTGGCTGTGGCATAGGCCTGAGGCTGCAGCTCCAATTTGACCCCTAGCCTGGGAGCTTCCATATGCTGCAGGTGAAGCCCTAAAGACAAACAAATAAATAACCCTTTTCAAGTAGGCATAATGTGATGTTGCCAAATAGTTTGGTGTGCCTGTGTGTGTGTGAGAATTTATTTATTCATTGCCCAGGATGAGCATTTTATGAAGCACTGCATTTCCTTTTTTATTACACAATTATACCTTTTATTTTGTATCTATTGGGATGGTTGCATTCTCCTTCTAACCTTGGATGACACATGTATGTAGAATTGATACTCACCCTCTGTTTTATTTCATGGAAACATGTTTCACAGCCTGTTAAAGAGTTTGGTTTGAATCAACATTCCAGGACTCTCCTGAGCAGATTTTTCTCCTGCATTCCTTGGACGTCCATTTATACATTTCCTCCCTTCTCTCTTTATAGACTCCCGTAAAGGAAAGTTATATGAGTTATATAAAAGAGTTGGTTAATTTGTCTGTCTCCCAGGAGGACTTAACTGTTGAACAGAACTCAGGGTGAGAGCAATACTTCACCAAAGCAATGATTCCCCTGAGTTAGGCTTTATGAGATGAGAATGAGAAATTTTGAGGCAGAGAATTTTCCTCCCACTGGAGTTGGAAGTCTTTGAGGGAAAGGGGGTGTACAAACCATCTGCGTAGCCCTGGAGTCCCAGCTTGTGGAAAGAGAGATGACCCAGCCTTGTCCTGAACAGCTGGACAAAGTGAGCAGGCCTCTCCCCGGCCACTGTAGAAGGAGCTTAAGGCTGAATAGGAGGTGCATTAAGAACAGAAAAGAGTTTTGTCTGGGAGTTCTTACTGTGGCACAACAGGATTGGCAGTGTCCCTGGATCATTGGGATGTGGGTTTCATGCCCGCCCGGCACAGTGGGTTAGGGAGCAGCATTGCCACAGCTGCAGTGTAGGTTGCAACTGTGGCCCGGATCTGATCCCTGGCCTAGGAGCTCCATGTGCCAAAAAAGAAAAAAGAATTGTATCTGACTACTGAGTTGTTTTTTTTTTTTTTAGTTTCTCTTTTCTAAGGGATTTAGTATAATAGTTCCTTTTTAAAAACTGGTTATATTACATAAAGAATTAAACTGAAAAGGAAGCAGTTGCTAAACGAGAGTATAACCTAATGTCTCAGCTCCTAACGGGGAAAGAGCATTGTAGGAAAGTTGGAAATATATCACGTAAGATAAAGAAGACAAATTGCCCATAGCCTCCTACCCTGATAAACTGATTTTCAGCATCTAGCCATCACGCACCCTTCCCCTCACACACAGTTATGTTTCCTCCTTTCTCATTTAACTTGTTACAGGCACAGTTCTTTGCAAGGCTCCCTTTTAGTGGCTCTACAATGATTCCTGTTTTGGTTCCTTTCATTTATTTTCTCATTCCCTTAATTTTGCATTCTAATTTTCTTAACCTTATCATCCAAATTACAAGTGAGAATGTCTATCAAAGCATTCTCTGCTAGTCTTGGCTCTCAGATCTGAGTAGATCCTTGGAGCAGATTTCCAGAATTAGAGAAATGGGTTCGAACTACTTACATGGCTCATTTATACATATTACCCACTTGCTCTCTGTAAGTTTGTTTTAGTTTGTAGCCCACCAACTGCATGTGAAAGCACCTGCTTCCCCACTTCTTGGCCAGCCCGAATATTTGCTATGTAAGTTTTTTTGGAATTTGATATGTAACAAAAATTCCATTGCTGTTACTTATAATTCTTTTGTTAATGAAATGGGACCCCTTTTCATTTCCTTTGTAGTAAGTTATATTTCCTGGTCTATGATGTGTCCGTTCGTGTCCTCTACATATTTTTAAGAAGCGGTAATTGTTCATTATTAATGTATGGTGATATTAAATTTCACAGGGTTCTTACTAGATTATATATACCAGGAGACCTTAAATACATAGTGTGATTTTGGGTTCTATAGTAATAACTTAGACAATGCTAATGGTTTTTGTTTTTTGTTTTCTTTTTTGCTGACGTTAATGGACATTATATATAGAATGGATAGGCAACAAGGTCCTACTGTATAACACAGGGAACTATATTCAAAATCCTGTAATAACCATGGTAGAAAAGAATATGAAAAAGGATATACGTATATATGTGTATATATATATATAACTGAATCACTTGGCTGTATACCAGAAACTAACACAACACTGTAAATCAACTATACTTCAATACAGTACATTTTTTAAAAAAAGATTTATTCTAAACTATACCTAAGAATAGAAAGTCTTTTCCACTGAAAATAAAGAAATGATTTGATAGGTTGTGTTCAGGATTGATTGAAGACAGGTTTGTTTTATTTCTGCATTTTAAATAAATTCTATTTTTTTAGAGTAGTTTTAGAGTTATAGAAAAGTTATAAGATATACAGAAAGCTCCCACATAACCTGTACCTAGTTTCACCTAATTTTGACACCTTAAATTACTATGATGTATTTGTTATAATTACTGAGCCAATATGACATCATTATTAACTAAACTCCATGCTTTTTTCTTTCTTTTTTTTTTTGTAACCTCCATACTTTATTCAGATTTCCCTAGTTTCTACATGATGTTCTTTTTCTGTTCAAGATTTTTATCTGGAAAACTGCATAGCATTTCGTCTTCATGTCTCCTTATGCTCCTGTGTGAACTTGGGCTGCTATAACAAAATACCATAGATTGGGTGGCATCAGAATGTCATTTTCCCATAGTTCTAGAGGCTAGAAATCTAAGATCAAGGTGCCAACATGATCGGTGTCTGGCAAGGACTCTCTTCCTGGCTTGTAGGTTGCTGCCTTCTTACAGTGTCTTCAGTGTGGCAGGCAGATAGGGGGAGTGAGAAAGAGAGAGAGAGAGAGAGAGAGAGAGAGAGAGAGAGAGAGAGAGAATACCATCCTGAGAACCCCACTCTCCGGACATCATCTAAATCTCATTATCTCCCAAAGGCCCCCATCTCCAAATATTATCACATTGAGAATTAGTCCTTCAATATATGGATTTGGGTGGGGATAAAATTCAGTCTCCAGCAGCTCCTCTTGGCCGTGACAGTTGGTTTTATTTATTTTTTTTTTTGAAGAGTTGCAAGATATCATTCCTGAATGTTCCTTTTATTTGCCCTCTTATAACTCAGAAGCAGTGTTCACTTAGCCATGAAGCATGGTTTCCAAGCAAGTTTTAATTTAGGTGTATGGACACATACTGTCTTCTCTTAACTGGACAGCCCTGCTGTGTTTCCACTGTAGCTTGCACACGTCACAGACAGAGGTAGGTATGAGAAATTTCTATCCCTACTAGCGCACACCAGCGTGGAGGAGCCCTGCTGTCTGTAAATTACTCAGACCTTGTTTCAGGCCTGCTTCACCCAATGGGCTGACTCAGAATAACAGAGAAGAGCAGTAGGTAGAAAAAAGAAAGCAGATGTTTTTGCAGTTGAACACAGAGTCATCTGGAATAAGGTTCACTACCCAGGTTGAAACTAATTGGCCGTCACACTGTGATGTAATTGTGGGTGTGGGGATGATTGCACCTACCTACTTTGTACTTAACTAACTAGGCTTGTTAATGATCAATTCTGGTGACTTGGTGACAGGTGCAAGACTTGGGTTTACTGTATGGGATGTCTCAGGTAATGATGACTAGAGGTTATTTTTTAAAAGATAGAATTTTTAAGAAATCAAAAAAGTCACATGCCCTCGGTTAAAAGGTGACATCAGTAAGTGCATCTTATTAAATTCAAGAGCTCTGTGTGATGTGTTTTTAATCTGAAAAGTTAATTACCAAATGTAGCAATTATTTTGAGTTGATTTTTTTCTTACTAATATTTTTTTCATTAAAGAAATAATGAACCCTGCGAAGCACATTTATTTCCCTTTGGAGTATTTAGAATATGCAGTTTAGTCTACTTGGAATTTTTTTTTTCAGGAGACACTATTGGAGATAAATGTTATACAATTAAATATTCACTCTCAACTAATAAGATGATAAATCACATCTCTAGAGATTTCTGATGTATTTATTTAATTCTTTCCATTTCAGTCGAAGGAGGAATGTTTTTAAATAGGAAGTTCTTTATATTTGCTAATTTTCCTCTTCCTCTTCTGCAGTATTAAGTGATTTTTAGTTAAAAGTCTTGGGAGTTAAATAGGCAAGAGGACTGTTTTCCATTTACATTCAGGTTTGGTTCAAATTATGCAAAATGAAGACAGTCGGTGCTATGAATTGAAATCATTAGTACATCAATTATTCTGTTGTAACCAGCTGAGAACAGGCTGCAGACTATATGAACATTCCTTCCATTTAAAGTTGGCTTCTCATTAGCTTCTATGAGAGATAAAATGATTTGATTCTAATTTATCTCTCTTTAAATGGACATTGTTCCCCTCTGAATTCAAGAGGAGAGCATTTTAATTTTGTAGTCATTTATAACACAAAGGTCAAATAAATAACAAGTTTTATTTCTAGCAATATATGTCTCTTCTTTTATTTATATTACCATAGTTGCTTGATTCTGAGATACACTTTTTCCCTCTACATCTTTTTAGGGGAAAATAGGCCATAAACATAAAAAGGTAACATTATAAATCAGTGGGGAAGATAGAGGTTATTTAGCAAATGGTACTTGAAGAATTGTTTAACCCATTTGGAAGAAGCTAAACTTACAGCTTTAACTCACTATACCTCAAAAATTTTTCTTACAGATTATATTTGGAAGATTTAAAAAACAACATGTGGAAAATGTCTAAGAATATGTAAGGGAAATTTTTTTATTCTTGAGATGGGAGGAAATTTATAAACATGAACACAGTGAACATAACTTCAAATGAAGGCAAAAGTACCAGTTTTTTTCCAGGTCCAAATACATTATAAATTAAAAGGCAAAAAGTTATATTCAGAAAAGAAGATCATATCTGTGTGATAAATGGTGCTAACTTCAAGAAAAAAGTCCATCAGTAGAAAATTTACAGAAAAAAAATCAATCCTTGGCTAAAAAATGTATAACAAATTCATTGTTGATCAAATAAAGAAAATTAAAACAAGCTATTTTGCTTGTTAAAGCAACAAAATTTAAAAAATTACCACTGTTGTTAAGAGTTTGGTGAAATGGGAGTTTACATAAACTTCTAATGGGATTATATCTTGATACAAACTTTCTGAAAAGTGATTTGATGATATGTATCAAGAACTATAAAAAGTTTATACTCTTTGGTTTGGTAGTTACCTTTCTAGGAAATTGTCTAAATTATAAATAACTATAAATGCAAAAAAAGATTGACATAAGTATATTGATTGTCGTAAAATATTGGAAAATTCAAAACCACTTAAATCTGCAATACTAGATAAATGGTTTAATAAATTATGATGTAATAGAGTTTTATATAGCCATTAAAATCCTATTTTTCAGAGATTATTTTTGTGGAATTAGAAGGTCCTAAAGATGAGGGTAAAAAGTAGACCGAATATAAAGTATTATATACAATGTGGGTTCAGTTTTTTTGCAAAGTAAGAATAGTCACAAAAAGGACTAAAGAAAAACACATAAAGGATTATTAGCTGGTAATGTTAGGGAAATATTTATCATTTCTCTTTAACTTTTTTGGGTCAGATTCTCTATAGTGAGTATGCATTATTTATTGTCAAAAAGTTGAATTATTAAAATATAGCTAGTAGTGTATTATCATGAATCTTAATTTATTTGCACCTCCCAAGTTCCAGGAGGGCCGAGCTGTGATGTGTTCTGTTCATTGTGTATCATCAGTGTTTAAAGAGTGCTTGGCACATCAGAGTTAATAAATGTATGTTTGTTGGATAAAGACAGTTTGGGGTGAGTAACCCAACTAAAGATAACAGGCAAAGTGTAAATTGTTGAGTTATTGACCCAAGTTCAGAAGTCTACAGTGGAAAGAGGTGAGGGCAGAATTAGAAGGCAAAGTCAATGCAAAAGCGAAAAGGGAAAACTGAACGTTCAGGAGGCTGGAAAGGCAGCTGAGCAGCGGTTTTGATGAACCAGTTAATGTTACTTTGAAGATGGTATCAATTCATTGTGTGCTATAAACCAACAGAGGCCATCCATTCCTTCGTGAAATAATGATGAGATAAACAGGAACTGTGTACCAGGCTGCAAAGGCAGCTTCAGTCACCTTTAAAAATAGAGAGATTTTATAGGCCACATTCTCTGATCACAAGGTGATAATACAGACTTTAAAAACTAAATATGAATAAGGAAAAATCTCAATAATCATAATTACTTGGAATTTTAAGCAACTAGGATTAAGAGAAATTAAAAAAAAAAAAACTTTAGAAATGAACACAGAACACTCAAGTGCTGTTTCTAGTATAACAAGAAAGTTTATAGAATAAATAATTGAAGTCCTCAACTTTAGGAGCTAGAAAAGGAATAAATAAAAGATTAGAAAAAGATGGAATTGATAATGATAAAAGCAACATAATTAACTAAAAAGGAAAAAAATGATAATTGAGGGCTGTATCTTTAAAAGGACAAATAGGCAAGGCTATGGCAGTTTTAATTAATAAAGTTAGAAGGAAAACTTGAAGCAGTAGATATGAAAAAGGAGATCTAAGAATAGATGTGGAGGAAGCTAGATCAACTTCTAAAAGGATGTCTATTTTGATAAACAATGTTTTCTGTATTAAGAGATCACTTTTTAATTATTAAAATTTTGGGCTCATACTGTGAAAGCCAAAAATTCTTTTTAAAAGAAAGCATGAAGATATTGTGATCCAAATAAAATTTGGAACATAATTTTTAAAAAGTGAGTTTCTTGGCTGTATTCCAGTGGCTGCATCCATATTGCATCCAAAGTTGTAGTTTATTTGATGAGATCTTGCTGAGTGTCAGTTTGTGAGGACTCAGATCCTGTAACTTCTGAAGGAAGATGTCCCAGTGTAAATGTGCCGATTTTGATGAACCGGTTAATTTTACTTTGAAGATGGTATCAATTCATTGTGTGTTATAAACCAAGTAATTTGAACTCTGAACGAAGGGTCACATTTCTTCCTATTTCTCCCAAGTGATTTTGTGAAGTGTGTTGCACCCGTGCGTAAAAATACTTTAGGAGTTGTTAATGAAAGACAGTGTGTACAGATCTGCTTTTCTAGCACATATTTTTATAGATGTTGAAAATGCTGTTGTCAAACGGTATTTTAAAAACTGTCAGGTGTGTGTGTTTTTCAAATGAGTTTTAAATAATTCAGTACTATGCAGGCGGCATAAAAATGACTTTATAAACTTGCCGTGCTCTTTTGTACTGAATATGCAAGTGGAGTCTATGAATTAAAAATGAACACTATCTGATCCATCTTTTTACTAATCATCAGCGTAGTGTTGATAGAAATTCTGTTACTAATGTTTCTTTTTCTTTTTTTTTTTCTTTTTGGCATTTTCCCATTAGAGAATTGCCTTAAAGTCCTTTCAACATAGGTACCACATGTGTACTTAGGGTGAAATAGGTTTGTAATAGGAGTCGTGTCTGGTTTATCTCACCTGATGGCTGACTCCTCCTTCCCTTTTCTTCCTCTTCTGGGCTGCTGAGAGGTGAGGAGAGAGAGAGTATGGTTCCCTTTGAATACGAGTGAGATTCCTCAGGGCTTGCCCCTCCAGACAGTTGGTGGCTCAGTAACTTTGTGGAATATTAAAAGTCCCCTCCTTAAATAA
The DNA here is from genome assembly GCF_016906955.1 of Phacochoerus africanus. Taxonomy (NCBI): domain Eukaryota; kingdom Metazoa; phylum Chordata; class Mammalia; order Artiodactyla; family Suidae; genus Phacochoerus; species Phacochoerus africanus. Next base: position 193,918,118 of record NC_062546.1, read on the forward strand.
GAATCTAATTGGGAGAGAAAAAGTAGGGACCATAGACAATTATGAGTCTTTGCCACTTTTCTCATTGACTCCTTACTCCCGACTCTCATATTTTTCCCTATCTTACCCAGGAAAAACTCGTTTATGGGGAAAAGCTAAGTGGCATGCATGGTCCCGTGTACAGTTCTTCCTCCTGCCAATAAAGAACTGGGGTTTTTCTGAAGGCAGAAGAACTTTTGTCTTCATCATGGCCATTATTATGGCTCTTATTTGGTTTTGTTTTCCTCAGGTATTTTACACTAATAATAGCAGTATTAGTCATCTCCTGAAATTATCAGATCCCTTATCTGAGAACCTCAGAATTAGGCATTAAATGGCTTTCATGACAAAAGATTTAAGGTGTGTTTGCAGGGACTGGGAAATGACTATAATTACGGCACAGTGATTGAGTGTTATAGCTAGATACAGAAAGGGTATCTAATGTCTTGGAACATTAAATTTAAAGCCTAGAGAATAGACTTGTGGTTGCCAAGGGGGCAGGAGGAGGAATTGGGATGGGCTGGCAGTCTGGGGTTAGTCGATGCAAACTATTAGATTTGGAATGGATAAGCAATGAGGTCCTACTGTACAGCACAGGGGACGATGTCCAGTCTCATGGGATAGAACGTGATGGAAAATGGTATGAAAAAAAGGATATGTGTGTATATATATACACACACATATATATGTATGTATGACTGGGTCACCTTGCTGTATAGCAGAAATTAGCGCAACATTGTAAATCAGCTCTGCTTTAATTCAAAAAAGAACATGACATAAAAGAGTTTAAAGCTCTTTGCATTGTGGCAGTAATTTTAAAGATTTGCCCTAAGAAATGGCAAAAGTGCATTTAAAATTCATAAATTCCCCCCCAGTGTCTGCATACCCTGCGTAAGAGTGCCATCAAACATCTTGATACTGACTATACACTGTTTAACAAATGTTTGTAACGGTGTTTCAGGTGATACTGGACTGACTTGTTCTGAGTACTTTAGGTCTCGCTTACCCTCGGGGGATGCATTCCAAGAACCCCAGTGGTGCCTGAAATCATGGACACTACTGAACCCTGTATATATGTGTGTGTTTCCTCTACATACACACCTGCAATAAAGTTTAATTTATAGATTGGGCATAATAAGCGATTAACAATAACTAATAATAATATAGAACAGTTATAACAATATGCTGTGATGAAAGTTCTGTGAATGTGGTCTCTTCACAATACCTTACTGTACAAATCTAATACCTTTTCTGTCTTAACTAAGTGCTCATTACACACCATGATACCCAGACATTTGCAGTTTGAAGTGAGACAGCAAAACTAGCACAAATTTCTTTTTCCTTCTTCACAATTTCATGGATAGAAGATTTGTTCTTATTGTAGATTTTAGCAACCCCAGCCTACACTTTTTTTTTTCTTTCTTTATTAAGTTGAGAACTTTCACCTTTTTCACTTAAAGGAAGCACTTTCCAGGTTCTCTTTGGCATATCTGAATTGCCAGCATCAACACCCTTGTGCTTCGGAGCCACCGTTAAATAAGAGTGACTTGAATATATGGGCACTGCAGTACTGCAACACTTGATCTGATAACCCAGACAGCTACTCAGTGACTAACAGATGCTGGACAAAGCAGTGATTCATGTCCCCAGCCAGACATGAATAGCGTGGATGGCGTCAGATTCCATCACACTGCTCAGAACAGCACACAATGTAAAACTCCTGAACTGTTTATTTCTGGAATTTTCCATTTAATTTTTTTGGGCCGCAGTCGACTGTGGGTAACTGAGACCTGGAACGTGAAATCACAGATAAGGAGGCACTGCTGTGTTCAGTCTGAAGGTGTTCGTGAGAGCTGTTGTCCCCTGCCCAGGTAGAGGTAGACTGCGCAACTCATGGGAGAGGTGCGCTTCCTGTGTCCATATTCTAAGATCCTCCTCAGAGGTCTTCATTTTTAATGGTAGTTTGATGTCCCCTTTGGATTGGGATTTCATAGATTTTTGCATGTTAGTTTCAGTTGAGTTTTCTTAAGGTTCAGTTTCGAATCAACAATTAAAAAGAAAAAAAAAAAGCAAGCAAGAAAGAAAGATTGGATGGGGACCAGGCAGCAAAAGATGTTAGAAAATAGTAAAGAAAATTAAAACCACCTGCTGAAACAAATCTTTTAGTAGATTTGAAGAAGGCACACATTGTTTTTTTGAAACAGTTTGTTGAGGAGTGCAAATTGGAAATCAGAGTAGGTTGTTTTATTTGGGGGAAATTTTCTTATGGGTAAAACAGGGTCCATTGTGTTGTTAGACCTGTGTTACATGAACAGTTATGTGTCTCCTGGTCATATGTTTGGAGTCTTGTTCTCATGTTCCTCACTGCAGGTAATACATCCTAATTATGCTTCCCCAGATGCAGGGTCTGAGCAAAGGCAGGCAGGGCGTGCATCCATCAGGGATGGGGCATTGGGGACGGATCCATCACGCAGTCCTCCTTCTTTAAACCCCCATTTATTGGATGACACTCCCACCTTCTCTTAGTTCTAATTCATAACCCTGGCCTTTGGTTTTACTTCTCTGAGATTCAGTTCCTCATCTTTTAAGTGGGCGGGGTAGAGGTATGCATCTCATGAGTTTATTGGGTGGGAACTCTCTCTGTAAAGATAATACAGGAAAGTCCTGAAATCAGCTTCTGGCTCTTCAGTGCCCCTGAGCTGTCTTCTGTGGGTGTAAGAGGAATGACTGATAAAGCCCATGCCAGTCTGAGCACATCAGAATCCCCGAGAACTACAGACATCCTGCCATCCCCTTGGAAGTGTTACGAACAGCTTCCTGGATGCATTATCTATGGATTTCAAAGAACTCTTGAATAGAGACCGTAATGAGTACTTAAAAAGAATGCTTCTTGAAGTTCCCATTGTGGCTCAGTGGTAACAAACCCAACTGGTATCCATGACATGGATGCGGGTTTGATCCCTGCCCTCGTTCAGTGGGTTAAGGATCTGGAGTTGCCATGAGCTGCGATGTAGGTTGCAGACGTGGCTCAGATCTGGCATTGCTTTGGCTATGGTGTAGGCCAGCAGCTTCAGCTCTGATTCGACCCCTCGCTTGGAAACTTCCATATGCTGTGGGTGTGGCCCTAAAAAGACAAATAATAATGATATTTCTCAATTTTTAAAAAAGTAAGAGGATGGATTTTGCCTCACATTTCGTTTAATATCTACAATGTATTGTTAGGCACTCTATGAAACATTTTACATGTCTTTTCTCTCCTCATTCTTGCAACATTGTTTTTATTTTTCCCCACACAGGACAAATGGAGCTGTATCTAATAGGGTATAGGTTCTGGGAATTCATTCAGTGACTTGAACATCTGGGTTAACATTTCTTTAGTGTGGTGACATCCTTTTGGACACTTATTAGAATATTCAAGTTCCCCATTCCACCTGGAGTCTCAGCCAGCATGGGAGCTGAAATAGTGTGGAGTAGGATTCTCTTTGAGATTTTGAGATCTATTAGTTTTACGTTGCCTCTGCCATCTTTGGACACCTTAAACAAGATTTTTTTAGTTACAATTTAAGGAAACCTGGCTCAGACTAACTTGAACAAAGGAAGGGCCCTCTCTCAGCTTACATAATTAAAATCTCCAGTAGTGCGTTTCAGGGTTCCAGAGACTTGAGATGTTCCAGGATTTGGCTCAAGCAATGTCACCAGGATTTTATCTTTATCTCCTGGCTCTATTTGTTTTCCCTGTGTTGGTTTCTGGATTCATTTTCGATTGCCGTATAATAAGCTGCATTTTATGTATTGGCTTAAAACATATTTATTATCTCACTGTGTTTGTGGATCAGGAGGCTGGGCATGGCCTATCCACATCTTTTGCTTCAGGCTTTCTCAGGAGACTGCCACAAAGGTGTCAGTCAATGCTGAGGTCTCATCTGAAGGCTTGACTGGAGAGGGATCAGCTTCCAAGCTTATGTGGTTTCTGGAAGAACTCAGTTCCTTGTGGGTTGTTGGCCTGAGAGCCTTGCTGTCATCTATCAGCCGGAGGCCATCCTTAGTTCCTTGCCATTTGAATCTCTATGGGGCGCCTCACGATAGGGCAGCTTCTTTCATCAAAGCCAGCAAAGAAGAACCTGTTAGCAAGGTGAAGATCACAATCTTAGGTGACATAATTGTGGAAGTGGCGTGTTCTACGCTGTTGGTTAGAAGCAAGTCACAGTCCCGTCCATGCTCAGGGAGAGAGGATTTATGAAGGGTGTGAATTCCAGGAACCAGGCATCACAGAGTCTGCCCAGCACAGCTTCATTCTCAGGAAACCTCTCTCCACGTGGTGACAGAGTCGACCCCCAGCTCCTGTCTTACATCATCCTAAGACTAGCAGTTCTAGAGAAAACAGAACCCCTTATCTCTTCGGCATCTATATATGAACCAGACGGAATTCTTGCTTGAAAACAGAAATTAACTCTTGCATATTTAACCACAGAAGGGCCTCTTGGAAGGATATCAAGTCGCTTCTAGAAGTGTTGAGAAGACTGAAGCATGGGGCTGGAAAAACCTATGAGAACTGGATGGACACTTGTTGCCATGGCCACTGCTTCATTGAATGCTCATCACTAGATTCCCATAATTAGACATGAGGTGTGTCTCACTGGCCAAACATAGGTCCCGTGTCTGTGCTCCAGCTGCCAGGAAGGGAAATGAGGGAACATCTGCCCTGCTCGGGCCTCCACCGGAGGTGGGATTGTGTATCTTTAACTGGAGCAGTGCTCCTGAGGTAGGTCCACATGGGTCTCGTGGCTTCTCTGGAGTTGCTTTGTCCATGGATGTTCAGCCTAGCATGTCGTCTTGCATAAACAACTTGTACTCTAACGGGCAGCTGTCAGAACTTTACAGCTGGTGATTCTGAGCTCTCGTTTAGCAGGAACTGTGCCTTACAGGCATACCAGTAAAGCTGCCGCAAGAGCAGTGTATGATGTACATGGCATGTCCAGCTCTCTGAGTAGGTGAGGCATTCATAGTTAGAGTTTTGATTCAGGCCAGATTTAATCACAAGTAGAATTTACCTTTCCTGAAATTATAGCCTCGCTTCATGATCCAAGTTTTGTTTCCCAGTCTTTCTGTTGGATTTAGGGATTCAGGGATTACCTTCCTGACTGTCTTCATCTTTGACTATGTGTGTATATGACTCCCTTGAATATGTGGGTACATTCGCTAAATTATCATGTTTTTGTAAGTCCAAAGAACTTGTAAATCTTTTGAAGTAAGTTTGTATGTCTCCTTGCATGTATTTTCAAAGCTATACTTGCTCTCTTGCAGCATTTTGGCATATATTAAGACCCATTTATGAGAAGGGAAACAGATGTCACTTCTATGGGGTACTTTGTAGAGTCAAGAGTCTTGCCTACACTCAGAATGTTTTTCTTATTGGCCTACTGTGCCAGCTGAAATCTCATCATTAGAGTTTGAATTTTGGCTTAAGATCAATGGTCCTCAAGCTCAACACATTAATCACCTGGGGAATTAAAAACAATATCATCAAAAAATAACCAAACACACACAGCAATGTCAGGGTCCCACTCCAGAGCAATTCTGCAGAATTTCTGAGCATGGAGTCCAAGGAGCTATGACCTTGGAAATCTCTTTAGGAGATTCTGATGGATAGCCAGGATTGAAAATGAGTGGATTAAGACTCCCACCTGGCAAGGGCCACCCATCTGTTTGTGTTCTGGTGTGTGTGTACAAATTCAAGGGAGAAGTCACTTCCAAGTTCACAGTTGAGACTGTTCCTTGCCATCCTCTCTTCCTTATGTACCCCAGGATGAATTCCCATTAATTGAGGGCACCCAAGCCAGTGTCTTCCTGCAACCTCAAGGAGTCCGGCTACCCTGGGGCCGTGGGATTCCCAGTTAGGACACTGCTTCTGCAAACACCTTCAAGAGGCTGAGCTCACAGAAAACCTCTGTTTGCTTCATAACAGTAGCACATGTTAAAGCCAGGCTGTAAACAATCCAACTTCTCTTTCATTTTACATTTACTTTCTGGAGGTGATATGCACATAATCATTCATGTGGTATCCAGAAATATTTTTGCCTATAGTAATAGCAGATGGCAGAGCATTTCTCACGTGCCAAGTCGCATCTCTTCTACCGCAGCGCAATGTGGAAGTGATCACGGCCTTGCCTTTTTCAAACAGTCTCACTCCCCGCGTGCATTTCAGTTGTGGTGGGAAGTCTTCTTGCGTATCAGTTCAATATGTTGTAGATTTACTTGGAATCCTTGGAATGTATGCATGGTGTAGTCACATGAGAAGCACTTTGAAAAGAAGTATTTTGAAGCCGAATGATTAAAGGTCATCAAATTAACAAACATTTAATAAACATTTGCTGTGTGCCCAGCCAGTGGTTTTCCAGTGGGATAGGTGGCTTGGTTCCCCAGGAAAGGATTTTGGAAATTTACAGGATTGCTTTTAGTTATCATAATAATTAGTGGTGGGGGGGGGGTATGCTACTGGCCCTTGGTGTGCCAACAGCAGAGGTCCTGGCTGCCCTGCAGCGTGCAGGACCATCCTCTTCCACGAGAGCGTCCTGCACACCCCCACCCCCAGCCTGTTGGAAGGACACTTATGTTGGTGAAAAAGCTGTTTATGATTATCCGAGTCTAAAACCTCATTGTGTTTTTCATATAAATAAACACGAAGATTTTCTTCTCTGGCATGGATTTCATATACGGTGACTTTTCCAGGAAAATTGTAAATTGAATTGTAAATGTAACTTAAGGGAAAAATCGTACTCTGCCTTATTTGGAGTCAAAAGTGTGTTAACCCTCACATAAAATCGTGTCACCGATGGAGCCCTGCATGCCGTGTTTAAGTCACAGAAAGCCCATCTCGACCCACTTGCCCTTGGTCATCTCGCCTTATGCAGATTCCAGACTTAGAGGCAGGCAAAGGATGACGTTGATGTCTCATGGTGGTGTTGGGCCTGGGCATTTATAATTCATAGTATTTTATCGTGAATTTCAATTTCTTATTTTTACGCCTAGGGCATCTGTGTTGAGTTGAGATTGTGTATGTGTTGTGTGTCTGTGCTTTTAAAAGTATGTGTGTAGATGTATTATTTATAAACATTACAAGAAAATAGGGGGAGCATTGAAGAATATTTGGGTTTAGGGGGCGTCGAGTATGATAGGGTTGATAGCCACTAGATTAAGCAGCAGCCAGTGGCAGACAAATCAGTGGACCAGGGAGATCCTAATTGTTAGAGGAACTCAGAGGGTACTGTAGGGGCCAGGAAGCAGCCCCTGCCTTGTCTCTAGGGACAGCACCAGCCAGGTGTGATTGGGAAGCCTATTGTGCCAGGGCTTAGCCGGGTGATGTGCAGAGCGACAGGAATAGTGCATACAGAGCTGTGAAGGGTAGAAGCTTGACTTTTGCAAATGGCTCAGGCTTGGTGTGGGGCAAGACTGGGGCCTGGTAGTAGAGACAAGGCTTAAAGAGGCAGGCAGAGGTGCCTGATGAGTATAACAAGCCTTGCTTCTGTTTTATTTTAGAAACACAGGGGAGCTACCAGAGGGCTTATGGATTAGGATCAGGCTGGCTTGTTAGAGAGACGTGCTTGTCATGTTGGCAAAGATGGGCTGAGACAAGGCAAGGTTGACTGAGCCAGGGAGAGGTCTGAGCCTGCGGCAATGGCAGTGAGGGGAGTGGGTGAAGGTCATGCTGATTCTGAAGGTCAGACCCAGGTTTCAGTTCCGGCCGTCAAACTCCATTTCCTGTGCTCGTAACCATTTTCCCAGGGGCTGGGGTGGTATGGGTGCGGTACAGAGCAGATGGAGAGATTTTGGGCAAATGGAATCTACTCAGCAGTGATATGGACAGAGTTCCCTGGTGGCTCAGTGGGTTGAGGGCCTGGAATTTTCACTGCTGTGACTCTGCTTACTGCCGTGGCACAGGTTCCATCCCTGGCCAGAGAACTTCTGCAAGCTGTGGGTATGGCTGAAAAACAAAACAAAAACAAAAACAACACCTCCAAAAAACCTGTGATATGGAAGATACGAGAAAGGGAACTCCAGGTTGTGTCTGGGAGGAAAAGAACACACACCTCACAGAATTACACTGGCTCTCTAACACCGGTGCTCCAATCAGGTGATGCGGTTTATTTATTTTGTGTGTAATTTTGCTTACATCTTGTTGTCATTCAATTTGGGACAACTTCTCATTTTGTTCTGAAGGAGATTTGCATACCACCACGGTTTCTAGAGAAACTTAGTAATGCTACAAAGCTAGTGATCCTGCTTCTCATCTACCATGCAGTTTAAACACACTAGCATGTGCCGAGTGGAAGTCAGCTTTCTTAACAATATATCGCAACAGCAACAAAATTATTTCGACTTACCCTCCACATAGATGAGAGAAATACTGTTTTTTTTTTTTTTAAATGAGAGCCTTGCTCAGTTTCTGTTGGCTTTGTATTTTTTTAAAAAAATGTGAAACTACTAAAATACTATTAGAAGACATTTGGGACAAAGTAAGGGAGATGTTATTTTTGCCGTATTATCTGTTGCTGTTTTTCTGTAATTTCCTTCAAACCTTGTTTTTAGATATGTATATCTGTCTGTATAATGTGTTCTATGTTCTATACATAAAGATATACTATCATAGTCGTATCGTAGACAGATATTCTCGGAGTCAAGTAAAAACACGTGAGCAATAGTTTTGAATCATTCTTCTCAATTTCCAACCCGGTATCCAGCAACCTACTGAACACTCTCTTAGATTTCTCCACTGAATTGTCTTGCAGGCATCTCAGGGTAAACACCCACAACTGACCTCTTGAATTCTCCCCCCACCCCACCCTTTTCCTCCCATCTCTTCCATCTCAGTGAATGCTGCCATCTTCCATCTCGTGGCGGAAACCAGAAGCCCACATTTCTCCCTTTCCCTCACCTTCCCACCCCACACTCAATCCGTCCACAAGGCTTTTTATCTCTGCCACCAACATAGATAGGCCCCAAACCGTTCACTTCTCTCTGCCCTGACTGCCACCACCCTCTTCCAGGCTGCCATCAGTTTCCCCTGAGCCACGTCAGCCTCCTCACACAGGCCTGCTTACATGGGCCAATTCTTGCCTCACGAAAGTCCGTTCTCTCAGCAGGTGGAATAGATCCTCTTAGGAGTTCTCCTGTTTGAAGTTCTCCAGCGGCCTGCCAATATACTTAGATGACAACCCAAATTCCTCCCCACGGCACAGAGGCCTATGGGATCTGGCGTTTACCTGTCTTTATGACTTCATCTCATGCTGTACCCCATGCCCTTACACTAGCTCACTGTGCTCAGCCACCTACTAGCCATCTCAGTGTTTTTAAAACACCAAGTTCTTCCTGCCTCACAGCTGCTCTGTGTGTACTTTTCCCTTCCAGAAGCGCCCAGCCTCGCCATGGGGCAGGCTAGCTCCAAATCCTATAAATGTCACTTTATGTGCCCCTTAAGGAGCCACCCCAGGCCACTGCAGGGAAAGTAGACTCACTTTCCTACATTTACCACAGTTTGAAGTTTGTGCGTGTGTATGTGTCTGTTTCTTAGTAATTGTAAGCTGTGTGAGACAGCGACTGTGTTTATCTTATTTAGGTAGTAGTCAGTCAATACATATTAAATTAATGAGTGAATGGATGAATGAATACTACTTCCTTGAACCAGCTCATGGAATTCTCTTGCTGCCAGGCTCCAAGACCTGGAGTGGAGAGCTGGGGGATTGCTAGTCATCGTCTGTTACCTTGGAAGCTCTTTTGTACAAGATGCTCCTCCTACCTTTGCAACACTTGCTTTTATCCAGGTCATGTCTGTCTGCAACTCAAGTAAATATCTGTGGTCAGCCCACAGCCCCATGTTGGAGCCATGTTTATTAAACCAACAAAGTTGCATTGCCTTTAGGGGGATACACTAGTGGAAGGTGGCTAGTTTTTATTTTTACTTGGAGGCCAAAGGTGGCCAGAGGGGACATGAGGGAGGTATGGTGAGAGAAGCAGAGAGAGAGAACTTATACATCAGGTCTCTCCCAGACTGCCATTGCCCAAGACACAGGCTGGTATAGTGGTTGAAGAAAGCATCACAGATAGAAAACAGATGGTTTATGAACAGTTTATCTTGAGAAGAAGCAATACTGTCAGGATTTTTCCTAGTGGCATTAGTGTTCAAAACTTAAAAAATTCTTGCTGCCTCTTGTTAATAGAATGCCAACCTGGGACCATTTATTAAGATCCCCAAACCCCAGAGCTTCTGATGAGCTCAGCCCCTGCCTGGTAGTAACTGCTTTTACCGGAGGAAGTTTGCAGTGTACAGGACAACAAGCTACTTGGAGCTGACTGCCTTCTACCTTTCCTTACAGTCTTACCTTGTCCAACTCTGTGTCTCCATCAAGTTATGCCCTTAATGCAGTCATTGGCTCTGCGGGCAGTGGGAGAGTACGTCTTAGAGTAATTCATTTTCTGCTTTCTGAGTTAATGCCTGAGAGGGTAGCCTCTTCAGCTGTGGAAAGAATTTCCCATTTAACAGAGGACCTTTATAGCTTGTCCCAGCTTTCAATCATAGTTTTAGTTTTTGATTCTTTAGCAGAGGTATATGATAGTAGGGAAATTTGCATAATCACTTAGCTCAGTCTTACAAAGAGCCTTTTACAAAGGAGTGAGGATTAGTTAATGCATCGTAGGAAAAAATACTGTGTTGGTGTTAATAATATCTGCATGTAGTTTGCATCACTAAGATCCACAATAATATCTTTTTTCAGCTTTATTGAGATAGAATTGACATGTGACCCACAGTAATATCTTAGTTTTGCTCCAAAATTATCTTTCCACTATCACTATCTATCTCATATAAGCAGTATGGAGCAACATTGATTTGCTATTTGCTTTTCTTTCTTTTTTTTTTTGAAGTTTGTTTTTTTTTTATAAGTACATATTGAGCTCTCACACTGTGCCAGGAAATACGTAAATGCTGCATATGTAGAGGTCCATAGGACAAAAACAATGGCTGAAGGGTTTTCAGAATTATGGAAAGACCTGAGACCTCAGATTGAAAAAACACAGCACGTCTCAAGGGGGATAGATTAAATCTGCCACCGGAATGGTTGTTCTGTGAGAAGAGTAAGTCCAAAGTAAAGACAGAACCTTAAAGGCTGACGGAAGAGCCAGGTTGCCTGTAGAAGAATGACTGTCTGATTGACAGTATGTTTCTTAACAGCAGTAGTAGATCCCACACCTATCCTCAGAACAGAACGCAGAAATAAGGACCTTCTTGAACATACAAAGACTCTCAGAATTGTTTACTCTCAGCCTTTAACCGAAAGAATGACTAAAAGTTGGATTTTAGAAAAGGAAATTGAACCCAGGTGTGGGTTCCACCATTACAGAGCAATGGCGCAGTGAAGCAATTGGACATGTTCATAAACCTAAGTCATCTAAGTAAACGGCTGCCTCTGTATGAGGATTAGAGCACAAAGTATTTTTCCAGTTGAGTGTATATCTGCCGAGACTTGGTGGTGATGTTTGAAATTCTTCTGTTTGTGATGAATTGTTTTCAGGCAAGGGTCCTTTTTTTTTTTTTTTTTTTTCCCCCTGTCATTTGTCCTTTTTTAGGGCCGCACTCATGGCATGTGGAGGTTCCCAGGCTAGGGGTCTAATTGGAGCTACAGCTTATGCCACAGCCACAGCAAGGCCAGATCTGAGCTGTGTCTGAGACCTACACCATAGCTCACAGCAGCAATGCCGGATCCTTAACCCACTGAGCAAGGCCAGGGATTGAACCTGCATGGTTCCTAGTTGGATTCGTTTCTGCTGTGTCATGATGGGAACTCCCAGGCAAGGGTTCTTAATGAGAGGCCCCATGGATAGGGTTCAGGCCACCTCTGAACTTCTCAAAATTATAAATGACATATTTTGTGCATGTGTAATTTTTCTGCAGACAGGATTCATAGCTTTTATCAGACTTTTAAAGGGTTTAGAGCCTAGACCAGTTTAAGAACCCTTGAATTACAGTGTTATTCCCTGTTTAAAGGAAATCACACCAGTACTTAACTTGCTCTGATATTGCATTAGGGTGGGGGATCTGAATTCGAATATTGAATCTGTTGGTTACTTTGCGGAACTACTGAGAACCTGGACAGATTTTTTTGCCTTTTCACTACAGTCTGTACTGTGCACGATCCCCGTGTGGCCACACACCTACACGCAGCAGCCGTGTATTGGCTCTCGTGACCATATCTTACTATCATAGTCAATGTTTGATTATAGCTATTAGGATTTTCTAAAGAGAGTCACATTGAGCTCTCAGAAAAAATAAAGCTTCCAAGTAACTGATTTTAGGGCATAATAATAGGCTTAGTGCTGTTGTTTTGTTAACTGAGCACGTGTTGTGTGTAATACATTGTCCAAGTGTGGAGGGGGGAGAACACGGAGGGGGTGTTGTGTTCAGTCGTTATCTGTCGGACTGAACTTCAGCACTAAAACAGCTATTAACTGGTGACCGGGTGTGACTTAGGTTTTTAGAACACAGTTGTGACGTGTGTTAGATACGCGCAGCTTATGTGTAATTTCAGTTCCACTGCTCCACTGGGTCAGGAGTTGTTTCTTGAGTGCTGGTGTCAGGCTGTAGAGTAGAGCATGGTGGTCCTGTCCCTGAGCAGTGACTTTCAACCAGGATAGAGGTCATCTCATCACCAAATCCTCCGTCCCAGCCTCAGACCCATTTAGGTCCAGAAGAAGCTGTTTCTAAGCGCAGGGTCTTCCCAGCGGCCCGGTAGGGTGTCCACCTGAACATAACTAAGACCCGAGGAGAGAGCCCTCTGGGAAGGCTGTCGTGGAGCCCCGGGCATCCTCGGACGGACCACAGATGTCACAACATCTGTCTGGCCTGTATGGTGATGGTCATAATCACACAGTCTGTTTCTAAAGCTGTTACATGTGAAGGTAGATCCCAGCCGCTGATCAGAGCACCCAAAGCCCAGGGCCTCCTTGTTGTGACACAGCGGCCCCAGGGGTAGGATAAGTGCCCTAATCCTCAGATGGGGGGGCGGTGCCCCATCCTGCTGTGGAGAAGTTAGTTCCCACTTCCAATTTCATTTCCCTTCTGCAGGTCTATTCTCTCTCTCAAGACATGGGAGGACAAGGGAGAGAAAGTGGTTTGTCAAATAGTTCGCTATAATACAGCCTGGAGCAATATTTCTTAAAATGAGCACCTCTGTCCGTTTTCATTGATGGAATCTTCCCTGTTTTGTGTGTAATGTTGAGAGATTCTAGTTTTGATTGCATAAGATCATAATCTCTCCTTACTTTTAAAAGAAGAACATTTTTATGGAGCTTAAATGATAAGGACAGTGAGAGGTTCAAGGTGGGACTTTTGCGGAAAATGCTGAATGTTGACAGATAATGCAGCATGATCTCTGGTCTGCAGCCTCCCTTCCCTGGTTATTTGTGATTAGATTATAACTCGAACATCTACAAACCTATTGGGAGAAATAAATTCATTTAGCTATATTCTGTTCTAACTTGTAAATGAATGAGATTCGAGGTTGATTGTTTAATGGGTTGGGATTTTAAGTTGAAATTTTTCTCCCATGTAATTTTAAACGTGTATGATCCACCATAAAGATTGGCTTAAAGAGTTTCAAAAATATTGATGTTATTTTATTCTTTTCAGTTAAATTGAGGTTACTATTTTTAAAATATTGGTTCTGGCCTCTTCTTTGTTTCCCTCAAACCACCACTTTCTTTGCCATTCGTAGAACTAGTTGGAGAGTTTATGTAGCCTAAAAATAGAATAAAAGAAGGACAATTTTGGGTTTTTTTTTTTTTTGGAAAAGCTAAAGGAAAGCACAGTTAATACTATTCTTATTTGAAAATGGGAAACTGAGTGTCTGATTCCTGTTTTTATTTTTTTTATTATTATTTTATTTTATTTTATTTGTCTTTTTGCCATTTCTTGGGCCGCTTCCGCGGCATATGGAGGTTCCCAGGCTAGGGGTCGAATCGGAGCTGTAGCCACCGGCCTACGCCAGAGCCACAGCAACGCGGGATCCGAGCCGCGTCTGCGACCCACACCACAGCTCACGGCAACGCCGGATCCTTAACCCACTGAGCAAGGCCAGGGATCGAACCCGCAACCTCATAGTTCCTAGTCGGATTCGTTAACCACTGCGCCACAACGGGAACTCCCTGATTCCTGTTTTTATTATCCAGTTACCATCCTATGAGGTAGATATATTTGATGAAAATAATCGTTGTCCTGAAGGAATGATTTCCTGTGTGTGTGGGCGTGTGCTCAAGTGCATGTGATCATGCTGTGACTTGCAGTGTGTGTAGATGCATGTCCTTGTTTGGGCAATATTGTGATCAGTTTGGCTTCTGGGAACAAGCAGTGCCATCCTGTCTGCAGAAGGCTTCCTTTTGTCTTTTTCTCTGAAGCGGCCCCTTGCCTGCTCCTTTCCTAAGAGCCAGCAAGTCTTTCCCTGGCTCTGAGACAACGACAGTCACTCTTGACTCCCTGGCTTGTATGTTAAGGGCCTCTGTCCCCTGTCCTTTGCAGCAGTGGTTGGTGGAGTGTGTTGGATTTGATTCTCGGTTTCGTGTGGGGTGATAGTGTCATTGCTGCAGCTCAGTCACTGCTGTGGGGCATTGATGCTCTGAAGCTGAAGAGGCAGTGGTCTTAACGCACCTCCTGGTGCCTTGAGGAAACCATCCTGGGGCTTTGGAATCATGCATTCAACACGTTTGAGTGTCTGTTGTTGCCGGGCACAGACCTAGGTGTGTGAGATACATGTGTGAAAACTATAAAAGCCACTGTGCTCTCGGAGTTCACATCCCGCTCCTTGGTGACTTCTGGAGTGAAGGGTCACTTTCCCAAGCTGTGGACATGTATTCATACACTTTATCTACCCTCCTCCCGCTCTCCCTCCCTCCCTCCCTCCTTCCTTCCTTTAGCATAACAGACGAAAAGGACACTCTCGCTGCCCTCAGGGAGTTTGTAAGAGAGACAGACAGGCAAACACATGAAGACTCCCCTCTCTGGCAGGCTGGACACTTGGTCTAATAAAGGCAGAAGCCATGGCTCTGAGGAAAGGCAGGAAAAGGAAAGACTAACTCTTCAACTGGGGCTTTTTTTTTTTTTTTTTTTAATTAAGACTGTCCTGCAGCATATGGAAGTTCCCAGGCCAGGGACTGAATCTGAGCTGCACCTGCAGCTGCAGCAACCCCAGATCCTTTAACCCACTGCTCCAGGTGGATCAGACCCGCGCCTCCCCAGTGACCTAAGCCATGGTAGTTGGATTCCTAACCCACTGTGCCACAGCAGGAACTCCTGGGGCAGGATGTTTTTATGATGGGGGGATATTCAGCCTATCCTTGTGGTTACCTAGGAGCTCTGGGGGGCAGGGGATGGGTTTAAGTGGGAAGTGAGGCTTGGGGATGGGGGGTGTAGGCAAGGCCAGGTGCTGGGAAGCCTTGAGCACAAGCCAGAGCATCTGTAAGCAGAGGCGTCAGTGAGTCCCCCAGGCTGGCAATGACTTTGAGAATAACTGATTGCACTTTGAGGGCAAGAACTGGGGGGCAGAGAGCCCTGCTGGATGATTTTCTTTCATTTATTCTTTTACTCTTTTAACGTACACATAGCTAGGCTTGCCTTGTGTTTATATTTAGAAGGGATTGCCAATTGTAGATGCTATTTTAGGAAGAGCAGAACCAATTTAATGCTCTATTTCTTCTGTCAAGCTTGAAGTTTACATTTTTGGGGTTTTTTTTTTTTTGGTTGAGCAACTGCAGGATGCATATTTGGGGGGTGGGATGGACATCTCAGCCTCTTCTGCCGAGTTTCCCTTGCGCTCTTTCTGCCTCACAACTCACTGGTGTGTCAAAACATAGCAGTCTGCTCTGTGGTGAACACAGAAAGCCCCCGTCCCTCCCAGTGGCTGGCTAATTCAAGATTTAATTCAGAGGAAACAGATTTCCTTTATGTTTTGTGATAAAAGCTACAGAGAAGAAACTGGAAGAAATCTAACAGGTTGTCTTGACAAAATGCTTCTGCTGCTGTGAAGGGGCCAGCCACTCCTCCTGGTGCAGAAGGGCTGTTGCATTTTACACGTGCCATGGTGGTTATTCATTGTACTTTTTTTCCCTTTAAGGTAGGAAGTGTTGCTCTTGGGACTGAGTGGGATGCTACTCAGCATATGAGACGTGATGTGGAACAAAGGCTGCAGACCATGACTGGTTGATGTGTGCGGGGCTAAAGAGAGAACTGTGTCTAGTCAGCAGCAGAGCAAACACTCACAAAGGCTCTCTTCTCTCCCAGGACCTCCTTCGCCGGGCATCTGGCGGGGATTCTTGTCGGACTGATGTACACTTGCGGGCCTCTGAAGAAGATCATGGAAGCGTGTGCAGGTAGAGAACAAAACAGTATTGGTGCGATGGGCTGAAAATTCATCTTCCTTTTCACAGGAGCAGAAACAACCCCACGTTTCTGTGTGGTCCAGCCCAGGCATTCCCTAATAGGCTCTTCTGAAACGGAGAGATAAACCAGCTGGTGCTGGTCCTCGCACGGCTCCAGAGAAGAGGCTGCAACCTCAAATGTTATTTTTATGTATTTATTTATTTGTTTTTTTTTTGTTTGTTTTTGTTTTTAAAGCTACGCCTGCAGCATATGGAAGTTTCCAGGCTAGGGGTTGAATTGGAGCTGCAGCTGCCTGCCTACCCCACAGCCGCAGCAACACTGGATGGGAGCGCATCTGCAACCTATGTCGCGGCTTGAGGCAACACTGGATCCTTAACCCACTGAGCAAGGCCAGGGATCGAACCTGCGTCTTCATGGATACGAGTTGGGTTTGTAACTCTCTGAGCCACAGTGGGAACTCTGCAAACTCAGATTTTAAACCTGGCTTTCTTAGCTGACAAACAGCGGTATATACTCACACCCCTAGCATTACTGCTACTCAGAAAACCACGATCCCCTTGAAATTTGGACAGATAAAGTGGGCTTAAAATAGGCTTTCTTCTGTAATATTCCATGAATTCATATGCATGCAAAGCAAAGTTAAAAAAAATAAAGACAAATCTGTACTGAAGTGCAAGGCCAGTATTTTAAAGAATTCAGAATGACCACTAGGTTCTTGGCGAGCGAGACATATATTCATGCTTGGCCAAACCAAAGCTGTTATTGCTTGAAGCGGGGCTCCTCCTTTTTAATGAAAAATAATTTTTTTCCTTCTAATTGATGCTCAATGAAAATACTTTATTTAGAAACCTAGGAATTTTTTTGACCTCTTAATTTAAAATGCAGAACTGGTCTTGACTTATAAGGAAACGATTTTGCAAACGTTTGTTCTATAGAGTTCCAATATTTCATCTTTTATTCATGGGAAATCTTCTGAGACTATTTTACCTTTTCTTGAACCATAAATAATTTGTTTTCACAGTTTGTGCTGATGACTGATGTTCTTGAGAACCATATAATACTCATGATATTAGAAAGCTTTCCAAGCATTGTGCTGTCGCCTTTATTAGCTGCTTGTTTTCACTTTCGAGTGATTTTTTCAGGCTGTGTTTCATCTAAGCAGATTTTTATTTTCCTAAATTTGCCTATTACTGTGTTTCCAGTGTGTGTGCTTGGAGTAGGAAGCAGGAGCTTCATTTATTGAAAATGTCCGGTTTTATTGTATTTTTGATACAACTTAATTATGGAAATCTCGTAATGAGCTTTGTTGCCCAAATACTCTCAGTACTGATAAAGGAAAAGAAATGATTCTCAGGAGGCTAGTGTTTTGTTTCCTTTTTCTGTGTGTGTCTGAAGATTAAGTGGTTAGTAAAGCTTTCTACAGGCATGTTACGAAATTCAGGCAAGCATTTTGTTTTTAAAGAGGATTTCCCCCACAATTATTACATGTAAACGCTTAGTTTCCTTCTTAAAACCTTGCCTGTTTTCTAAGGAGACTTATTTTTATCTCATTCTACTTTGAAAGTAATACACTAGTAGGAAAAAAATGCTAAAAGTTGTAACATTCAGTGCCGTTTACAAATAGCCTGACATCTCTTTGCTTCCCTGCTTCCCCCGTGGTGAATTTGGGAAAGATCTAGAGTGGTTTGAGAATTGAGGTGACACAGGAGCCCTGTGGGAAGGGATGAGGCACGTGAGGGCTGCTGTCCGATGACCCTTAGGAGAGGAGCACCTTGCTGTCCTACTGCGCTTTTAGGGATAAGAAAGGGGCAAGTCCCTTGGGAAGAGTAAGACCATGGCCTTCCCAGCGCCCCTGTCGCCAGAGCATCTCTACTTGTACAGAGGCCTCAAAGACCAAGCTCCGTCCCTTCAAAGCAAAGCCCACCTTATGTTGCCAGGAACTTAAGGAACTTTAGAGAGTTTAAGTTGGGGTTTCATTGTCCCCCACACATTCTGTTCCCTGTAGGGATACCCCAAACAAAACAGAGCCTATTATTATTATTATTATTATTATTATTATTATTATTATTGTTATTATTATTATTTTTGTCTTTTCTAGGGCTGTACCCGTGGCATATGGAGGTTACCAGGCTAGGGCTCTAATCGGAGCTGTAGCCGCCAGCCTACGCCAGAGCCACAGCAATGTGGGATCCAAGCCACGTCTGCGACCTACATCACAGCTCACGGCAACGGCAACGACAGATCCCCAACCCACTGAGCGAGGCCAGGGGTTGAACCTGCAACCTCATGGTTCCTCGTCAGATTCATTAACCACTGAGCCAGGACAGGAACTCCAGAACAACGCTCATTTTAACAATTGTTTAGAAATCACTTTGAGCTTTATTACAAAGAATCTCTTAATTGTTGGAAAAGCTAGTGGTTACAGCCTTACGGCTGTTCTCTCCCTTTGGACAATGCATCTGTTTTTGATACCAGTACCTTACGGTTTTGTTTACTGTAGCCTTTATAATATAGATTGCCGTCAGGAAGGATCGGGATGGCTCTTATCAAAAAGACGAGATAAAAAGTGTTGGTAAGGATGTAGAGAAAAGGCAGCACCTATACACTATTGCTGGCAACATAAATTGGTGCAGCCGCTATGGGAAACAGCATGGAAATTCCTTAAAAGATTAAAAATAGAGCTACCATATGATCCAGCGGTCCTACTTCTGAGTATACATCCAAAGGGAATGAATTCGAGATATCCAAAGGCAAACAGATACCATGTGATCTCATATGTGAAATCTAACAACGTTAAACTCATAGTACCAGAGAGAACCGTGGTTTCCAAGGGGTGGCAGGGGAAGGAAGTGGAGATGTTAGTCAAAGGTACAAACGTCCAGTGACGAGTAAGGTCTGGGGATGTAACAAGCAGCCCGGGGGCCATACTCACTCATACGATAGTCTATGCTCGAAATTTACTATGAGGTGGATCTTACTCGTTCTCACGTGCACGCGCAGTGGTAAGTGTGTGGATGAAGGGTGTGTGCATTAACTTGGTCATGGTAATCATGTCATAATATGCATGTATGTTTAATCATCACATTGCACAGCCTAAACATGGACAAGTTTTATTTGTCAGTCGTACCTCGATAAAGCTGGAGGCTGGGGAAGCCTATGGCCCCATTTAAAATGTTTGTTTCTTTCATATTCAGGCATTTTCCCCTCCAATATTGATTACCCAGGACAGCAATACTACTATAATAATTCAGGTAAGTACTTTATTTCATTTGCTACATTTATTTTTATTTTATTTTACCTTATTTTATTTTATTTTTTTGTCTTTTTGCTATTTCTTGGGCCGCTCCTGCGGCATATGGAGGTTCCCAGGCTAGGGGTCGAATCGGAGCTGTGGTCGCCAGCCTATGCCAGAGTCACAGCAACGCTGGATCTGAGCCGCGTCTGCAACCTACACCACAGCTCACGGCAACGCCGGATCGTTAACCCACTGAGCAAGGGCAGGGACCGAACCCGCAACCTCATGGTTCCTAGTTGGATTCGTTAACCACTGCGCCATGACGGGAACTCCTCATTTGCTACATTTAAACATATTTCTTAAATTACAGTGTTTGCTACCATAGAGCTACTTTAGGGTAATACCATGAGTTTATGCCATGATTGTGCACTTCACACGTTACGTGCTTGCGCCTCTAACATTCCTGAAAGCAGTGGGGGGCGGCCCAGGGGGCGTATTGGGGGGTGTTGGGAGGGAAGCCCAGGGAAAGAGGGAATGGGCATGAAAGTATCGTCGGATCCGTTTGAGGTCTTTCCGACGTGGTAAGGTTCATACTAGACGCAGGTCCCTTGATTCTCAGCCTAAGGGACCATACTGCTGGCCAAGTGTTAGAAGCTAGTTTCAAGTATAAGCTTTTCCACTGTCCCCCCCACCACCTACAGATCCAAGAAGAATCACACTTACCCTTAGAGGCTAAGCTAGGCATTCCTCTGATGGTTAATGCCCCGTGACCTAAAGAGGCAGGTGTATTTTTCCTAGATGTCTTTGTAAATAGGCAACGGGGACCTCCTGTTGAAGCACATGACCTGCTTTAGGCTAAAACCCTCACAAACCAGCATGCGGCGGCTGCACCGTAATATCGTAGGTCAGTACCAGCGATACTAAAGAAGCCTCGGGCTCCAGAAGCACTGAGTGGCTGTTACAGTCCCGCCTGTGAACCGCTGTGGCTGAAATATGAGCTCAGCAGCCTCTTCTGTTCAGGGCCAGATCGCTGCTGTTTTCGAGTTCTGTTGGCCATACGGTCTCTGGACAACTAGTCAACCTGTCATCGTAGCTTGAAAGCTTGAAAGCCGCCACGCACAGTTCACAAGCAGACGTGTGTAGTTTTGTGTTCTAACGAAACCTTATTTACAAAAAGAGGCGATGGGTTGTACTTGGACAGTAAGTCATAGCCTTTTTTTTTTTTTTTTTGTCTTTTTGCCTTTTCTAGGGCCATTCCCGCGGCATGTGGATGTTCCCAGGCTAGGAGTCGAATCCGAGCTGCAGCTGCCGGCCTACACCACAGCCACAGCAACAATGGATCTGAGCCACATCTGCGACCTACACCACAGCTTGTGGCAACACCGGATCCTTAACCTACTGATCGAGGCCAGGGATCAAACTCATATCCCCAGAGAGACAGTGTCGTGTTCTTAACCCACTGAGCCGCAGTGGGAACTATCTACTTTGTCTTTCACTGAATTTGGAAGGGACTGTTTCTATAAATACTTTTCTTTTCAGATACTGTTTCTGTAAATACTTTTTTTTCTCTGCCAATTTACTTTTTTTCTCCTTCTGAGACTTTAATGACATGAACTTTAGACATTTTGATCATGTCCCCCAAGCCCCCCAGCCTCTGTTTATTTCTTTTAGTCTTTTTCCCCGTGTGTTCTTCATACTGGATAGTCTTATTGTTTTGTTCGTTTGTTTCTTTGGCTTTTTGCCTTTTCTAGGGCCGCACCCGTGGCATATGGAGGTTCCCAGGCTAGGGGTGGAATCGGAGCTGTAGCCACCGGCCTACACCAGAGCCACAGCAACATGGGGTCTGAGCCGCGTCTGCGACCTACATCACAGCTCACGGCAACGCCGGATCCTTAACTCACTGAGCGAGGCCGGGGATCAAACCTGCAACCTCATGGTTCCTAGTCGGATTTGTTAACCACTGAGCCACGATGGGAACTCCTGTTGTTTTATTTTCAAGTTCACTGACTCAATCCTGTCATCTCTATTCTGCTATTGAACGTGTCGAACCTATCCAGTGACTTTTTTTAATAGTGTATTTTTTAGTTATAAAGTTTCTATTTGGTTCTCTTTCATTGTTCCCGTGTCTCTACTGAAAATTCTTCTCTCCATTCATTTCAAGAGGGTTCACCTTTATCTCATGGGATGTGGTTATAATCCTCTTTAAAATCTGTCTGATAACTCCAACATCTAGATCCTGAGAGGAAAGGGCTTTTCAGGCCTTTATGAAAAGGCCTGTCTGGAATTATCCAGAAGGTACTGGAGCGCCACTGAAGGATTTCTTCAGTGGAGTGATACTGTTGGGGTTACAGTCAAGCTGTGTTTTTGGCAGCTTGGATCATGATTGTCAAGCCTGGCTGTTTATATGAATCGCCTGAGGAGCTTTTACAACATATCCATGCCTTGAATTCAACCCAGACCGATAAAGTCAAGATACGGATAGAAACAGGGACGTAGGCTTTCTTTTTTTTTAACCTTCCCAGGTGATTCCGATGGGTTCAGGAACAACAATCATGGGCTTAGATGATGAGGGTTATGCAGACTTGCATACCGCAGAGGGGAATCCTGACACTACCCAAACAAGAGGCTTCCCTCTGAGGCTTTCGCCTCTGATGAACTGGAGGGTAAAATCCTGGAACCGTGGTCTCAGTGCAGGAGAGGAACAGTTGCTGGACAGTGCAGGCTCACCTCTTCTATCTGTGGACTCACCTGAAGAGGGGAGGCGTGATGATTACCTGTCAACAAAGCTGATGGCTGGAGTCATTTGGAAGAGTGCTGGGTCCTTCTGGTTGTTGGTTATGGAGGCCAGTTCACACCGACTTAAGTAGAAGAAGGTTATACTCGGCTGCCAAGACCAGCCCAGCAGGTGAGGGCTGAAGAATGGGTGCTATGAAACTTAAGGAAAAGAGTTAACATAAAACAAGGCACAGAGACATGTATCTTAATTAAAGGTGGGAACCGGGGGACTCAAGTTCTCAGGGACCAAGAGCACCTGCCTCAAGGAACCACACTGCTTTCACTGTGAGCTTTAGGATGACATCAAGTGAGAAGGGGGCTATAGGTGCAGGTTGTAGTTTTTTATTGTTTTAAAAGTCACATAGCCGGTAGATGGTTAAGCTTTTACTCTGACCTCTAGGCATTTAACAGTCATTAGCATTGAGGAAGCTTGGGGTCAGCTGTCTATGCATATCATCTAGAGAACCACCATTGCGCTTCTGCAAACAGCGTGCCTATCTACCTACCCTGCGTGCCTAGGTGCTTAGGTTTACACCACCTGGGTTCTCCTTGCTGATGCATATCCTGCTAACGAACCCTCATAAACCCCTTGGGGCCATGAGGCTCATCTTCCTCTTTTTCTTAAGAGGACCTATCATGCTGTGCAAAGGCTGTGCCCATCTGCACAGGTCCGGCATGCCTAGACCAATGCTTTATGTCCTATTCAGCTGACCCTATGAATAACTCATGCCTTTAGGTCTGTGTTCTTAAGCTTAAGTCATTTACCAGCACTGCGACTGTTTTTCAAGCAGGAAGATGGGGCAGAGTAAAACAGGACAAGATGGAGTGTTCGGCATAGAAAATAGAAGCAAAGACGCCAAGGAAATATTGTAGAAACATGTCTCCCGACACTTGGCCTGTGTGATTAGAGGCAAATTGGGTAGAAAGGCCCTGTTGGTTCTATCTCCCATGTGATTCCTCTCTTCCTCTTGACTTTACATTCTCTTCAGTAGGCTCCCAAGCTGCTAAATGGAAAAGGAGCTTCTTGCCTGGTTCATTTTTTCAATCTCCAAAAGAAACAATGTTTCTCTGGCTGAAGACAATAAAACCAATATGCTTGTACACTGACATGGCTTGAACTATCGTAGATTACCTGGTCCTAGTCTCTTGTGAGACAGCCGGGAAATTGAGGTTTAGAAATGTTAAGTCATTTGGCTCAAGTCATACAGGTAGTTAGTTATAGATATAGGCTAAAAAAAGCAAGTCACTGATTCCTAGCCCTGCTTTTTCTATTGTGCAGGGCTGCAAAATGAGCCTTCGACTGATTTAATCTTACAGAATTAGGGGCGTTTCCCTTATTGACTTTTCTTTCGTCTTTTTGGAACTTAATTTAAAAAAGGCCGAGAGGCTGCTTTTTTCCTTAATTTGAAAGAGGCATAAGCCCAGCAGACACACAGACCAGAGAATTAAAGGAAAAAAACAAAAGCTCCTTTTACCTTTCCTTCTTATCCCCTGAAAGAGTACTAAATACATATATGTATAGATTGGATTTCTTCAAAGGCAGAGGTACATAAGGCCAGGTGGCCATGCTAAGGTTCATCCAGGGAACTTTTATGGGAGCATATGTATTTCTTACCAGTAATGATTTATCCTTAATGTAACCGTCCTTAGCTGGAAAGGTCTTTGTAGGTCAGAGAACCTCATGAATGTTTAAAAAGCTGTTACCAATTTTTCTAATCTTAGTGGTGTTTCTTGATCTCTTTTGCCGTGAAATCTCGGTATGTGTATAAGGAACAGATGGAGTAGTTTATAGAATAATGATAACCAGAATTTCTTTTATTACAGAGCCAAAGTATATAACTACAAAGGAATATTAAACTAGTATTCATCACAGGATACAATTTAAACTTATTTATCTTAAGTGTTTGATTGTTAGGTTTTTTTCCCAGCCATGTTTATTATGAAGATTAAAAAATATCTGATTGGGCCAACGGAACAGCTGTAGAAAATTTTTGGTCCCAGGAGACCTGTTCTCATTCTAATAGATATTGATGGGATTTTTGGTCCTGTTGATGACTTACGATTGATGATATAGAACTTTTAAGTCTTTTTGACTTAAAGCATTAAAATTTTCCCTTTGTCTCTCCTCATGTTTTGTCTGACGAGTGCCAAATTTGATTTTGTAATATTCAGATGTTTAGAGTTGTAGGCTGTATTTTACTAAGGCATTGCTCAGTTGTGTTTTAAATAAATAATGTGAAGAAAGATGTTTTTCTATATCTAGGAAATGTTGCCTGAAATCATAGCAAATTTCCCTGTGGATTAAAACTCTGTAGACCTATGTAGTATTTCTGCTATCTGTGTAGATAGGTATTCAGAGCTTTGGGGTTATTTTGGGTTTTGAGTTAGCTGGATAATTTTCGAGGGTAGGTAGGTAAAGATACTGCTTAGACCTTCTGTAACAAAATGACTTTCCACAGGGCTTCGAACGTGGTAATGAGCCATGTGGGAAAGTGCCCAGTGTGCTTTTTGTGTTGCAATAAAATAATTGGCACTCTTAGGGAATTGGGCAGCCTCTCTATTCAGGCTTTGCTGAAGCATCCCATGGCATTCAGCAATTTATCCATAAATATTCTATTACGTTTGGAATGGTTGCCTCTTGCTTTTGTTCTTTGTGAAGGAGATGTATTGATTTTTGTTTTGACCATTTGTCCTTATATAAAAGGTCTGGTGTTTTTGGTTTGGTTTTGTTTTTTGGCTTTTGGAGGAAGAAGCATAGAAAGCAAGATTTGTAGCCGTGCCACAGTCTCCTTTATCTCAGGATATGAAACTTGCTGGTGGGTGTTCCCCAACACAGTGGTGGGAGCTGCATTTTTCTGGTTGTCCTGTTGAATAGTGACCATTTTCAGAAAGGGGGTCCATATTAAAAATTGTGTCCAGATCCCACTTCAGTCCTAAATCACTGTGAGGATTTGGAAAATTTATTTATATTCTTATGCTGATTTAAATACCATAATGTTCGTATTCTGACATGGGAAACACATGAGAGAGAATATGGACATTGGGTAACTGGAGGTCTTTAGTAAATCCCCACCAATTTTTACTTCATTAGAAGCAAGGCTTGTCAGAATTAGCCACCCAAATCCCAAACAGTTTTATTTAGTATTGTTTAAATCATTCATTTTTGTGACTCTCAAGGACATTAAGTCAATTAGTACCAACATAGAAGATATTGTAACAGATGATTGAAGAGAGAGTAAGGTAATAATCAGTAAGAGTGAGCCAGGACTGAATAGATTGTCCTCAAAGCAGGTATACATGTGGTCAATAAGCACATGAAAAGATGCTCAGTGTCATTAGCCAGCAAGTCCGCAGTGAGGTACCACTTCATGCCCATTAGGGTGGCTGTAATTTAAAGAACAGAGGATAACAAGTGTTGGTGAAGATGTGGAGAAATATGAACCCATACGCATTGCTGGTGTGAATATAAAATTGTGCAGTTGGAGTTCCCTGGTGGTTCAATGGATTAGTGATCCGGTGTTGCCTCAGGGTCTGGGTTTGATCCCTAGTTTGGGGATTTCTGCATGCTGTGGGCACAACCAAAGAAAGAAAAAAGAAAAGAAATTGTGCAACTGCTTTGGAAAACATTCTGGCGGTTTCAGATGGTTAAATATAAAATTACCATAGGACCCAATAATTCCACTTCTCGATGTGTACTCAAGAGAAATGAAGTCATACATCCAAATAAAAAACTTGTATGCAAATGTTTATAGCACCATTATTTATTATAGTCAAAAGTAGAAATAACCTAAATGTCTATCAATTGATGAATGAATAAACAAAATGTGATCTAGTTATACAGTGAAATATTGCTTGACTGTGAAAAAGAATAAAATACTGATTCATGCCGCAACATGGGTGAACCATGAAAGCATTATGTTGAATGAAATAAACCATACACAAAACACCACATATTATATGTGATTCATTTTTCCTTTGGTCATCATTTCTTACTTTGAGGATTATTAGTATAATCCAAATAATGATATAAATCGTAAAATTGTCCAGAATAGGCATAGCTATAGAGATAGACTGTAGATTAGTGGTTATTTGGGGCTGTGAGGATTGGGGTGATAGCTAAAGGGTACAGGTTTCTTTTGGAGGGGATGATAAAAATGTCCTAAAACTGATTGTGGTGCAACTCCACAATCATATTCAAAGCCGTGGAGCATGTTTCATACGAAGTATGTTTCCCACTTTTAATTGGTGAATTATGTACTTTGTCAGTTATAGCTCATGAAAGCTATTGTAAAAACATAGCCAACAGACACAAATACTTTACATGACAAGTATTTACATAAACACATATAATTACATTAGATTATCATTATTATCAGTGTTTTATTTCCATTTCCTTTTTATTTGAAAATAAAGACTTTCAGAGTGCCTGAGAGTTAAACTGTGTCCCTTTTAGTCTTGTATATTAGGAAAGCATTTTATGCATAACCAGCACAAAGGTAAATTTTAAATTAGCTTTAAGACCAATTATCAAAAATTCTGAATATGAAATCTCAACTAGGTTCTAACTATGTTCCTCTTTTTGACTTGATTGTGGTTTTTCTAAAAAGCCACAGTTAAAGCCATTATAAGATTAGACTGAGGCACGTGCTATGTTGGGTTGGTGTGGGGACGTAGGACACAAGACCTGTGTGAAGGGTAGGAATTTTCATCAATAACAAAAAGCACATTAATTAAACATTTGAAAATCTTCAAAGGGCATGACCAAGGAAGGAGAAAAGGAGAGAAAATTAGGCTATTACTTCTCTCTCCTGACACCAGAATTGGATTGGTCATCTTCTGTGGGGAAAAATAGTCTCTTCCACATTCCATAAAAGTGAGTGATTAAAAAAGACAATGTCAGGAATAAGCCCAAACCGACTTTGGCGGGAAGTTGGTGGAAGTGCTTTGCAAAAGTCACCTTTGTCCTTGATTGATGACACGTCAAGGTTTGAATGACCCCATTGTCTCCTCTCCCCTTTTACTAGCAACCAGTTTCTCGAAAGTGCTAGTAATAGAAATTATGATCTCTGACATAGGATTATAACTGGAGAGACCTTGGCTTGTATAGCTCCACGTGGTCACACTGTCGAAGCACCAGGCCCAGCACGGCATATGCGTTAAACGTTGGTCTGCCTCTCGTTGTCCGGAGCCGCTGGACGGGAAGGCCTGCCAACTGCCAACCATTCCCTTGACTCCAGTCAGGACGTCATTGAAAATATTCCAAGTATTAAATAACTCTGGACTGAAAGAATCCTATGTCAGTAGTATCCCACTCCAGCCCCGTCTCCAGTCCCGCTCATGCCTTGCAAGGTAACACCTTCCTCTTCGGCACATAGGGACTCATTCATATCCAGTGCCACGCTGGCTACCATGGATACAACAGTGCCAGGACAGTCACTGCCCACCCTCCTGGTGGCATTCTCCACTGGTCACTATTTCTTTTTTCTTTCTTTCTTATTAGGGCCACCCCTGCGTCGTATGGAGGTTCCCAGGCTAGGGGTTGCAAGGGAGCTGCAGCTTCCAGCCTACATCACAGCCACAGCAACACCAGACCTGAGCAGCATCTGCGACCTACACCACAGCTCACGGAAACGCTGCATCCTTAACCCACTGAGCGAGGCCAGGGATTGAACCCACATCCTCATTACCACAGAGCCACAGCGGAAACTCCCATTGGTCACCGTTTCGTATGTTGAGGATCTTTGCTGTAATCAAAGTAATGACATACATTATTGTGTTGTCTTTGCTTCCAAAATAGGAGGCGTGAAAGAAGAGCCCGTGGCAACGTTGCATAACTTTTTCATTGTGCCTGTAGGCTACTCGGGGTATCAGGACTACCACCCGTCTGGCAGACCAGGTTTCTATGAAGAAGGACCCAGGAACTATGATGCGTACACGGCAGGACTGAGTGAGGAGGAACAGCTGGAGCAAGCGCTGAGAGCTAGCCTCTGGGACCAAGGTAGGAATTTTGCGCCCTTCACTTATTTTAAAGCCTACCTCACATGGTGAGATGGTCTGAAAAAGGACTATTTGGGGCAAATTAAACTTTAAATAGTTTATAAAAAGGATATGTAGATGACAAGAGCGTGTGCAGATGGTGATGAAAAAGGATGGGGTGTGATGCCATATTTCCAGCAACCTAATAAGCTAATAAGGTGCCAGACTATGTATGTATTGTTAAAGTGGTTCTTTTTATAGGCCTGCTGCACTCAGTGCTTTGGCATTGAAGTCAAGAAACTAAAAAAATAAATAAATAAATAAAAAATTAAAAAAAAATTCTTAGGTGCGTGAAAAAAAGGGTTTACTTTGGCATTCATAACTGCAAAGCAGGCTGCATGTCACTGTATATCAAAATGTGGCCCACAGACCTTCCTCAAAATCACATGGACAGCTTGATAAGAATTCAGACTCAGGGTTCCACTGCAGGCCTGCTGATCCAGTCTCCTAGGCAGAGCCTAGGATTTTTTTTTTTTTTTTTTTAATCTTTTTAGGGCCACACCTGTGGCATATGGAAGTTCCCAGGCGAGGGGTCCAGTCAGAGCTACAGCTGCCAGCCTACGCCACAGCCACAGCAACACAGGATCAGAACCATGTTGGTAACCTACACCACAGCTCACAGCAACGCCAGATCCTTAACCCAATGAGTGAGGCCAGGGATCGAACCCATGTCCTCATGGATGCTAGTCAGATTCGTTTCCACTGAGCCATGATGGGAACACCTAGGAATCTGTATTTTTAACCGACTTTCCAGAAGATTCTTTTACAAACTGATATATGAAAACCACTATATTTACTTTGCCATCTTTGTGCTAGGTTTGGCGTTTGAGTTCGAGTATTTTTTATCATTTAGTAGTGACTAAAAATCATCTCTTCATTGATAAGCATACTCTGTTCCATGTACCATATTAGGGAATACAGAAAGGTAAAAAATGGAATCTTCCCTCCAAAGTTCACAGTCTCTAGTACGGGAGACACCTGCCAGATGCCCTAAGTAACCACAGTATTGGGTGCCAGAGAGAGGCTCAGGCCAGTTACTAAAGGCAGTGAGAAGGGGTGACTTTCTCTCAACTAGATCTATCAGAGATTCACAGAAGAGGGGGCTTTAGAGATAACCTTCAAGATCTTTGTAGAGATGGGGAAGGGCCTTTCAGGAAGAAATCGGTATCTTTCAGACACAGAAGAAAAGACTGTGGCCTGCCCGCCCTCAGTTTTGAACGGAGCATTAAGAGGAGAAGGGGAGGAAGAGTGGGAAGCTGGGCTGGGGCAGTCACAGTGGTCCTGGAATTAAATACGCCAAATGGAAAAGGGAGCTGGTGTAAATACCAGCTAGAGTTCTGCACGGGGGAGTGATGTGATCAGAGCCATGTTTTATGACTCCAGCAGCAGTCATTCCACAAACAAGGACTGAGCACCTGGCGGGGGGGGGGGGGGGGGGGGGGGTACCAGGCATCGCGCCAAGTGATGCGAGTACATGAATTACGACTGCCTGGCTCCTGACTTGAGGGAATTTGGTCTTAGCAGTAGCGATGTGCGTGGAGGTGGGGAAATGACAGCAAGAGGGGTGAGTCAAAGACGACTGCGGTTGTCTGAAAACAAGAAAAGGAAGCCTAAATTATGAAGGCACCCAGCATCGTCCATGACCCCCTTCTTACTAAAAATGTTTAGCCTGACTCTGCCTTCCAGTGGAAGTGTCCATATACAGGAGATGTATAGACTAGAGGAATAAATGGAAACATCAGATAAACATGGGGTTTCTACAGTTCAATGAGAATGGTCTCCTGGGGGGGGGGATCAATGTCAAAAAAAAAGCAGGATGTTATTTTATATTAGATGGAAATAGCAGGCAAATGTAACATAAGAATCTTGAAAAACTGGTTCTTAGAAAAGACGTTTTTTGAGAAAACGGGAATTTTGTATTTGGACTAGATATTCGATATGATTTGGGAAATAATCCAACTTTCTTTGATGAGACAGTGGTATGGTGGATAAGTAGCAGAAGGTCTCTTATTCTTGGGAGACTCACCCTGAAGTCTTTAGAAGCAAAATAATAATGTCTGCCCTTACTTTCACTTTTTAGCCAGAACCACTCTCTCCTCTCTCTTCTTTCCTCTTTCTCTCTCCCTCTCCTCACTGCCTTAAGTTCTGCATTCAAATACATTTGGGAAACTGCAAACTATACCCCCCTTGAAAATCCAGAGTGAACCTGGTATACGGATGATTCTAATTAGTCCTGTAATTAAGAAACCAATGTATCAAATTAATGTTTTCCAAACTTATTTGACCACAGAACTTCATTTTCAATGAATGTTTTTAAGAGCACGTGAAACTAATTCCAGTGAAACTGATCTGAAGAGAATTCTTGAAATGTATTATAAAATAATGGGTGACAGCAAAGGAAATAGCATTATAAGTTGTTTATATTAATTTCAATTTGATTTTCCTGCAAACACTTCATGACCAGATATCTTATCAAGAATGAGAAACCAAGGAGACTTTTTTATTTTTTAAAGGCCTTTATTATTTTTTAGCCTTTTTTTTCCTGTGGAAAAGTATTTATTTTATGGAAGTTGACTATATGGTATGTATGATTTTAAACCTAATTTTTTTTTCATTCCTTATTATGTTGTAATCTTATTTTCACACCTACAATTTTCTGAACATACAGATCCTCCTCCATATATTTTCTTAAATTTCTACATATTTCTTTTTCTCTTTTCTTGGTGGGGAGGAGATGTGCTGTTAATAATAGTATTTTTAAAAATTCTGTAATCATTGAGACTTACACACTTTTTCTTCTTTGGTCTATTGACATACTACATTATTTTGATTTTCAAACTTGAAGTAGGTTTGTGTTCCCAGGGTAAGTCTCACCTGGTTGTGGTATTTTATTTCTCCTTCCTGGAGAAAATGCTTGTGCACCTGAAAAGAACATGTTTCCTGCTCTAGCTGGGTCGAGTGTTCTGCAGATGCTGATTAGATTAACTTTGTTGCTAGTGTCGCCAGGTCTTCTCATGCCTCTGGATTATCCGTCTCCTTGTTCTCCTGAGCACTGTCTTTTCAATTATACAGAATTACTGTGAGCAGTACTGAGTACGTGTCGTATGGCCACCCTCAGTGCACCAGGGACTTCAGATTCCTCTGACGTTGCCTGTTTTTAGGGTGGGGGCTGACTTGTCAGTGTTCCTCCATGTCTACTTGAACTTCAACTTCAGGACTTTCCTTTGCGCCTTAACTGGAGTAGGCGCTGGATCCCCTCCCGCTCCCCCAGGCCTTGCTGTTCCTGGTTACTCTGTGCTTTTCAGTCTACTGGCGGCAGGGCAGTGGGGCTGTGCTCTGACGAAGCCTTGGTCCGCGCAGTCACGGTGCCGCTCCGTTTGGAAGGGTGGCCTTCTCAGTTAGAGGTTAGAGGGGTTTTTTTTTCCTTTTCTTTTTTCTTTCTTCACTTCCCTAAGCTGCAGGAGTTTTTCACTATTTCTTTAAGGGAAACTGGGTTTTTACCTTTCTTCCAGGCATAGACAACTTTTGTTCCTCAGAGACAGTAGGGACGAAGGATCTAGGTAGCCTTCCCTGCAGTGGCGGCTGTCCTTTCCCCAGGACTGTACTGGAAATGACCAAGGGCCCTGTCTGTTTTCTCTCACCCATGTCTTTTTCAAGGACTGCATGAGGTGCTGAGAAGCGCCTGAAAGTGGGTGTGAGTTCTTTCATACTACAGCCCCCCAAATGGCCTGTGTTGAATAGTCTATGAATAGAATCTGGAGAACTCTCACCCAGCCTTTAGCAGTTAACAGTTTTGGCTGAATTCTTTTTATTAGTGTCCAGCAGAGTGTCTCCTGGGTAAGCAAGCACTCCTGTACCATTTTTTTTTTCTTAAAAAAATTTTTTTTGATTAAAGTATAGTTGATTTACAGTGTTGGGTCAATTTCTGCTGTACAGCAAAATGACCCAGTCATACATACAGACATATATATATATATATATATATATATATATATATATACACACACATTCTTTTACTCATATTATCTTCCATCATGGTCCATCCCAAGCGATTAGATACAGTGCCCTGTGCTCTATCAGCAGGACCTTATTCCTCATCCATTCTAAATGTAATAGTTTGCATCTGCTAAACCCAAACTCCCTGTCCATCCCACTCCCTCTGCTGCACCATTTTAGACTTCTGTTTAGTTGGCTTCCCTGCTGCCTCAGCTTTCTGATGGGCTCAGGAAAAGATACTAATTTGGCCACTATCCAGCATTTATGTTTATTACACAGATGGGAGTGGTGCTTTTTCCAGCTTTCTGCATCTCCACTGGAAGCTAGAAACATTTCTTATTCTTTACTGGGCTTTAAGTCTAACATCCTAGTATATTTATTTATTAGGGTTTTTTTTTTTTTTAATAAGGAAGATCTTATGAAATAGGTAGAATCTACAGTTGTTTTTTAAACGACTGTAATATTTAGTTCTTTCCCTTTGATTCCCAGTTTTCAGAGTAAGGAGTTAGTGTACCAGTCACCAATAATACTGAGATTCGAAAGGGCCAACTAATAGAAATTCATTTGGTAGAATGCCAGTCCGGCAAGAAACATTCAGCACCAATTAGTTTCAGACCATTCTTTAGTTCAATATATTGGAAGAGTAAGTTAAGGAATCAAGGAACCAACTTTTTAACCTGAGAATTGGCTCTTGTCATATTTCTTAACAGTAGCTGGCCATAATTTTAAGTCCTAAAGCTCATGCCGGGAAAAATAGTAATACCAAAGTAGCCTTTGCAGAAGAAATATCAAAATCCCTGTTATTTCAAGAGGCTTGCACATTTACTACCATTAACAGAAATCTTGTCTTGTTCTGTTGGCAGTCTCAGCTTTTATAAACGAATCCAAGAGGCAGCTGATACCACAATAATAGAAAAATTTTGGACGAGAGCCATCTCTTTCTTTGAGTCAAAAGGCAGATGCCAACTAGGAGCATTAGCTCGTTGCATTTTCCTCTCTCCCCTCCCCCACATCCTTCCATGGATAATTTGTGCTTTTTTTAAAAAAAAAAAGAAAAAGAAAAAAGAAAAAAAACAGCCTGCCACCAAGTTCAGCTGGCTGGGTACAAAGCTCTGTCCTTTTCAACTTCTAGCTGCCAGCCTGGAGCATGTGTAATGGTTAAAACTGGAGATCCTCCCTGACATGTGGAGTAACTTGTGTTTCTTTTCTTAGACTCTTCTGAAAGGCAAATGGCCACAATCACACTTAGGCTGTCTTGTGAAAATCAAGCGGAGTCATCACCCCCTCCCCACCACTCACTGTGCAGTTGGGGTTGCTGGTTAGCCATATGCGAAGCTGTGGTGTGATATACTACAAAGGTCTTGGCTTCAGAATGAAACTGGTTGCTACTTTGTCTCTGCATCTTTACATGTAAATTACCAGGGGAGCCATATTGGAAAAGAGTGTTTGGGTTCTGAATTAATATCTAAAGCATTTGTTATGAAAAGATCATTTGACAGTGCCTGTTGATAACCATATATGTTCATAGGAACAAATCGGGATACATTTTAAGTAAAAAAAAAAAAAAAAAGAATTTTACCGAGTTGTAAAATTTTGCTTTTTACTGAAGCTACAGCAAAGGTATGGAAAGTGATATTTGTCTTGTTTATTATGGTATGGAAGTTTGTGAAAAAAATGGAATGCATTACATACATCCTCTTTTTTAATTTTTTAGTTATTTTTTTATTATGGTTGATTTACAATGTTCTGTCAGTACATTGCTGCTGTACAGCAAAGTGACCCAGTTACACATATACGTACATTCTTTATGCTCTTTTCATCTTTTATGGTGTGGTACAAACAGAAAAAGATGGGAACTTTGGTGGTCGGAGCCTCAGGCCTGGAATATCAAGGAACTGACTTGACTTGAGGTGCGAGTCCCTGAATCCGACCAGACCTTTGTTTTATTCTTATTTTTTATGATAAAAGGGTGGAATTGAGTCCTCTTCCGAGTTTCTTCCTTTTCCGCTATTCTCTGGTGAGGGACTGAGTAGGATGCGCACAGCTAGAAAGAGACGGAGATAATGAGGAATGTCAGGAATATTGGCAATCGTTTGACATGTAGATCTCAGGGCGGATGGATGAACGATCATTCCTGGAAGATGACTCACCCAACTGCCTAAGGCGGATCTAAACGGATAAATACATGCCTTTGATGGTGGCATCTTCTTCAGTTGCCTGATTATACCAGCCTTCACTGGCCCAGTGCAGGCATCATGCAGTTGGTGATTTTCAGCCTGTGTAAATGTTCTCGGCTGGCATGCCTGGCTTTGCAGACGTGTTGCAGGCTTCAACAGAGGGGTACAGCCATTCCATGTGACCACGTAACTTTTTTTTTTTTTTTAAGTAATTTGGTATTTTCCCCCAGGAAAACTTTCTCTGTAATGAAAAAAATGCCATCTGCCGGATTTCCTAGAAGCAATTTCGCTGCAGAAACACTTCCTTTGGTTTACTAGTTCTTCATCCCTACTCTCTATGTCAGAGATACTCATTTCAGTGAATAAAGTTTGGTATTTGAGACTGTACCTAGATGTGAAATGGTGCATTTAAAGAAATAGGAATAGATGCTCTTTCAAACCTGCAAAGCAACATGTGACCAATCCTAGCCAGGAAGAGAAATAATAAAATGAGTGGACCAGAGTTCTGTTCAGATCCCTATTGCGAAGGAGCAAGCTTCTTTTTAGATTCTATACTTAAAAACATTAACAGTAGCTCGATGGATGCAAAAACAATAAATAAAAATAATGATCCATGAATGTAAACGTACCTGAGAAATTGACATTAATAATTCTGTGTGATTTCATTTATACTTTTCCCTCTGCCACCTACCCCCCACAATCACCATTTATTGAGAGGCGCATTTATTCAGCTGCTAATGAGTATGTTTAACAATAAAAGTATGAACAAAACTCTAATGAGTTAATTCCACCCACCCATGTCCCCTCCATCCACACTCCCCCCCGCCCCCCATGGACAATGCTTTGGGGCTACCAAGTCTTAACAGTTTGGGAAATATGACCTTGCACACCCATCATGTTGCTCCAGATCATTAGTCCTTCTGTTCCTCAGCAAACCTCTCTTTGAGCCCCTCGTAAGCATTGAACCTACAGAAGTGAGTAAATCTTGTTCTTTGCTATCAAACCAAAAAAAAAAAATTACTCTTTTTACTGAACCACAGGAAATTTAAGTGACTTACCTCACTTCAGCTAACCAAGATATTAGATTTAGGAAAGAGATATAGTAACTTTTGAAATGAGCTGATCACTTTTCTTAATCATAGTCATCATTTTACACTGGGAAACAGAAGCCCAGAGAAATTAAATGGCTTTGCCCAGGGTCACCTTCTAAGTGATGAACACTGGACAAGAAGGCCAGACCTCTCCGTTCCTAATCGGGATATTTTTTTGCAACACAGCCTCTTCAGAAAAAGCATTGCTAGGCTGTTATGAATTGTCGGTTCCAGAAGAGACCAGCGCGATTCTCCCTGTAGCCCTCCACTTGGTCAGCCAGCATGGCTGAGCTGGAGCTGTGTTCGTCTCCTTGGAGGCGGACCGGTCGTGGTGATCCTCCTGAATTCAGAACCCTGAAGACTCTTTCGTAGGTGAGGCCACCACAGAACAGTCCTGGCTAAATTTATTTATTTTTATTTATGGCATGGCATATGGAAGTTCCCAGGCTAGGGGTCAAATCAGAGCTGTCGCAGCTGGCCACAGCCACAGCCACAGCCACGGCAAATCCGAGCCTCATCTGTGACCTGCACCACAGCTCACGGCAACACGAGCTGGGCCAGGCTGAGTGAGTCCGGGGATCGGATCCGCATCCTCCGGGACACTTGTCAGTTCGTTCCCCCTGAGCCACAATGGGAACTGCAGGCTCAGCTAAATTTAAACGGAGTGTCGCTTATAGGATGACAATGAAATCTCTCTTTTTGTTGTCCTCACAGGATTCGCTGCGTTCTTTTGTTTGGTGGGTTTTGGAGGGTTTTTTGTTTGTTTGTTTTAAACAAAAATTCCTGACGTGAATTAAAAACTGTGAAATAGTTTGTATAAAGTGGGCCCTCCTTCCACAAGAAACCTGCCTCTCAGGTACCCAGTGAGACAGACACCAAAAAACCTGTGTCCCCTGGACAGTCGTAAATAATCTGCTGGGCAATCATTTGTTTCCACCAACAACTATAGCATGTGAGTTTGAGAAGAATTGTTTTCACTGTGGACACATTAGTGACCCTGGAACTGAGGATATTTGCATTGTTCGTTTAAATAGGACTCAATTTTTCTTCGGTGGCTTTCTTTTTAGAAAAGAAAGGACTCATGACAAAAGGGAATACATGTGCTTGCACTAATAAGCACACTTCAAGACCTCAGAATCTCCCGTTGAGCTGTGTGTCCTTATCCTGGCTACTTGTTAACGGGAGCCATTCACGTGAGAATCTTCACTGTCAGCTGCTCAGCCTCTAGGATCTCACTCCGGGTTGCATGCATTCCATCCATTTCGTTTTGTTGTGTTGCTAGTGAGAAAAATCAAGAGTCATATGTTAGTTTCCATTTCTTAGAGAGTCGCAAATAGCTTTCAAAGCGGTCTAGTTTCATCACATGGCAGTCCTCCAAGGACGCAAAACTATTTATAATTCTGTTGTACTTCGTTATGGAGAGCCAGATGTGAGAGTCATGCATACTATGTATTTATATATCTTCATGAATCTCAGTTAGGGACCAGCGCACTTCCTTGTCCCATCTGTGTTATTTAAATCTCCTTTTGTTGTAAGACAGAACCAAAATTGTGCAGTGTTATTAAGATGACTATACAGATTAAGCTGATTAAAATTACGTTGTAATCATCTGCTTTGGAAAAATCGCAAATGGCCTACTCATGCCCCCACTGGAAATAGGTGACATAAATCACGGTCTGGAATAGTACTCAGCCAGTAAAAAGAGAGGCAGGCTCATGGTTAGTCCAGTGAGCAAGATACAGCAGTGTTCTTGCTTTTTGTAAGACCTACTAAATATGCTTTAAGAAAGATAGGAATCGTTAGAAAATGCCAATCACCCACAGTTCTCAGGAATAAGATTATGGTCTCATGCTCTTCTTTTGGCTTCACTCCATTTTCTAAAATGTCTGTACAGTCCCGTAGAGCCTTTATAAACAAGAACTATGAACATCTCTGCGTTGCTAAAAATACACAGTGTTAGCCCTTCTCTCCTTTCATGTTCTTCACAATCCGACCCCATTAAAGGCATCAGGTTTTTTTGTAGAGAAATGGGGAGAAAACTACACCTGACACCTTGACCCCCAGCCTCTGTGGACTACTTGTGGCCATGGGTCAGAGTGATGAGGGAGGTTAGGAAGAGCGGAGCATCCAAACTAGAATGTGTCTACGTCTTGTTTTCACTTTTCCTTTTTGCTCATTGTCCTTCTTCCCCTTCTCATCTCTACTCTGCACCTTCCAGGCTGAAGTTATCCACACACTTTGGGCAAGAAGACCACCTGCTCCTGTCGTTGGTAGCTGTTAACGGTGATTTCTTTTTTAGGGTTCCAGAACACACTGGATCCTTAGGTGGAGGCTGCTTTAGTGCACTGTTTAAGAGCCATGGCATCAGGCATTTCCATTTGACTTTACAGTTGACAAAATTTAAAGCGCATACATTTTATCTTTCAGAACTATTCTGTTTCATCTCAGTGGAAGGTATGTGGTGATTGGAACTCAGAGGTTTGGGTCACCACGGAAAGGGGGCGGGGTCAGGCATGCTTTCTGTGGAACAGCATTTTTGTATTACAAAATACAGTTTTGTGGTACTAGAAAACAATAGGAGTTGTCTCTAGAATCATAGTGTTCAGAATTCCCTACCAGCCAACCCAAACAACCCAAAAGTCAATAGCTTCTAACTTTCAGCTCAGTGAGACTAAAAGGAAACAGTTGGCTTTTGGCTAGAGTGATGCTGAAATAAAATGTAGCTTAGCCCACCGACATCAAGGGAAATAAAGTGTTTAGTTAAGTGTCTTCTAGAAGAACTGACATCTGTATGAAACACCTGCTATCTTCACTGTGACTTTGAATAAACTTCATCTCTGGGGGTTAGCAGAGCCCTTCTTTTGGCACACTGTGCTGTGACAAAGGTTAACTTGAAACCCCAAGTAATTTACCATTGTTTGGAGGTAAAGGATGCTTTTTGGTGAGATGTGGAGGTATGGAGGGAAATGAGCCGCTGTCAGATAACTAACTCAGGCCTTCAAGGCCCATTTTCAGCATAGCTTTGACACTATGACACTTGTCAGGTCATGACAATTTCCTGACTCCTTGGCAGCCTTAAATATTTGCTAATTATAATCATTTTAATGTTTTACATACAGAGAAGCATGGAGACAGTGCTTCCTGGTATGTGGGCGTGGCTATTTTCTGGAATTCTGGATTTCTTTGCATGCTTTGAAGAGGGGATGTGAATAGTCACTGAGCAGTGCCTGTGTCGACGGCTTGTTTCTGTTACGCTTTTGCTCATTATTGCAGGAGCAGGCAGTCCTGCGTATAGGGACAAGGGTGGGTGGAAGGAGAAGGGTACCAAGGAATGCCTTTCTCGGAGAGCCCTTTCAATCAGCTGCCATTTCGGCAGATTGCAATCTAACCAAGAATGATTTCCATTAGCAGGGGCTGTGAAAAAAACCTTGTGGCCCCAGAAACTATTTAATCAGTAACGTGGTTCATCTTATTAGCCTGAGGGGAAAATAACTCACCAGCAAATTCTACTGTATTATAGAAAGGATTGTTTGAAACCAAAATCAAAACATCTGCTGTGTTTTAACTGTGCAAACCTAATGCCTTGTCCCCCCACAGCAGCCGCAGTTGTACAGCTGCTGTGTGCCTGGTATCTCTTAGACTCTGACACCAGACAAGGGGGACATCTTCAGAGTTAATGAGCAATTAGGACGTTCTTTCCTGTCAATTAACTGGCAGAATAATGAGATGAAATGAGCACTGTCCTTAAAAACACCCAGACTTGTATTTTCTAAAAAAAGGGCGTCTTTCTCCACTGTTTTCAGTTACACGAATAGGCGAACTATTTAACATGGAAATAAATTAAAAATCGTACCTATAGCAGACAGAAGAGAGAGGTATACAGATAAGGTACCGTTTACTCAAGACTTCACAGATTTTCCTCTCGTGTGGCTATAAATGACATCATAACATCCACAACCACTGTAATTGTCTTAAAGATTGGCAAAGTATTTAGGGAGTGAGCATCCTTTCTCATACGAATGAAATGTGTAAAAACCAGGTCTGTGGCAATCAGGATATCGATCCTAAATTTGAACTAGTGGGTTCCAGACCACAGGCCATCTAAGGATACTGATTGTCCCCTGAACGTGATGAGAAGTTAGTGAAGGGGTGAACAAAGGAGTGAGAGGAGCAGAGAAAATAAGGAAAAGCCTGAGATGAGAGACTGGCCCATCATAGCTACTAAGATGGTTGTGGCTGCAATGTATTTTTTCAGTTTGTGTATCAAGGTGGCAAGATGAATGGGAATCAGGTTGTGAAAGGCCCAGTATGCTTTTTTTTTTTTTTTTTAATTTTTAAATGACAGTTGATTTACAATGTTCTGGCAATTTCTGCTGTACAGCAAAGTGACCCAGTTATACATATACATTATTTTTCTCATATTATTTTCTATCATGTTCTATCACATGTGATGGGATATAGTTCCCTGTGCTGTACAACAGAACCTCATCTGGTATGTTGTGTTTAAGAGTTTTGTACTTGACCCTGGGGACCTGGGAAACCAGTGAGAGTTTGAAGTGGGAGGGGTGATAAGATCATACCTGAATTGTAAGCTCTCTCTGCTGTGTGTGGCCATTGGGTTGCAGGGAGAGAGATGGAATTTTCAGTGAGGTACAGCACACCAGGCACCATTATAAGTGACGTGTGTGTGTGTGTGTGTGTGTGTGTGTGTGTGTGTGTGTTCACTCAGTCCAACAACAACCAGTGGGGTGAGTATTACTATTTACCCATTTCAGAGAAGAGGAGGCAAACTGAACTAATGATAGGACTGGGATTTGAGCCTAAGGAGTCTTGGTTCCAGAGCCCATGTACCTCATCATTACATCATTTCCCCCTTCATGTTGTATTGATTGATTGATGGGGTCTTCATCGTAAAACTTTAATAATTAATGGTATTCTAAATGCTACTAGTATTTTACTAGCTTAGTGAACTTTTTTTAATATTCATATTCATTCCTATTGGGATGAAATTAGAAATTTTAGTGAGTTAGAGTTTTCTGTAAAATATTCATCAAAAAGTTTCAAATTAAAAGTTTTCCAAATAGAGAGATTATTTAATATCTTCCCAGTCAACTTTAACTTACTGTGGCAACTTCTACCACACATTTCATGGTCGAGTGTCTTCAGGGCCTTCGGGGAATATGAAACACCCAAATGTTTTCCAACCCACGGGTAACACTCAGTTAGCTTTAGATATAATTTTCTTTCCTCCCTCTCTCCCTCCCCTCCTCCCATCCCCTTCTTTCCTCTCCCTCCTTTCTTCTTCCCTCCTTCCCTCCCTTCCTTTCTTCCTACCCTCCTTCCTCTTAATTTTATGGCCTCACCCATGGCATATGGAAGTTCCCAGGCCAGGGACTGAATCCGAGCCACATCTGTGACCCACACCACGGCTGCATCAATGCCAGATCCTTTAGCCCACTACCCTGGGCGAGGGATCAAACCCACATCTCTGCAGTGATCCAAGCCACTACAGTCAGATTCTTAAATCAGTGCACCACAGCAGGAACTCCTGGATGTAATCTTCTAATTCAGTGGGATGATAGAAAAGACAGTATTAAATGAAGGAGAGTGGACTTTTATGAAACACCTTTGGGAGTTCCCATTGTGGCTCAGCAGAAACAAATCAGACTAGTATCCATGAGGATGCGGCATCGATCCCTGGCCTTGCTCAGTGAGTTGGAGATCTGGCACTGCTGTGAGCTATAGTGTAGGTCTCAGATGCGGTTTGGATGACCCCGAGTTGCTGTGGCTGTGGTGCAGGCCAGCAGCTGCAGCTCCGATTCAACCCCTAGCCTAGGAACCTCCACGTGCCGTGTGTGCAGCCCTAGGAAAGCAGAAAGAACCAAAAACCGAAACAAACCGAAACAAAAAAGATCTCTCTCACTGTCATCAAGGAGAATTAAATTTATTTGTAACCACAATGACCTCACTTGATTTCCCAGAAAAAGAGAATCGTCATTGCTGTCTAATGTGTTGTAGTAAATGAATCATGACTGTGGGTGCGTCCAAGACCTGTGAGACAAGAAAGACCAGGCACAGAGTTAACTGAGATTTAAGTAACTAAAGGAGATGTTTCAGAGATTTGGGTGATTCTCAGTCTTGGCTGCCTCTTAGAATCACCTGAGGAGCTTTTAAAAATGATCAGTGCCTCGGCCCCCATATAAATCAGAATCCACAGCCCGTGGGGGCAGGGGTGAGGGCGGGTGCACAGAGTCAGCAGTGGGATCGCTTTATAAGTTCCTGTGGAGTCTTCAGGTCTCAGTGGGGAAGTTCCTTGAGGACCAAGGGGAGAGAGTCCCATTTATCTGGTTGCTCTTAGGAAGCTTTAGCAGAAGGCGGTGGAGTCCTTTTTTTTTTTTTTAATCGAAGGTGCAAATTAGTACCATCCATTTCAGTAGTTACCTAGATTTCTAAATTCTATGTAATTTTTAGAATATATGGAAAACCCATAATGTGCCAGATATGAGCAAGGTAGCCACCCCCTTTTCCCCCAAGTGAAGATAAAAACCAAATTCCCTGCCTTCAGGGAACTTAGTCTAGTGGAAGACAAAGGGAGGAAGGATAGAAGGAAAGAACTAGGAAGGCGTCAATAAGAATAGCTATTATCTGGTGAAACTGTTGCCAATCAAAAAGAAAGGGGATGATGGTTGGGAATATTTAGGAATGGGTTGGACGGATGGATGAATGGATGGAAAGAAGGGTTGGGATGGTGTCTTAATACATTCTCATGACAGGAGATCAGCTTACGTCACATACAAATTCTTACTGGAAATCATGCAGTTAAGAAATTCTCAAATAACATGTTTGTTTTTTATCTTGTTCTCTAGGCTTGTCTTTACTGATCAGGAATGTTAACATAAACATAAAGCAGTGAATTTTAATGGTTATTGCATGTAGATTTTTTTTTTTTTTTAATTATTTTGCCTTTTAGCATGTCTCTTATTACAGAAGAATGAGTTCTTTTTCAGGCCCTTCAATGGTTAGGAAATTTGCAATTCACAAGCACACCAATTAGAGCCCATTATAACCTGATGGCAGGGCTGTGCCATTTGAGGAGAGCTCAGCTGACACTTTCACAAACTGCAAAAAATGTTCTTCTAAGAGCCCTGTGGCAGCGGCATGGCCTTAGAGGAATTACACAGAGTTCTTGTTAATATATTCCTATGGTTATAATGGCTCTGTAAGAGCATTGGAAACGGCCTGGCCCTAACCGCCTTGGCACACTACACCCTAGAA
The DNA here is from genome assembly GCF_016906955.1 of Phacochoerus africanus. NCBI lineage: Eukaryota > Metazoa > Chordata > Mammalia > Artiodactyla > Suidae > Phacochoerus > Phacochoerus africanus. The sequence goes on from NC_062546.1 coordinate 193,961,141, forward strand.
AGAGGGTGTTGGCTAGAGCCACATGGCTTGACCATCCCTGAGCTCGTCTTGGAATCTGCAACATCATACTCCCCATTCGAGTGTGTTTACCATTTATCCAGTTCACCTCTAGTTATAATATGCAGTCGAAAAAATAAACAGGGAGTTCCCATTTCGGCTCAGCCGTAGCCAACCTGACTAGCATCCATGAGGACTTGGGTTCCACCCCCTGCCTCACTCAGTGGGTCAAGGATCCGGCGTTGCCGTGAGCTGTGGTGTAGGTTGCAGACGTGGCTCGGATCTGGCGTGACTGTGGCCATGACGAAGGCCTCCAGCTGCAGCTCCGATTCGACCCCTAGCCTGGGAGCCTCCATAGGCCATGGGTGGGGCCCTAAAAATAAAGGAAAAACTCAAAATGGATTTTAACCAGACTTAATTTAAAATGGTCTTCCTGGTGGTTTTTTTAGGGCGGTTATCAGGCAAGGCCAGCCAGAACAAGCTTTACCTGTCAAGAATTGAATGACTGTTTTTCAGTGTCTGTAAAGGGGGCGGGAGCAGGAAAAGGTAGGAAGACTGTAGAATCTTCCCCGGCCTCGTTTTCACGCCCTGGCTCCGTGGGGGCTTCGCAGCCAGTCCGGCCCCATTTGGGATCCCAGCTGTCTCGTCGTCACCAGTGAACAAGGTAATTAGGGGATTTATGGGGATGCTGCGGCAGGGAGCTAAACCTCCTGGAAGGCCTGTGGTGACACCGCTAGGGACCGGATGAGGGCACCCGCCCTGAGAAGGCGCTCGAGGCAGTTCCTCTTCATCCTGTCTCCACTTTCCCTGAGGTTGCTCCCTACAGTCTCTCCTTGGCCATTCATTTCAATCCACCGCGGAGATTTCTCCAAAAAGATAATCACCGTAAGAATGTTTCAGCACTAATATTTAGCAAGCCCCTTTTATGTACCAGGCACAGCAAGCACATTGCCTGCATTTTAAAAATTTTACCTTTCACCTGACCTCCTGAGGTAGAGCACCCCGGGGCTTAGAAAGTCATTGTCATGGAGGAGTTCCTGTTTGACTCAGGGGTAATGAACCCAACTAGTATCCATGAGAATACAGGTTTGATCCCTGGCCTTCTTGCTCAATGGGTTAAGAATCCAGCCTTGCTGTGAGCTGTGGTGTAGGTCACAGACGCAGCTTGGGTCTGGCTGTGGCCGGCAGCTGCAGTTCTGATTCGACCCCTAGCCTGGGAACTTCCATGTGCCACAGTGTGACTCTGGAAAAATAAATAAATAAAAGTAATAGTAATGGGCCTGGATTCAGACCTCGACTCTGACTGCAAAGCACTGCGTCTTGCTCCGAGGATCTCATTCTGGGAGCTCGAAATGCTGTTTCCGCTCCTGTCCACAGTGGTGATCATGAAAAGAGGAACACCGGCACATCCCTGTGCCTGGCACTGCTCTGAGCCCTGTCGGTGGATCTAAGGCTCACTGCAACTCTCCACCAGTTCTGTTGCTGTCCCTGGTTTTCAGATGAAGAAACCAAGGCACAAGGAGCTGAGTAACGGGTCTGCTTGCCCAAGGTCACATAGAGTTAAAACTGGGTCTCAACCTCTGGTTCTTAATCCCCATCCGTCCTTCCCCTTTTACTTCAGCGGTTCTGAAAACTTGCTTCATACCAGGTCTCAGACTAATCAAAGAAGAGACAGGAACTCCCTCCTGTTCACTTCAACCACCCTGGCTACTCTTTCTACTTTTCCAGTAACTCGTGGAATTCTTTCCTGCTCCTTGCTGCAGTCCTTCTAAAGTAGTGATATATTAGATGTTTCTTCTAAAGGCCAAACCAAGACTAATGCCTAAGCACAGAAGAACAAATAGCAAATTCATTAACTAGGAATCTATTTACAGTCAATCCCCAAGGCTCATTGTGCAGTCAGTGCTTCTGCATCACTTAGAGTTGCTAATAAATGAAAGTCTTTCCATCTTTCCAAGTGTCTTGATGTTTACCAGTCTCATATTTTGCCATAGGAAGCGGCTTCAACAAGCATATTCATGTGTTGACAGTTCTAATTAATACAAGTAATTAGTCCTGACAGTAGAACTGTGAAAAGAAGACCCATTCATAAATTTGCTAATTATGTCACTCGGCTCAGAATTTAATCACAGTCTAGTCTTTCATCATTTCTCTATATGGGCAAAAAGGCCATCTGACTAAATTCTTCCGACTTTCACATTAACTCCTGGTAAAGGAATTTTGTCAAATTATCTTTGGAACTTAATATTTCACTCTGCAGGAACTGGTGAAGAACAGAGCCCTTTCTGTGGAGCAATCAGGGGAGAATGGGAAAGCCAGGCCAGGAAGAAAGGAGGCGGGAGGGAGGGAGGAAGAAGTGCATCCATGCGCTTTCGTACTATCTCCGCCTGCGAGGCTTTGGGTAACACAGTTTGATGCTTTTCTGAAAACTAAGGTCGTTTTATTTCAGCTGTTGGTATGTTTATGATACAGCAAATTTGAAGACAGTTTGTCACTTGGATCCAAAGTGGAGTCCCCCTCTATTTAAATAGCCGTCATTTTTACGTCATTTTACTGTTTGTTCTACAGCACCGCTGACATTTGGGGGTGGGTAATTCCCTTTGGGGTTGGGTGGGTCTGCCCTGTGCATTGTGGGATGTTCAGTCGCATCTGGCTCCAGCCCCTAGATGCCAGTGCACCCTTCCTTCCAGTTGTGACAGCCAAAAATGTCTCCAGACATTGCCAGGTGTCCCCTAGGGTGGTTAAGAACCACCACACCAGAGGGTAAGTTTAGATAAAAGAGAATCAGGTGAAACTTGTGGATAGGACACCAATAAAGCACATCACTTGAACGTGGTTCTAGAGTACGAAATCCAGGTTTGGGATGATAGTCCTTGAATTTCAGTACCTCCTTCTTACCTTTTCAATGCCAAGGTTCTCTTTGATAGGAAGCAGGGAGGCGCTTGATAGTAGGGTGGCTGTATCGAAAACTCCTTTGCTTCTTGTGTTAGGCACACTGGGCTCCAGACATCCGAGTCAGGTTCTCAGTTGCAGGGGTGCATTTTTTTCCCTTTCCAGTTAATTCTTCCCTTCTTGTCTACTTGCCTCCATTCACTGCTTAGATTTCCTGTCCTTTGTTTCAGTTCACTCTCTTACAAATAACCTTCCATGTCCTTGCCGCTAAGTCCTTCATCCACCTACATGGAAAAATCCACAGACGTGCACAGCAAAGGAAACCCTAAACAACACAAAAAGACAACCCACAGAATGGCAGAAAATCTTTGCAAGTGAATCGACTGACAAGGGATTAATCTCCAAAATTTATAAACAACTTCTGCAGCTCCATACCAAAAAAACAAACAACCCCATCAAAAAATGGGCGGAAGATCTAAACAGACAGTTCTCCAAAAAAGACATACGGATGGCCGAGAAACACATGAAAAGATGTTCAACATCACTCATTATTAGAGAGATGCAAATCAAAACCACGATGAGGTACCACCTTACACCAGCCAGAATGGCCATCATCCAAAAGTCTACTAACAGTAAGTGCTGGAGAGGGTGTGGAGAAAAAGGAACCCTCGTACACTGTTGGTGGGATTGTAAATGGGTGCAACCACTGTGGAAAGCAGTATGGAGATTCCTCAGAAAACTAAACATAGAACTACCATTTGATCCAGCAGTCCCACTCCTGGGCATCTACCCAGAGAAAACCATGACTCGCAAAGACACATGTACTCCAGTGTTCATTGCAGCACTATTTACAATAGCCAAGACATGGAAACAACCTAAATGTCCATCGTCAGAGGAGCGGATCAAGAAGATGTGGTACATATACACAATGGAATATTACTCAGCCATTAAAAAGAACAAAATACCAGCACTTTTTGCAACATGGATGGACCTAGAAACTATCATGCTAAGTGAAGTCAGCCAAACAATGAGACCCCGACATCTAATGCTTTCACTGACATGTGGAATCTGAAAAAAGGACAGACTGAACTTCTTTGCAGAACAGATGCTGAATCACAGACATTGAAAAACTTATGGTCTCCGGAGGAGACAGTTTGGGGGGTAGGGGGATGTGCTTGGGCTGTGGGATGGAAATCCTGTGAAATCAGATTGTTATGATCATTATACAACTACAGATGTGATAAATTCATTTGAGTAATTAAAAAACAAACAAAAAATCCACAGACTTGGGTGAGCCCAGCCACTAGGCGCCTTGAACCCAACATCTGGCAGCTGAGCCAAATTGAAGACTATGACCCAACGGTGGAGCAGCCCGAGCCTTTGGTCAATAATGTCAGCCTCTCACTTGTCCTCAACTTGGTAAAGAAAGCAGGGCCCACCTGCAGATAACGCCCTCCATGTCCCATCAGGAAAACTTCAGACGCAGCTGATCCACCCCTATACTTGACTCCTCGCTCCTGACACTGGGTGGGGGGCCTCCTTCCTCTTATCAAAAGCTAACCCTTCACCCAGCTTCACTTCTCAGGAAAATCCTGAGTTGTTGCTGATTATCCTTCTCTCTCTCTCTCTCTCCTGTCTTCAGCCTTTAAGTCTCCACTAGGTCCTTCCTACCAACCTTTAAACCTCCACTCGTCTCTCTCCTGCCTCATCCCCAAAGAGAGCGCGACCCCAGTCACACGGCCGCTTTTCATGGACGGCTTTTCCTTTCCGTTTACATTTTCCAAAGAACTGCTTATCGTCTTCATCAACTCTGAACCTTTCCTACCCTTCTTCAGTCAAGCTGCTGCCCCCTCCTCTAGTGAAACCGTTCCCCAGTGACCCCAATGTTGCTAAGGCCTAGAGTCCCTTTTCTTTCCCAGATATGCTTAGCATAACTCTTCACTCCTTGAAACCCTACCCGTTCCCTCCCTCTTTTCCCTGATGCCCACCCTCCTGGTTTTCCCACTCCTGCTCGGCCCTGACCTCTTTCCTCGGTCTCCTTGGCAGGCTCACCCTCCTCTACCTTGGAATATCAGTTTTCCTAATGACTTAATTTCTTCTCATATTTATATTTCAAATTTATCTTCTCAGCCCAGATCTCTTGCTGAAATGATATATAAATGGACCGAAGGACATCTCAAATGCAGCATGTACAAACCTGAATTTGTAATAACTTTTCCAGCTCCCCAACTTGGTCCTTGTCAAGTGTTAACTCTCAGATGTTGTCATTAACCAGGTGGTTTTGATGCGAACTCAAAATTTGTCTCAAATCCCCACTGAGCTCCTGTTATTATTTATGGCTGGATGGTAGGAGGTGAGAACGAGAAGCAGAAGGCCAGATCACATGGAGCCTTTTAGGCCAGTCGAGGGGCTCCCGTTTTTCTCTGAGTGATATGGGAGCCATTAGAGGGTTTTGAGCAGAGGAGTATCATAATTTAACTCAATTTTTAAAAGGATCACTAGGGCTGAGGATAGTCTGTGGGGCAGCATAGTGGGTTAAATGCTGACCCCCAAAAGATATGTTCACCCAGAGCCTCAGAATGTGACTGTATTTGGAGTAAGAGTCTTGGCAGGTGTAATTAAAGTAACACTGTCATGATCATCCTGGGAGTTCCCATTGTGGCTCCGCGGGTTAAGAACCCAACATAGTCTCCATGAAGGTGAGGATGCCGGTTCGATCCCTGGCCTCGCTCAGTGGTTAAGGATCTGGTGTTGCCACAAGCTGTGGTGTAGGTAGAAGATGCGGCTCAGATCTGGTGTTGCCTTGGCTCTGACGTAGGCCGGCAGTCGCAGCTCTGATTCATCCCATAGCCTGGAAACTTCCACATGCCCCCGGTACAGCCGTAAAATATATATATATATATATATATATATATATATCTTCCTGATTAGGGTGGGTCCCAAACCCAATGACAGGTGTCCTGATGAGAGGCAGAAAAGAAGACAGGCACAGAGGAACTGGCCATGGGAAGACAGAGGCAGAGGGTAGCAGCAGGAAGACCAGCTAGGAGCCTGTTGCAAGACTCCAGGCAAAGGAGGGCCTCAAGTCCCAGCTGGGTGGCAGTTCTGGAGGAGGTGCCCAGAGGTCAGCTTCCGGACGCGTTGAAAGCAGAGCACGAAGGATTCTTTGACTGGGTGGTGGTGATTGGGAGAGAAAGAGAAGTGAAGGGGAAGTAAGGTTTGGGGCTGAGGGCCCCGGCCTGTCTCCATTACCCTGGACGTGCAGAAGGGGCAGGTTGGCAGGGGGAAGAGGAGTTCAGTCCCGGACCTGGAGGGAGTGACAGGCTTAGGAGAGCTCCACGGGGGATGGAGTAGGGGGTTCAGGTGTGTGGCCAGATGACAGGAACAGTCTGGAGGTACATTTAGAAGTTGTCAGCATTGAATGAAGGGCGTTTAACGTCACGAAACCGGAAGGACTCTCCAAGGAAGTGAGTGTGGTTGGGGAAGAAGATCAAGGCCTAAGCACCAGGGCCTCCACCAGTAAGAGGTTGGAGGGAAAAGGAGGTACCCGCAGACGAGAGCGGAAGGGGGAACCAGTGAAGCAGCGTGGGAAGCCTGAGAAAGCGAGCAGGTGGTCCTGGAAGCCAAGTTCAGAATCTCTCTGGGAGGAAAGAGTATTTATTTGTGCCAGGTGACCTGTGAACTTAGCCCTGCAGAAGTTAGCCCTTGACCAGAGCCGTTTCAGGATGTGAACGGCCTGTTCCAGTTTTTGTTCCTTGTCCTACTGTAGTTAAAACTGAAGCCCTGAGCTTCTAGAGGCTTCAGGTTTCTTAATCACCACCCCTACCCCTGTTAAAGAGTAAAAAGAAGGACCGTGATGACTCACATAGGCTGCATTACTACTGCTGGGCTTCCCCGCCGTAGCTGACATTCAGTGAGTAAATAAATCCCTGATGCTGCTCGTCCTCAACTCCAGAGAACTGCCCATGTTGAGAAGCAGCCTAATCCCAAAGCAACATTTGCCCTTGATTTGGGCCATCTGGCCTTGTCCCTTTTCAGTGCAAGGCTAGTAACGGAAACTATTTTCCCTGCCTATCGTTCCCCTCCTATGTTGGAGGGTTTCTCCCAGGTCCTGCCCAGCAGCTCTAGAGCCTCACAGAACTTTCGGCAGTGATGGACATGGTCTTTATCTTCAGTGTCCACCATGAGCCGCTGGCCTCATGTGCTGAGCACTTGGAATGTGGTTGGTGCAGCTGAGGAACTGAATTTTCAGTTTTACTTGATTTATTTACAGAGCCATGCGTCCTGGGTGAGAGCCAGCAGTCTGTTTCAACAAGCTCTGCAGGTGATTCTCTTACAAACTAAACAGAATGGTTTCCTGTGTTGAGAACGGGGCCCCACCCTGGATTTCCTGATTTAGTGGGTCTGGGATGAGGTATGATGATTTTGATTTTTTTTTTTCCTTTTTTTAATTAACAAGTTCCCAGATGATGCTCTGCTGCTGGTCTGGGAACCTCCTTGGAAGCTGATGTAGAAAAAGGATCACCTCTTTGTGAGGTGGCCCCAGGCCCCAGGAGTGAATTCTGTAAATACCGTGTGACACGTATTTTGAGTCAGACTATCCCAAATGTTTACCCTGTGAACATCATCAGCATCTTTCTAGCTGTTTCCTCATGATCCAGTAACAAAAAGTGCCTGACTCCTTGTGGGTTGTGGTAACTAAACCTAAATTAGGGCAGGCCTGATTCGGGAAGGGTGGGCTAGAACTCTGAGACACGGGCTGGAGCTTCAGTACATAGGTGGGGTTTCTTCTTTTTCAAGGAAACCTCAGCTTTACTCTTAGGGCTTTTCAGTTAATTGAATCAGGCACACCCACATTAAGATATTCTCCCTTGAAGTCAGCTGATTAGGGACTACCACATCTACCACATACCTTTGAATGTGCAACAGGGTAACAAGCACTGTAGCCTAGCCCAGGTGGCATATAAAAAAGACCATCCCGCTTTGAGAATGAGTGTTCAAGGATCATGTCTCAACAGCTGGGATATGTTCTAGTCCCTGAAGGACGGGAGAGTCTGGCCAGTGGGGATAAAGGGACCGTTCTAGACAATATGCCTATTAAAAGTTATCAGGACAACCATAAAAGATGCCGAGACAGGAAAGTACAATTGGCATGTGTAGAATGGCTAGTTGTTGCCATCCGACCTTTCTCTGAACCTCAGTTTCCTTGTCTAAAAATAAATGGGTTGAATACATGTCCTGACTGTCCCCCAGAATGGAATGAGATGACGTTTGAGGGTGCGTTTTGGAAACAGTGAACACTATGAATGCTAAGGTATTTTATAGTAATATTGGTGGTGGGAATATTCATGTGTGAAGTTTGTGTGGTGAAAAACCAAAAAAGGCTAGGCAGGTAATTGTTGGAGGTTTTGCCTAAAATGTGTTGTGTTGGTTTTTTTGTTTTGGTTTTGGTTTTGGTTACATCCGCCTCATGCAAAAATTCCTGGGCCAGGGGTCAAATCCGTGCCACAGCAGTGATAACACCAGGTCCTGAACCCACAGTGCCACCAGGGAACTCCCTCAAATGTACATCTTTAATGGGGGGGGGGGGTGAGTAGCATTCTCTTGAAGTTAGTTCCAAATGGATTAATAGGAAATAAAAATGTTCCAATACGTGCCGTGATTCATACCTGATTGTTGCAAAGATGTGGTAGCCATTCTCTCTGAGCCTAAGATGGCTCAACATTTTTTACAGAAGTAGACCTTAGACCTCTGTTTTTGATGCTTGACATATTAGGGGTGAAGGAGAGTCATTTATTATGAAATTTTTGAATGCTTTGCCTAAATAGGGAAAGAGAGTTAAATTCTTTCCAAGAAAGTTGTTCCAGATTTCTTAGGCAATGGCCATTGTAGCCAATTGACTTGGTCATCAAAGAAAGAGCCAGAGAAGGAACACTAAAGTGAGTGCCATTTGACAGACTCCTTTTTTTTCTTTCCCCCCCCCCCCAGAGCTCTGCTCTACAAACCAAGCTAATTTTGCCAAGCAAGTTTCCCTTTAGCGTTTAAAGCCCTTTGCGTCTTGAAGGAAATTTAATCCATGTGTTCCTGAGTCACTTATGCCCGAGTCATTAAAATGTTATTTTGTAAATGTGATTTCATGTTTGAAGTCATTGTAAAGTATTTTAAAGTAGACGTTCATTCTTCATAAGGCTAAATTTCTCTTGGTTTGTTTTCTTGTTTTACTTAAACACATTGTGTGTCATCCTAACACACATCCTGAGGAGAGACACAAAGGGAATTTTGAAGCCAGAAGCAGAGTCTGGTCTGACACATTTGAAGCAGCCAGTTTCTATTTGCAGTTGTTTATAACTGTGATCCTTCTTCAGTTTATTATGTTGTATCCTGGGCTGCTTTTAGCCTGCTGGTGTCCTGCCCCTGCCCTCTCCCACCTGCTCCCTACAAGGGTACCTGTGAGGAAGAAGAGGGAAAAAGGAAAAGGACCAATAATAGAAGCAATTTGCCTCCTAGGATGTAGGGCTCTGTTATGTCATGTGATCTTTTCTTTCCAAAACTGACTTCATTCTCCCCTTTTACCTACTTAACATGCCAGCGGGGAAGTTAAGGTGAAATGCCTACAAAGGAGAGAAGTAAAATGGAATTTAGGAGCAGTCTACATTTTCTCATTCTTAGGCCAAATGGGGGGTGGTGTCTGCTGAGGGCTGAGCCAATTGAAAAATGGGTTCATTTATACCAAAATAAGGTGGGTTTTTTTTAACCTCTTTTTCTTTAGAGTCTCATGAAACGGACCAAATTTTATCTGCAGCTGAAGCATCTTGGTTTATGTGTGTCTGTCCATCAGAAACATCTGTGGGCTGCAGAAGGGAACCAAAGCAGCCTTATGTATTTTTATTTTGTTTTCTTTTTAGGGCTGAACACACGGCATATGGAGGTTTTCAGGCTAGGGGTGGAATGGGAGCTGTAGCCACAGCAACGCTGGATCCTTAACCCACTGAGCAAGGCCAGGGATCAAACCTGCAGCCTCATGGATTCTAGTCAGGTTCCTTAACCACTGAGCCACGATGGAAGCGCCAAAGCAGCCTTATTTTTAGCATGTGGTAGAGGTTTTTCTCTGTCCTGAGCACAGGTTCCCATTTAGGCAGCATGTGCCGCATCTGACATGGTAAGAGCCGTTGACTGCCCAGAGGAGCAAAGATGTAAGGGTTAAAAGTTTGACTTCTCTTCTCTCTAAGCTTATGGAATACTTCCCTGTTTTGGTTTGTTGTTGTTTTGCTTTGTTGTTATTTGGTCTTCAAAACTGCCCCCAAAAGCCCTGGTTTCTGGTTTTGACTGGTTGTTTTCTCATGAGGAAAATGAAGCTCAGAGAGGTAACTTCCTTAGATATTTATTTCCCAAGGTGATTGTGGCTACCGGCTGGTGGCTCTGTCTACACTACACCGTAAACTCCAGGAGAGCAGAGACACTCTGTCCTTCCCGTGGGGATGTTTGAGGACCTGTGTGGCTTTTACTTTTGGAAGCTCCATCCCCCTACCCTGTATTATTTCAAATATGGTAAAACATGAGACATCCATGGTATGTAAATATATATTTAAGTGAATGACTATAAATATATATATCATATGTAGCAGCTGAGACAAAAATGATCGGTATGGTACATTTCATAGGCATTTAATTAAACATAACTTTTCAGTTTTATAGTTTCTGTTTCACTTAGGGAACCAATTAATTGTGCGGTCTCAGACATTTTCACAGGTTTAGTCCTTGAGCCTTGTTCCTACAGAGGAGAAAGCCATCCGCCTACTCTCTTATGTCCCCAACACCACAGAGTCCCCCCAGGAAAGTGCTTAATAAGTATGTGTGGGACAAATGACCAACTAGTGAGAGGAGTGAATGCCTGAACAGATGAGTGAATAGTGAGAGGTAACGTCTGGTATCAAAGCCCATTTAAGCTCTTGATGGCTTATTTCTTTTACGTGGTCATCACGTGGTCCCCCATCCCACGTATTCAGAATGTTGTCCTTGGAGGTCTCCTTGTGGCTCAATGGTAAGGAACCTGACTAGTATCCATGAGAACGTGGGTTTGATCCCTGGCCTCACTTAATGGGTTAAGGATCTGGCAGTGTAGGTCAAAGATGCAGCTCGGATCCCGAGTTGCAGTGGCTGTGGCTGTGGCCAGCAGCTGCTGCTCCGATTCAACCCCTAGCCTGGGAACTTCCATATGCTGCAGGTGCAGCCCTAAAAAGACCGGAAAAAAAAAAAAAAAAAGAGTGGTCCTTGTCTTTCTCTAATGCTCGAGAAAGAACAGACTACAAGTTATTTGATTTTTGGTAGCTCTTATGAAGGGGTTGCCACTTTAGGGTGATAGTTAACTCTTTTCTCTGTTTAATTGTAGAGTTTATTTCCTTTGTCTTGCAAGTGACTATTAATAATATTCAAACCCTCTAATAAGTTTCTTGACAAAACCAAAGAAGTTGGTTTTTGGTTTTTTCTGTTTTTGTTCTTATTCTTGCCTGCATTGTTTTTTGGGGGTTGTTTTGTTTAACATTCTGAGGGTTGGCTCATATTTCTCATGTGACATCTGTGTTTTCATGAGCCATGACTTTTCCAAATCTATCTTCACAGTCTCTCTTCACAGTTCTAGGATTTAATAGCAGGTGACCCATTGAACAGAAAGCTAGAGAGAGCCCCTTTCTTACGAAATGACCAAGGGACTGCAGAAGAGGGGAGAGAGAGAAAGATTATTATGTAAAGGGAAGAGCCTTCCTTCCCTTCTTCAGCCCTGATCTCAGCCCTAGAAGAGTGGATCCTCACTTTCCTTAGGTAAAGGGACACCAGGAGCAATTGCTTCTCTCAGCTTATCTGGACCCCCAGGCTTCTAGAGGCTGTGATAGATCTCATTTGATGGCTCCAGGACCCCTTGATGATGGGCTGAGTTTATGGGTCGATGCAGGAGTTGGATATGGTGGACATTACTCTCCATCCATGAAAACTGTTTGGGATTCAGTCACTCCACCAGTACTCACTGGCCACTTGCCCTGGGAATACCACCGTGACAGGGCAGACTCGTCCCGGAGCAGAGACACTCCATCGGGCCCACACTGGAGGTGTATTTGAAATGGCTGTGGTTTTTATTTTTATGTTTTTGGTTGGATTTGGTTGTGTGTTCAAGTGACCTTGTGCATTCAAAAGCCTGAAGCTGTCTGTTTATAAACTAAAGTTAGGAGAAGAATGCCTGTAACATAAAAATTGGGGATGTAAAGCTTCAGTTTCTCCACTGCTATATTTTTTTTTTTTCCTGTATTTCTTTTGAAATCTCTTGGTGTACCTGGACCTCAGAATAGAGAGATGAAGAACCCTTCTTGAGTTTGTGTTATTCCTCTGGCAATGGGCTTCTTCACGGGCTTCTGACCTGGACCTCCAGCCTGGGCACTCTTGTTCATTTTTAGCATTTCCTTTTTCGTGTGTGTGTGTGTGTGTGTGTGTGTGTGTGTGTGTGTGTTTGAGTGCCTTTAAATGATCTTTCTCTAAACTCATTTAGACCATTTAATTTGTGGCAGGAATCCCAAAGTATATCCTCCCCAGAGAAAGAACAAGATTTGCCTGGCATCAATTTAAGAAATAATTACTCAGGAAATTTGTGTGAGATGTTCCTTTGCACTGGGGATGCTGGTGACCATGAAGTGGGTGCCGAAGGGTGGGGGGACCTCAAGCCTTGTTATCTTAACAAGTTGGGAAGGTGGTATTTTCATATTCCCTTTGCTGCTCAGCTTCCTCATGCTTTGTCATGTACCCAAAACTACCCGCCTTCAAAGATTGGTAATTCTTTATTTAAAGCAAAGCTCCATCGCCTTGGGAGTGTTTCTGAAAATAGCTCCTAGATATGACCTCTCACTCTCCCTGCCCAGCCCCTTTCAGCAAGGATGTTTCCAATATTTTATATCTGTTTCCTTTTCTAAAAAGAAGGTAAATCTGGGAGTTCCCGTTGTGGCGCAGCAGAAACAAATCTGACCAGGAACCATGAGTTGCGGGTTCGACCCCTGGCCTTGCTCAGTGGGTTAAGGATCCAGCATTCTGAGCTGGAGCTGTGGTGTAGGTGGCAGACACGGCTCGGATCCCGCGTTGCCGTGGCTGTGGTGTAGGCCAGCAGCTGTAGCTCTGATTCGCCCCCTAGCCTGGGAACTTCCATAGCTGCAGGTGCGGCCATTAAAAAAAAAAAAAAAAAAAAAGGCAAAAAAGAAATAAATACAAAGAAGGTAAATTTAACTGAAAATAAGCAAGGCGAAAAGTGCTAGAGATGGTCATCCTTGGAAAGGCCAGGCCTTTTCTTCTCACTGCTATTACTGTCTTTTAAAGAGTGTTAACCAGAGAAGAGCTTAACCTGCTCCATTCCCTGACAAAATCACAGCTGATCACATCTCCTCGGCAGCATGTCCATGTACCTTAGAGCAGCTCTAGGACCAGTAAACAGGAGTATTCCGACCTAAGATTGTAATCCTGACCATGTACCCACCTAGCTGCCCACCCCGAGAGCCCCCTTTTGTCCCCATGGGCTAGTTGGAGCAGAATGGCTTTCTCGCCCACCGCAGACTTGAGGGTCCAAGGCGAGGAGGGCCCTGATGCCTCGAAGCCTTTCCACGGTGTTGATAGATGGCCAGTGTGTTTCTCATCCAGGATGCCTTTTATGTGGCACTGGGTGTGACGGTTTAATTGTTAGGATTCTGACCTTCCTGTGCCGAACGCTCAAAGTTCTAAGCACACTTTGCTGTCAGTGTAGGCCTTTAATTTTGTTTTGAAATTAGCTGGGCATTTGCTCGCTCTTGAACCCAGAGGGAGGAGAAGTCATCCGAGGGACCCAGAATTCTTTGTTGGAAGGTTCACTGCCTACCAGCCGCACGTTCAAAGACAAGCCACAGCTGTACCAGTCTGCTTATGTGCTGCCTGAGCATGTCCGACAGTTCCCTTTGGCCACCTGAGCATCAGGGTGACCCTGTGGCTTGAAGCCTTGCCGGAGCAGGTGCACTGCTGATGCTCTGAACTCCTGGGCCTGTTGGCAGAGCGGTAACTGTCTGGTCCCACGGCTTGATCTCATTTGGAGCCGGGATGCAGTGTGGACAGGAGCAGGAATGAAGGCCCTGAGTCTTTGGCACCAGGGACACAGTGAAAGTGTAACAGCACGGTCTGCTCTGTGTCCTCAAGGTAAATCCAAGTGCGGTTTCAGGTGGCACCTGCTCAGGTGCAGAGCGACTGTCCATCGTGCTGGGGGCCTCAGCCTGCACTGTGCGGTCATCTGGATGCTGCAGCCATTCCCCAAACTCCACTAGACAGAAAGACCGAGGATGCCCGGTGCACAGCAAGATTCGCTTCCGTTGCTTTAGCTTCCACCTTAGCTCCTCCAGAACCGTCCTTTCCCTGGGGGGAAGTGAAAAGAAACCAATCTGAATTCAGGTATCAGGTCTCTGTCTTGTTGTGGGTGGAGGGGTTGGGAGTGGTCACCTGGGGCCTTGGGCGGTGCTTCTAGACCTGCAGGAAGTCCTGTGACCAGTCCTGCCATTTGGAGCAAGGACTTCTGGCGTGGGCTGAGCACAATGCAGTTCTTGTGAAATTTTTTTTTTTGCACTTGGTGCATATATAAAACTTGCACTTGATTTATTCTACCCCCTCTGCCCTTTAAAGAGGCATCATCTTTTGCTACGAGGCCCCAAGCCAACAGGGCAGTGCTAAGAGGCCATGTGTTTGGTATAAGACATAGATTCTTAGTGCTGCAACAAGACCGGCCTGACACATTAGACTCAGAAAACAAGCCACCACTCTCCTGAGGCACCTATCTTCAAGGAAAAGGGACCTTTGGGGTCATTTTGTTCTGTGCCTTTGTTTTCAAAATGACATTGAGGCCCAGCAAGGCAGAACTTGCATCTCTGGTTTCAGCTCGTTTTGTTTTGTATTCAAGACGGTCTTGCCTTCATGGCTGCCTCCTCTTTTTTCTCTGTAAACATTAATATGAAATATATTTGCTTTGCTTTTAGCCTTACTGCCCCCTGTGTGTCCAAAATAGCCGCTGGAATTCATGAGAATGTTATGTCCTCAGATGTTTATAATCCGAAAGAATCCCTTATGGTTGTTGTTGTTGTTTTTTTTTTTTTTTAATACTAAAACTACTTTTATGTTGGAAAGGCAAGCCAAGTTCACAATGCAGCAATTACAATGTGATGCATTATGTATAATTTGTAGTGCGCCCCAGGAGCAATGGTAAACCATGAAATGCCGTCCGGGCCCCACAGCATAATTAGCAGGATCAAACGCTGCCCAGAGAGAAACACAATAGTTGTTGTCCCAGGTCAATAAAAGTAAGGAGAAGTTACAATAAAAGCAGTACACCCCCAATTATATAAAAAGCAGCCCCTATATCAGACTGCAAATATGTCAAGAACCTTCACTGCTAATTGAGGAAACCTTTTGAGGTTGAACCGCTCATAAATTCGCGCTGGGAATGCCCCATTGTTCTGAGGTTATAAGTCTTGTCTTTGAAATGTAGCCCTTGTACTTTTATATTACATTCCTCCAAGAGCACCACTGTAGACATGAAGGGTTTGCATTTTAGCATAAATTTGAACAATGTGGTTTGAAAAGAGCTCGCCACATCAAAGGGAGGCTGTTTGGACATGTTTTATAAATTCTTCTTTCTATAGTATTTAAAGCTACAAATGACTCATGGAAGTATGTTCCATTTAGATCCAATCCGCCGTCTTGGGTAGCGTCCTCGCTGGGGCTTTGACTGCCCTTGTTTTTTCTTCCCTAAGAGTGTCTCTGTTGGAAAACAAGTCTAAGCCTTTGGTCAAGTCCATTGCCCTTAATCTACAAGCTTCAGGTCCATGGAGACAATTCTGGAAACATTGTTATACGTGATCTAAATAGCAACAAATCTCGTGCCTGAATTTTCATGGTTTTTTTGTTTTGTTTTGTTTTGTTTTGTTTGGTCTTTTGCCTTTCTAGGGCCCCACCCGCACATATGGAGGTTCCCGGGCTAGGGGTCCAATCCAAGCTACAGCTGCTGGCCTATGCCAGAGCCACAGCAATGCCAGATCTGAGCCCCATCTGCGACCTACGCCACAGCTCATGGCAATGCCGGATCCTTAACCCACTGAGCGAGGCCGGGTATTGAACCTGCATCCTCATGGTTCCTAGTCAGATTCGTTTCTGCTGCACCAAGACAGTAACTCCTTTTTTTAAAAAAATTCAAAATCCCCCCCCACCGTATTAACTTGCAATTTTTTCCTTTTCCCATGTAGCAGTTACAGGTCCCCATCCCACCCCCACCCCACACGTACCCTTATTGCCTCCTATTTTTTAAAAAAGGGCCACTCACTTGTTTGTGTTTTTTTTGCTGAGCCCCTGGCTAAGAAGAGGAAAGGTGGGGGTGGGAAGGGATGTGGGCGTGGTTTCCAGAGCCAGAGGAGGGGGTGTGGGCGTGGTCTCCAGCGCAGCATTGGGGAGTGTGAGGAGCACTGGCTTGGACCCGGCCCCTGGGATCCAGACCTGAGAGAGTGACACGCCTTCTGTGATTCTCAGTCTGGCCATCTGAAAAGGAGGGGAGCAGTGATTCCTCTGCACCTCCCTCGCCCCCTCCCTTCCATTCCTGCTGGTCAGCTTATTTATTCACCCCTGAGAGGAGAACGAGAACACAGGGCCTCTCTGTCCTCACCCCAGGGGCTCACCACTAAGCAGGGTACCTGGGATCATGGGTGTCCTTGTAATTCCTAACTGTGGCTTCTTGTGCTTTGAAGAGAGGGGACATGGCCTGGGAGAGTGTAGGGCAGAGGGGGTCAGGTGTTTGAGTTGAGAGCTGGATCACCGGGGAGTTGGCTGGATCACCAGGGAGTTGGCTGGGTACCAAGTTGGATCTTTGTTCTTGGATAGAAGGAAACTCCTGGAGAGCTTCGGGCCCAGGATAAAGTTGATGAGATGTGTGTTTTTGGAAAGCTCTCCAGCCTCCCTGTGGAGAATGGCTGGTTGGGACAGCGGGAGTGAAGGCAGGGCGCCATTCAGGAGCCCGGACTCCAGTCCAGGCTCTGGAGGCTCAGGCAAGGCTGGGGACACAGCAAGGGCCGTGGGGTGACTCTGGGGAACGTTCAGGTTCCAGTGACAGATGTGGGGATGGGTTGAGGAAGGGGAAGCTGTCCAGCATGGCTAGGATCTGGACAAGTGTGACTCACTGGATGGCCACTGGGGACGTTCATGGGGCAGGCAACCCGGAAGGGGTTATTAATATAATAACAGGAACCACAGGCTCCTGATGGCTTCACGCCAGACGCTGGTGTCCTTTAATTCCTGCCACTCAGAGCACAACCACGGGGTAGTTTCTGCATCACACAGATGAGAAAAGCCAGGGTTGGTGACTTGTTCAAGGGCACAGAGGAAGGGGCAGAGCCGGCATTCAAGGTCATCTGTGCAGCACCAGAGTCTGTTCCCTTTGACAGCTCCCCACAGGAACTGGGGGGGCCACAGGGCGCTTCTATAAACATTGATACCCACTTCAGACTCCAAGGGGAGGCTTGGATTCCTCAGGATGAAATCCCTGGAAGAGAAAACAATGATGTCTGTGACACAACCCGCGCAAGAGGGACCTGGTTCTGGTTCTGCCTCTTTAGCTGTGCAAAACAGGAGACCCGTTCACCCTCTCTGGACTTCTGTTTCCCAGCTCGGAAATGAGTAGATCGAGGCCACCATCCCAAGTCCTCCCCCTCCCTGCTCTGAAAATGCCTGATCTTTTATGATGCGCCGGGTGCAGCTCACACAGAATCTCCTTCCCACACTTGACACAGTCTTTAAAGCTTCCTTCCTAAAGCTATAGCTAGACTTTTCAATACTAGCTTTTTCTCTGGCCCCAGCACACACTTAGATATTTCCCAAAGATCCTCAGAGAACACCTTCTTTCTCCCTGCTTATCTAAATCATCAGTTATCCAAGGTAAGCCTAATTCTAGATTCCTGACTTGGAATGTAAAGTCCAAAAGATTTTGTTCTCGGGACTCCCTTTCAGTTCATCTTCCTAGAAATCAACAAGCAGACATGTGAGAATGAGCCGTTGTGGTTGTTATTGAATCTCTCTCCACAGGGCAGGCTGTTTTAGAACCATCTCTGAGCAATTCTAGGGTAGTCGGGGGGGCTGTATCCAGGATGAGGAGCTCCCGGTCCTCTGGGCGGCCGTGAGGCTTGTTTGTTGGAGAAGTTTCACTCACAAGGAGTGTACATTACAGGGTACTCGTGTCCCGCCTCCCCTCCCTTAAGGGATCAGAGCTTGATGGGGATGGGGTGAGTCAATCAGACCTAAAAGAACACACACGGAACAGCTGTCAAGCTCAGGGTTCGGTTAAAAACCATCGAGTACAAACGACAAGCATGTTTTTAAGATGCCTGTCCTGTTTCTGGGATGGTTTATTGCATCACAGAAATTCCCAGCTCTCCCACTTGCAGGCCAGCAACGGCCCCCGTGAAGAACGTCTCTGCTCCCCGCGCAGAGAGCAGGGCTCCCGGCAGTGTGTGTTTCTCCACATGACCCTCACGGCCACGGCCACGTGTCTCCCAGAGCTCATCCTTACGGAGAGCCAGAGTCCTGTCCTTCTCATCTCCCCCACGTTATCTGGGCCTTGGCCGACGAGCCCACCCACCATTCCAAATCCATCAGGCTCCTGCTGTTGATGTGGTTATCATTCCTCTTCCAGTTGCATTCTGTCTCTCTCTCCTGCCCCCTCCCTCTCCCTCCAGCCTTTTCATTTTTTTTTTTTCACCCCAGCAAGTGCATCTGGCCTAGGCCCTGGCATTGCTCTGTGTCCTCGCAGGGTTAGGCTGGTTCTCTGATGCCCTCCCCATCCTCCACCCCGGCCCTGCCACGGGGCACCTGGAAAGCCAGCTGTGATGCCCCCTTGTTGCAGGCTTTTCTCAGAACAGTTTGTCTTCCTCTGTTTACACCCGTGAGAGAAGCCTACCGGTGGCTTCCAGCTTTTGTGAGAGCTTCGAATCACGATGTCCTCCTTGGCTGCTCAGCATCTCAGGGACAGTTTCCTGGGTCAGGGATGGTTTTTATAATTATGTGTTGATAGCGGTGTCTCTCGACATGTAGGTAGGCCCCATTCAGGCTGACAGTATTGGAAAAGTAGCACTAATTTGGATTTTTATGCAGTCTTTACAGCATAGATGTGCGTAGCACCTCTTAGCCTATTTCTAGATACTGAAGTTCTCTAATGGGTTGGAATCCAGAGCCCAGACAGACCTCGAGCATTTGGAAGAGGAAACAAATAGACCGAATGGTACTCTGAAGCCTCCTGTCACCCATTCCCCCTGTTTATGTTACGCTTGTTATTGGCAGCAGCTCCCCATGTAAGTTTCTTTGTCCCTTCCCAAAGTTCTCCTCCTGTCCCTCTGTCTTTTCCCCCTTATTCTTTGATCTTCTAGCATGATATTTACTGGGGGTTTTGTTTGTTTGTTTAATGTTAAAAGGTATTTTTAGGAGGTGGAGGTTTCTGAGGGAAACACTGGCTAATTCCAAATGCTCTGCGATTATAAAAATTCACAGAAACATTACCTTTGGGCCTTTGCTTCAAGAGCCGGAAATCGGACTGTTTCTGATTTGAAACTCAAGTGGGAGCGAGTGGAGAAAACACAGGACAGATCCAAATGTCACCTGCGGTGCTTCTCTCTGCCTCTGTCTGCACAGGGCATCTGAGAATCTGGCCAAAGAGCAAGGGTGTCAGGGATGTTTCTGAGAGCAGGACCTGCCCAGCGTGAGAGAGGGGGTACTGTTCTCACCCGCGGAAGGAGGGAGCTGCCGACCCAGGCGGAACCTGCTGAACCACCAAGTACCAAGCTGCCGGCTCCAAAGATGCCTTTGTGGCTTCTCCCATCCCAGGCCGCCCAGGACAGCAGCAGCGAGGTGTCTGCGGTCATAGGCTCAGGAATTAAAAACAGTCTCTGGGGAGGAACCACTGGTGCTGGCGACCTTTGCAGATTATGGCCTCACAGAGTACTCACTAATACGCCTCCACACTTTGAACCACCAACTGGGGCCCAGTCCCGACCAGCGTTCGATGCCCTCCTGGATCCTGCTTCCCACCCATGCCCACCCGCCACGTCTTCTGGGGTAGGACCAGGAGAGGGGCAGAAAGAAAGAGGATTGGGTGTCGGGGGTGGGGGGGTGTCAGGTGAAAATGTAAGGCAGGGAACAGACTACTTTGATTCGGTTTAAAGCAAGTCATTTTTAGTATTACTGCATCCAGGATGAGTTGTCGTCTTATCACAGATTGTATCTGTTTATCGCTTCTCGTTTGGAGTTCAAGCGATACAGATCATTCCAGTAAGAAGCGCTCAGCTACGCCAGGCAGCGTGCACCATAGCCAGAGAAAATTCTGAGCTCAGAGCTGGTGAAAAGCTCTCTATCCGCATCCGTATCTACCACCGCATCTGTATCTCCCCCAGGGCCTCTCTGCTCTGGAAGAAATCTGATATGACACAGAAACTGCTAGATGCTGGCAAATAATCCCCGGGTTTCAGACCATCTAGACAATAAACAACTCCATAATATTCAGTGCAGCAGCTTCTGTAGAGCCCATCTGTTTCAAAATAACCCTAATTCTGCTTACAATGCGGAATGCTTTGTTGACTGGAATTTGTCCTAGTTTTTCCTTCAGCCGATTCAGAGCCACGGGCCTCTGGCTCCACCTGCTGGCAAGTGGGAGGACTGGAGTGAAACCCAGAGTGGATGCTTTCAGTTGAAAGACAAATCTGAGCTGTAGTTCAGGGATTCTAAAGGCTGGGATAGCTCAGAATCACCAGGGAGTTCATTAAAATACAGTGGCCTAGGCTCCAGGCCAAGCCTGCTGAATCGGAAACTCTCAGACAGCTCTCCTGGTGATTGATACACCAACATCAGAGAACCACCTGGAATTCAGAGTCACCTGGAATTCAGGGACCTGAACCAGCCAAGGTCAAGGATGACCCCACCATATCCCGCTCACCTGCAAACCGGGAAAGTGACCAAGCCTGCTTGAGGTGCCCACTCCTGTCTCTTCCAGTTAGTTTATCCTGGTACCTCTTGGTGATAGAGTCAAAGCTTTATTCCCTGGGAACACATCAAAATAGTCTTTTTATTTTATTTTATTTTACTTTTTGTCTTTTTTTGCTATTTCTTGGGCCGCTCCCGCGGCATATGGAGGTTCCCAGGCTAGGGGTCCAATCGGAGCTGTAGCCACCAGCCTACGCCAGAGCCACAGCAACGCGGGATCCGAGCCGCGTCTGCAACCTACACCACAGCTCATGGCAACGCCGGATCGTTAACCCACTGAGCAAGGGCAGGGACCAAACCCGCAACCTCATGGTTCCTAGTCGGATTCGTTAACCACTGCGCCACAACGGGAACTCCCAAAATAGTCTTTTTAAAGTGGAAGAACCTGGCAAACACTCCTTAACCCAGTGCTCAAGGTTATTTCTCAGGTGATAAGTCCTGTGATCGCATGACGTGACGGGAAGGGCACGTCCCGCTCTGGTCTTCTCCCCAAAACCTAAACTCTAGTCTAACGAGGAGGAGAAACGTCAGACAAACCAAATTGGGGAACACGTTGCAGGCTGGTACATCTCAAAATTGTCAAGGTTATGGGAAATAAGAAAAGACTGAAAGTACCACAGGCCAGAAGGGACTAAGGAAAGCTGACAGCTAAATGGACTGTTGAATCCTAGAACAGAAAAGGAAGTGAGTGGAAACACCAGTGAGCTTCAAGCAAAGTCTGGAATTTAGTGAATAGTAATATACCTGTCTGTACATGGTTGGTTTTGACAACTGGATCATGATATTGTAAGGTGTCCGGCTGTATTCTCTTTGTAACTTTTCTGTAAATCTCAAATTATTACACAGTAGAAAGTTTATTTTAAAAACGTGAGGGGGAGTGGGCAGGGTGGCCTGAATTAAACCACATGAGGTAGCAGAAGTTGCCAAGGACAACCGCATGGCCAGTTCTCAGCCCAGCTGTTGGAAGTCACAGCCAGGCTGGCCGGAAGGGCCGGCAGTACCCTGGGCAGAGGACTGATCAGACCGTAGGTGGTAGAGGAGGCAGGTGTGGCCCTGCCCTCTGCCCTCTTAGGCCAGTGGACCCTGATGTTTCACAGGGACCAAACAGCCATGGCATCTTGCACCTCTCTGCGGAGGTTGAAAATGTCTACTCCAGCCCCCTCATTGTACAAATGAGGAGCCTCAGGCCCAGGGAAGAGAAGCGACTTGTCCAAAGTCCTGGTAGAGCCTAGATGCAAACCCATATCTAGTAAGTGTGCTCTTTTTCCACAGTAACTCCTGATGATTTGATATATTATCTGCATCAGAAACGTCTGGGCGAGTGCTCATTAAAATACAGCTTCCTGGGCTCTGACCACTTAATGCAAAAGAATCTCTGGTAGTAGGATCTAAGTAAACCTGCATTTTTTTTTTTTGTCTTTTGCCTTTTCTAGGGCCGCTCCTGCAGCATATGAAGGTTCCCAGGCTAGGTGTCGAATCCGAGCGATAGCCACTGGCCTACGCCAGAGCCACAGCAACACAGGATCCGAGCCACATCTGCAAGCTACACTGCAGCTCACAGCAACGCTGGATCCTTAACCCACTGAGCAAGGTCAGGGATCGAACCCGCAACCTCAGGGTTCCTAGTCGGATTCGTTAACCACTGAGCCACGACGGGAACTCCGTAAACCTGCATTTTTAACAAGTTCTCCATCATTATGCACAGGAAAGTTTAAGAATCACTGCAGCTGGAGTTCTTTGGTGGCTCAGCAGGTTAAGGATCTGGTATTGTCACTGCTGTGGCCCAGGTTTGATCTCTGGCCCTGGGAACTTCCATATACAGTGGGTTCAGCCAAAAACAAAACAACAACAACAAAACCAACCCAAAAAGAATCACTGCAGCAAACTGGACAATTGTCCCATTTACTGAATCTCCAAGACCATCTGGATTTGCCTAAATCTCTTGCATTTGGGCTACTGAAGGGCAAGGACCCGGGCTGTGACTCCTGCCTTTGTTGGCCATTTGGTTGTTATTCTGTGGAAACTGCTCCTAGGGCATGGTTGGCTGCTGAGGGCCAGCTAGGGGAGAATAAAGCCACAGCTGTTCTTCTATGATGATGCCACAACAAGTGGCGAGCAGCAGGGCCTGAACCCAACCTGACTCAGGAGGAGGCAAGTCTGTATCTTTTTTAGCTCAATTTATTATAGTTTAAATATTTATTTTAGTTAAACAGTCTCTTACCCATTCCCTGTCCTTTTCAAAAATAATTTACAATTTACTCAGAGAAAAGTCCATGATCACATGGAGACTTGTTTTCATCGTGCTCAGTGGGTTAAGAACCCGACTAATATCCAGAGGATGTGGGTTCGATCCCTAGCCTTGCTCAGTGGGTTATGGATCCAGTGTTGCTGCAAGCTGTGATGCAGGTCACAGATGTGGCTCAGATCTGTGTGGCTGTGGCTGTGGTATAGGCTGGCAGCTGCAACTCTCATTTGACCCCCTAGCCCAGGAATTTCCATATGCCACAGGTGTGGCCATAAAAAGAAAAAGGAAAAGAAAAATGTTCTCACATCTCTGATTTCTCTCTGTCATCCCAACTAGGCACATAAGGCCTTTTGGGTGCCAGGCAATGAGAATATGGAAACAAAGGGAGCCCAGCGTCTAGTTTTCCAAAAGTTTTCCTATATCTGTCTAGTGGCTATCACTAGGTGATTTTGAATTAAAAAAAAAAAAAGTTACAGTCCCAAAGGATATGGAACTGGGGAGGATCTTCTTGGAGATGGCCAACCTCACTTCAGTTTCCAGAATCAGCTGACATGTTTGGGTAAACACCATCGAGGCACCTCAGGACTGCTGACCACAGAGCATCACAGAAAAACGGAAACATCCTAGTGCCATTGAATGCATACAAGGGTATTTGAAAAATCATCCCTAATCTCATTAAAATCCCTCTTGATAAAGTGTTAAGGTGGTGACAGAATTGTGAAAGGAGTTAAGACAGATTTATTTAAAAAATGGAAAATCCCTTTAGTGTTAAAATCTACATCCGTTTATGTAAAGAAATACATGCTTCCTGTTACAGTGATTCCTAATGGGAGATAGATTCTTCCTAAACCTCTCTCCTTGCTGCTCCTACAGCCCATTGAGAATGATTTCTGTGAGAAGTTATAAGCTGTCTCTGTTTTGAAAAATACGTGATATAATTAATTACCAAGGCTGACTTTTGCATGTCTGTGGGCCCATCTCTAAAACCTTGTCCAAGGAAATCCTAATTCCAGATACGCTGTGATCCAGAAAACCTTACTGTTTGCAATAAACCTTATCTAAAGCAGAGGGTCAATTTTCCTGCTGTTTTTTAAACAGATCCTGCCTCCAAATCCTGTTTAAGGCAATAGCATTGTTCCAGTTTACAGATTCTGGTTCGGGATTAAGGAAAACAACTCACACACCTCAGGTGCTGAGCAAGTAGAAAGGGGTGCCTTTGACTCTTGACCCAGCCACTACCTGCCACGTGGCCTTGGCAGGTTCTTTGAAACCTTCAAGCCTCAACTCTTCTCTCTGTAAAGGAGACAGGGAAATTCCACTCGGAAGGATAAGTGGAATAAACCCACAGAGAGTGAAATGGAGACTCTCACACACAAAATAGAACGTGAAGCTTCTCACAAAGCGTCCGTGTTGTATGAATCCACTTAGGGGCAAAAATAGACAGAGTGGATCTCTGCTGTGAGAAGTCAGCAAGCCTCCTCTGGAAGGGGGCATGGGGCGGCTTATGAACACCGGGAATATTCTGTATTTTGGTCTGGATGTTGGTGCTGTACATTCAGCTCATGAAAATTCAGTTGTACGCTTTCTAAGGGTGAGCGAGCATGTAAGCAGCTGCTCAGCAAGCGTTCCTCCTCTCCCCCTTGACTGCCTCTTTTTGTTCTAGAGGTCGGGCCATTTGTTGTCTTTATCGCCAAAAAACACGAGGCCTGACACAGCAGACCCAATATTTTAGGTTACTCAGGTTGCTCATTGGCATATAGCTTGCTGATTTTAAGTCAGTTGTGGCCATTAAAGGTCCCCCAATTAACCACCTAGAACAGGGAGAAAAGTACCACAGGGAAATGGCACCGGAGTTGATTTCCATTCCAGAGCGGCTCCTTTGGGGATTGCACATTCTGTGTCAGAAGGAAGAAGTGCCCACTGTCGCTGACCTGATTGGCTGAAGAGTGGAAACAGTTTTCCTCTCTCCAGTCCCATCTAACTGTTCCCTTTCTGGTAAACCCTGATGAAACTGCCATCTCTACGAAAGTTAGGAGATTTTAGGTGGATTTCAAGCTCTTTTTAAAGAGTTGGTGGATGGATGGATGGATGGATGGATGGATGGATCAGTCGTTATAATCAGTGACACAGAAAGTAAAGTCGTCTTGTTGTCCTTGGATACCTCCCCTTTTCAAAGAATATTTTACTAATTGTTGGACTTGGGGTTTCTCCCAGGCCCTTTTAGTCTCAGTAAATGACTTCACAGGATCTTGTGAGAAAGCATTTGGGAAGCTTTATAATTCATGGAATTCTAATAAAGTAACATTTGAAAGAGAATGTGAGTCCCAAGCTGCCGCTGTCATTTGACAAAGGAAATCCCGGAGAATACTGGTGATTCACTTAGAGGTTTAAAAAAAATTTTTTTTTAAGCGATTGCCTCTCTAGGTCCCTAATTTAAAGGAAAGCTATGCCGTCCTGCAACTTCACTTTAGTATAATTTCGCTGAATGGCATAGAGTCTCATCAGACCATCGGCAGATTCTGTGAATACCAGCAAGTTAAACATCTCTATTTACAGGGATGGCGAACCATAGGGGAAATGGCCATCAACCCATGGCAGTCTTTTTAGCGATTCTTATGAGGCTGAAATTGCTTCTCCTCCCTTAGAGGGAAGAGGCAGCGGTTCCTGCATTATACATAAGGGTAGAGAACGGAAAATTTTTCCATCAAGAACCACAAATCAATAAATCTTATGATCTCCCTCCTGGTGCTATAATTGAGCTAAATCTTCTTAAACCGAGCACTGTTCCTGAGGTTCTTTGAAGCATTGCTCACTGTTTCTTTGAGTAAAATTGAGGGCTGACCTCTGATTCTAAGAACACAGAAGCAGGGCTCATAAATACTAATATTTTGTACCAGGTTCATCAGAGCAGGGCCATTTCCTCCCAGCCTGGAAATGTTCGATGCACAATTTAACTCAGCTTTCCCAATGCCCCAAAGGTTCCTCCTTATGACAAAAGGGTGCTGCCACCTGGAGGCTGTGAATTACTGGCTTTGTATCTGTTTCTTAGAGGGCACATTTTTAGGAAGTCCTGACTGTGTGCTTTGTACATAGCACTGCCAGTTGGTCCTCAAACAGAATTGGGCTTTATCTTTTAAGAAGTCATTGCTCGTTTTTTTTTTTTTTTTTTTTTTTTTTTTTTTAGTTTTTGGCCATGCCTGCAGCATGCACAAGTCCCCAAGCCAGGGATCAAACCCGAGACACAGAAGCAGCCCGAGCCACAGCACTGGCAATGACAGATCCTTAACCCACTGAGCCACTAGGGAACTCCATTGATCATTTTATTTTGAATCCATCTTAGTCAACGATAATAACAAGGAGCCATTTAACACCTGCTTCCCAATGATATTAGAGGGGACAAGTTCTAACATCCATGCTTCTCAGACATTAACTGAGCACCCGACACTCAGCCAGGCATTGTACACACCTCAGCTCCTCTTTTCCCCTCAGTAGTCCAGCCAAGGAGTGACTCTTACTCTCCCCATTTTAGAGATAAGGAAACTAAGGCCAAGGGAAGGTAACCTCCTTGCTCAAGGATGGTAGCTCTCCTGGAGGAGGCAGGCCGTCATCCCAGTCATCAAACTCCAGAGTCATGGCAGGGACCCTGGCAGTCACCTTGTCCCCCAGCCTTCCCTGGCATGTGAACCAGTCAGGGCCTGCAGAAACAAAGACTTGCCTGGATGTCCCCTCCGCCTCTAAGCAGGGCTGGAGGCGTCTCCCGTTTCCCTACCAACACTTTTTCCAGTACACCCTCGGGGACTCCTCCTCTCACCCTCCAGCGGAGGCCCACCCGGTTCCTTTTCTAGGAACTTAATACGGGTAAGCACAGATTCAAAGCCCATTTCTTAGACCCTTTGAGAAATGCTTGCAGAGGATCCTGGAGGCTAAAGAGGGAAGTAAGAGAGCATGTGACAGAAGCAGAAAATATAGAAATAGGTTAAAAAATAAACGAAAAGGTGAAGAATTGGAAGACGGAGTTTAGCTGAGACCAAGTGGAGTAGTTGGGAGGCCTGGTTCCTAGTGTGGCACTGACCCAAAGCACAGTTATGACCTCCAATCCGTCATTGCCTTCCGAGACATCAAGATTAATTTAGGCTTGAAAACTCTTCAGGAAAATTAACTGACTGATATCCATGAGGACGCAGGTTCGATCCCTGGCCTTGCTCAGTGGGTTAAGGATCTGGCGTTGTCTCTGGTATAGGTGTAGATGTGGTTCGGATCCCAAGTTTCTGTGGCTGATGTGTAGGCTGGTGGCTACAGTTCCGATTTGACCCCTAGCCTGGGAACCTCCATATGTCATGGGTACGGCCCTGAAAAGATAAAAAAAAAAAAAAAGAAAGGGACTGTATGTGTGTGTGAATGACTGGGTCACTTTGCTGTGCTACAGAAATTAGCACAATATTGTACATCGACTATAATTTTAAGCAATATAAATACGAAGTAAATAAAATATATCAAAAGAGAAATGCACAACAGAATGGATGGCCAATGGGGTCCTGCTATGTAGCACAGGGAACTGTGTCCAGTCTCTTTGGGATAGAGCTTGATGGGAATTACATGCAAGTGTATATGTATATATATACATGGCTGGGTCACTTTACAGCAGAAATTGGCCCATCACTGTAAATCAACTATACTTTAAAAAAAACTAAAGTAATAATAAAATAATCCAAAAATAGTAAAATAATCATAAAAGAAGACGTCTCTCTTGTTAAAGAGAGACTGTTGCTCCTCTTCTGATGCGAGTTTTCTGCTGCAGTGTGTGGCATTTCTTCCGCTGGCTCCATCCTGGTTCTCCTCAAGTGCCCCGTGCCAGGGTCCAGAGAGCCTCGGTACAGGCTACGCATCTTTTCCCTTCGTGGAAGAGGCCTTTTCCTTCAGACACACTGTGATTGCCTTTGGGAGCCTACACACTTTTTCAGCCTCCATGGGCTCGTGACCTGTGGCCCAGAGTCCAGATGCCACGTTGAGCCTGCCTCTGCCTCTGCCCACAGCCAGGCCTCATGGTCCCCTGCCCAGCTGGAACCAGCTGTCACGCTGGCCTGAGCTCATAAGTGCAATTAAGAATGGACTTGTTAAAAAAAAAAACAACTGTTAAAGGAAAAAGCAGGATTTGGATCTCATCACACAAAGCAATTGGAAGCAATAAACTAATGGTCATTGGGTTCACGAAGGTCTCTGTAATTTCCAAGCGTTTACCACTTTGAACAGAAAGTCCTTTACAAATATATAGGGCAAAAACTACATTCAGCAAAACTTTTAGTCTTGTAGTGTGGATAAAGTGTGGAAAGTCTTACACATGTTTGAGCATCGTCTTTAATAACAGTTGATAAAATGGCAAATATCTCACCCATCAAAAAAAACTCGAAGTGGAGTTGACCCCTCGGGAGCGAGTGCAGGGCTCTGCCTGCCCAGCTCCCTTTTGGAGGGATCCGTCAGGAAACGTTCTAAGGGGCTCAGGAGGGGTGATTTCCTCGCACCTCACAAGAAAAGGAGAAACAAGTGTGGCTGAGTGAGTGTTGGGGGTCTCTGTCACAGTGGGGAATAAAAACATAAAAAAGGGTTCCTTTCAACTGCCTTTTTAGAAATGGCTCATTGTCTGACACCTGAAATACCAATTGTGGGGAGTTCCCTGGTGGCTCAGTGGAGTAAGGATGCAGTGCTGTCATTGCTGTGGTGTGGGTTTGATCCCTAGCCTGGGAGCTTCTGCAATGCCATGGGCACGGCCAATTAATTAATTAAAATACCAATTTTAAAAAAGTTCCAGTTGTGTCTTAGCAGACTGACCCTTAGTTTCACGCTGCTTTTTCAAACATCCTTTCATCATGGCCTTAACAGTTGCCATGTCAGTACACGTCTGACGTCTCTGACAAGGTACCACACTGGGAGCCTGAGCAGGAGGGATCAGCTATTGGCTCGCTCTCCCTCCTGCTCCAGCCCCCTTGCCCCACCTACCCCTCCCGGCGAGGCCAGGGCTTCCAGGGTCAGTAAAGCAGAACCTCAGGGGGCAGTGTTGAATGTGGTTGTCTGGTTGGAACATGAACCTTTAGAGGTCACGGGCACATGCTGCTGAGTCAGGCTTGTGCGTTTCTTGGACAGCTTCTGTGTGTCCCGGACTGTACTGGGGACTGGGGAGCAGAGAGAAGTGTCCCAAATGATCCCTGCTATTTAAGAGCTTCCAATCCTAGAGAGCAGCAGTGTGCACAGTGGCTGCTCTGTCTGGCGGGATGTTGGGACTGTTGCATGATGTCTACCGAGAGGCAGGTGCTGGAAGCTGAGCTTGAATTGGGAGAGAGCCCTTCCTTTGGGGGTGGCCAGAGGGCAGTGCCATTGGGATGGGGCACTGCAAATGAGTAGGAGCTCAGGTGTTGTGGGTGATGGGAGTGGGCCTTTCGGAATGAGTTACCAGGGCTAGCAGGGGCTTAGGAGGGGGAAAGTACAACCTTTGTGGTCCATATGCTTAAAACTGAACCTGCTGTTGGAGTCCCCTTTGTGGCTTAGAGAGTTGAGAACCCAACTAATATCCATGAGGATGTGGGTTAGATTCCTGGCCTTGCTCAGTGGGTTAAAGATCTGGCATGGCTGTGGTGCAGACCTGCAGCTGCAGCTCTGATTCGACTCCTAACCTGGGAACCTCCATATGCTGCAAGTGCAGCCCTAAAAAATAAAGGGAAAAAAAAAGTGAACCTACTATTTGTGTGTCTCTATCCGTGTCTGCCTCATGGAGGCTGTTGAAGCTCTTTCATCAGGTTTAGGTGGCTGGTTCCTTGAGGTCAAGGATTGTACAGTTATTCTTCTGTTACCCCCACCCCCACCCCAACACACACAATGCCGGGAAGTTTTTTATGAAGTAATTAAAATATTTACATCATTGCAAACTTTTTGGGGGGTCTCTTTGCAGCCCCAAGAAACCCTTTTCAGTAGTGATTTCCATGATGCTTCATACGATCTTCAGATTTTATGCCTGCATCTTTGCCTGCCTGCCCAGATATTGGTCATTATGGTAATGCAGTCCCTGCTCTGTGGGCCACGATGCCCCATGGGTGCTTATATGTTTCAGGCAGGCGTGATTCCCACAGGCTGGGGGGGGTGCAGGAGGGAGAAGACTAAAAGGAGGAAAAAGGAGACCCAAAAGCTCGGCAGGAAAAACCTATGAGCACTCTCAGTGGGAACATTAGAGATGGTGACAAGTTATTTCTGGGCATTAAAAAAATAAGTAAATAAACCAAGCCCTTGAGACATTATAGAAGTGAAATGATGCAAATTATGGAGCATGGTGGAAGAAAACTTAAAAATGGGAGGATTGTCAAGTTTCAGGCATTTGCATTGTGGCTCAGCAGGTTAAGAATCTGACATAGTGTCCGTGAGGATGTGGGTTCAATCCCTGGCCTCACTCAGTGGGTTAAGGATCCAGTGTTACTGTGGCTGTGGCATAGCCTGGCAGCTGCGGCTCTGACTCAACCCCTAGCCCAGAAACTTCCCTTTGCTGCAGGTGCAGCCGTAAAAAGGAGAAAAAAAAGAAGTTTCAGAATAAGTCAAATTACTTTCATGGATGGAACACTGGCTAAAAATGTTTCTTTGATGTTGAAATTTAGTATTGACAGCTGAAGTTGAACTATGTTATATTTCTGTTTCGTGCTAAAATAAAGATGACACCCAAGCTATCTCCCGGCCCCACACCCCCCCGCCCACCGCAACACACGCCCCTTGGAATCCTAGGATGCAGTGCCCTGTACACATCAGAATGGACAGTGCTTGATTCTCCCTTTTGCTTTTTCACTACAGGAAATAGCAGAAATAGCCCCCCGCCCTATGGGTTCCATCTCTCGCCAGAAGAAGAAATGAGGAGAAAGCGACTTTATAGATTCGACCACCAGCAAGGGGACCCATCCTGGTGAACAGATGTGGTCCAGTTGTGCAGTCATTGTCCCCAAAGCCCCGCATGGTTTTAAGCAGAAGCAGAGGGCACCGTGACCATCACAGGTTGCCCACGTCTGCCATGGCCCGTCACCCCATGACCGCCGTGAGTCTAATTCTCAAGCAGGTGGACGTCTTGAGCCCAGGCTTGCTGGACACAGCCCACCGCTCCTCTGGCCTTGTTCTCTCTCGCAGACAGGAGGTCGGCATCTCCACGTAGGGCCCCCTCTCCACATTCCTTTCTCTCACTGCTGACTCAGCGGCGCTCTTGCCTTGTTTTGTCTTTGAAGACCAGGACCTTCGCCAAGAGGTTTGTGTTCACCAGCCCGGAAGACCTGGCCCTATTCTGCTCGGTGCTTGACGTGGCAGGAAGCAGGGAGCCATTCCTCATCCCCCGGCAGGTTGCCATGGTGACCGTCCAGGCGCAGGATGCAGCTACCATCACAGGATGCTATTCCAGTGGCCTGGGGCCTCAGCTCCTTAGGCCCCGTTGTCTGGGCGTTGTTTACAGTAAAGCTGCCTTCACAGACTGTATGACTGGAGAAGCTCAAGTAAGACCTCAGAGGGGAACCCACCCACACGCTCTATGACATAGCAGGTGGCACCAGCAATCCGGGCTCACGGCAGCCTCTCCAGTGACTATATGTGTTCCTGGAGATGCACTTTGTATTAAGCTAGTCAGCAAAGCAGCGGCAGGTGCCGCATGCCGAGTAGGGCGACCAGTGCGTGGTCACTGAAGAAGTACTCTTTTTCTCTTGAGGAAGTATTTTTTTTTCTCCTAAAAGTGCCTTTTAATTGACCACTGTCACAGCCACTTGTCCTGCTCAGGCATCCAAGACACTCCCCTCACCCACAGATTCCAAGTCACATACGGTGGTTCCCGGTGCTTGTGTTTTGTGAATAAAAGGAAAAAGTCAAACATCACTGATGTCTCATTTCACTGAGATATTTTTGTTTAAAGGGAGTTAGAAGCAGAAAAGGATCTTCCTATTTTGCACTTCTAGCATTTATATAGTTTTATGATTATAAAAGTAATATATATACCTTTATATGCATAAAGCAAACCTCTGGAAGGAAATGTACCCACATGTTAACAGAGGTTATTTTGGAAGGTAGAGTACATAGAATTTTGCTGGGTTTTTTACAATTTTATATTGCTGTCTTTTAAAAATGTGTGTGCATATATATATGTATGTGTACTACTTTTGCAGTAGGAAAACTGATTTACATAATAATCAGTAAAATGGATTTATTTAAAGATGGTGTCTCCATCAATAAAATTCACATTATAAACAGAGATATGAAAAAATACACATGCAATTTAAAAATCACCTGTGTCCCATCATCAGAGGTACCTGGGGTGAACATTTTGCGGGGTGTGGCTTTCTCAGTCTTTGTATACATTTGGCAAATTGGGAGCATGCCAGCAGTGCAGCTCAGTATCCCATTCCTAATCTGAACTGACCTTGGAGAGGCTTCGCCACTTGCCTGTAAGTGAGCTAAGAAAACCAGCTGGCACGTGATACCTGAGCTCCTCAGGTTAATTTGTAATTGACGTACAGCTACATACAGCATGTTTATAATGTACATTATACCTCTGGGCCTCGAGGCTTCAAACATGTTCAAATTTAAATGTTCAAGCTAAATGTCTTTCCTCTTTCTTCCAAATTCTTCGAATTTGTCTCCCATGAACTCTGTTATGGAGGAACCTCATTCTTACCTGCTTTCTTCTCATAGCACCTTGTACAGGTAATTCTGTTACAACACTTACCCCTTGCCCTGTTATTATTCGTGCACAACTATAGCAAGACGTGCCTTCTACCCAGGAGCATTGCTTACGAACAGCTCTGGGATGAGACCTTTGTCTCTTTAACTGCCCTTATCCCTTCCCTCTCCCCACACCCAAAGGCTGGCCCCTGGCTCCCAGTAGGGGCTTATTAAATGTTAGTTTCCCACCGAAGTGCATTTAAAAGTCCAACCGCTATATATGGAAATTATGGGATTTTTTTTTTTATTGCCGTTAAGTCCAATAATAGTAGCTCCTTGCTCTCTTTCACTTGTCAGCCATAAAGACCTCAGAATTGGATTTTTGGAGGGTGTAACTGAAATATGCACGCCTTTTTCTTTCTGGGGTGGAACGTCACTCAACTTTAGAGCTGTGGGAAAAGTCATTTTAGTTATAAATATAAACCGATTATCTGAGCGCAGCAATGGAGATGCCCTGAAATTATTATAATTACTTTATTCGGGTTAATAGGCTTGCCTGTGACCCGTGCTTATTATTTTCAATGTCCATCTTATTTTTTTCCCTACAGGAAGGAGTCTCCAGAGTTATGCCAAAAAACCTGGAACTGGGTTGAGAAAGACAAAAGCCAGTATATTCAACTAATTATCTACTAGGGAATAAGCATTTAGAGCTGGTTTTAACTTTGGTTTCTTTGCTTAATAGTCACTTCCTGATAGTTAAACATCTAATTCCCATACTTTGGTGGTGGTCAGTTAACTTATGAGACCTCTTCAGACTCTTTCCTCGGTTCTCAAGATGAGGGAGTGGTTAAAATTGCTTCCTCTTCATGACCTGGAATGTATTTACTGCCTGCGATTCCAAAGTCAAACATGATAGTTCAAGGCCCCTCCATCCTTTTAAGTTGTCTGTTGTTGAGGCCCAGGCAGTAAATGGCTGGTTATTGCAGGACTGGGGACTGTCTGCATGTCGGTCACACATTCTGCTGCCTGGGGAGTGAGTT
Source organism: Phacochoerus africanus (assembly GCF_016906955.1). Classification (NCBI taxonomy): domain Eukaryota; kingdom Metazoa; phylum Chordata; class Mammalia; order Artiodactyla; family Suidae; genus Phacochoerus; species Phacochoerus africanus. Next base: position 193,995,029 of record NC_062546.1, read on the forward strand.
AAAGGGATGAGATTACCACCCAAGAAGGACAGTAAAACAGAGGGTGTGGCCAACCTGGCCTCCTCCTTTTCAGTCCTGGTTTCTCTTGATTCAGTAAAGAGGTGTAGGGAGGTCCCTGGTGGCCTAGCGGTTAGGACTCGGTGCTTTCACTGCTGCTGCCTGGGTTCAGTGCCTGGTCTGGGAACTGAGATGTCACATCAAGCCACTCACTGCACGCTGAGGCAAAAAAAAAAAAAAAAGATATATATATATATACACACACACACACACCCACACCCATATATGTATATATATATATTCAATGTCATAAAAAAAAAGTCTATCCCCTATTCCTTTCCCTTCCCGTGGATTATGAGTCATTTCCTTTTTTCCTCCCCTCTTGCCTTTCAGTTTAGAGTCACAGACTCCCTACTAAGAAGGACCTTAAAATCTCTCTGTTCATTGCTCTGCTCAATCCGTTCTACTTAGCGCTGCCAGTAATCTTCCAAAATCTAACTTGGTGATGCCACTCACTATCTCAGTACCTTTTATCATCCCTCTGTTGCCAGAGGATAAAGGTTACACTCACTAGCCTTAACCGCGGGGCTCTGAGCAGCCTCTTGACCTCATCCATAGCAGAGTCTGTGCTTCTGCTAACTGGCCTCCCTCTCCAAACTCTAAGCGTTCCTGTTCCTTTGACTTAAACGAAGCAGCCTTTTCCACTCTCTCGGCCCATCCAGATCCTCCCTCTCCTGCCCCCAGTCTGCCCCAGCCCAGAATGATCTGCTTTTATTGGGTGTTCAGCCCAGTTTCCACAGGCTGCTTAGAGTGACTGGTTATCCTGCAGTAAGAGGGTGTCTCTCTAGATTGTGAGCTTCACAAGGGACCATGACTGTGCTTCCAAGCATCTTTTCACAGTACCGGGAACAGTGCTTTGTCTGGAATGTCAAAACAATAAACGTTTGTGGATTGAAACGGAGAGAAGCTCATTTCTACCATCACACATGAAAAAGGGTTCCTGCTTCTGGTTGATATTGCTGATGGTGTGTGTGTGTGTGTGTGTGTGTGTGTGTGTGTGTGTGTGTGTGTGTGTAGTCACATCAGGAAAGAATGGGGTGTGTGTGTGTGCAGTCACATCAGGAAAGAATGGGGTGTGTGTGTGTGTGCATGCAGTCACATCAGGAAAGAATGGGGTGTGTCTGTGTGTGTGTGTGTGTGTGTGTGTGTGTGTGTGTGTGTGCAGTCACATCAGGAAAGAATGGGGTGTGTGTGTGTGCAGTCACATCAGGAAAGAATGGGGTGTGTGTGTGTGTGTGTGTGTGTGTGCGGTCACATCAGGAAAGAATGACTTGAAGGAAAACATTGCCCATAGAAACAAATTCCGGCCTTTGCCAAACCCTCACAGCTGGCACACTTACCCGCTGGTGGGGAAGGTTGCCGTCCTGTGTCCGGCTGAGGCACGCCCACGTCGTGAGTGCTGAGACCTGGTGCACAAAACTCAAGATTCCAGGACATCTGAAGAGTATCATCAAGGAGCCCCTACAGATACTGCCAGTCTGGCCAGTGTATTTTGCAGGTGTGTGTTTGATGTGTCCCCGCTAACCTTTTTTTCTTCGGCGGCATTTAGGGGCAGGGAGGGCAGTGATCCTGACATCTTGTTCAGATGCTCAGATGAACTGGCAGATTTGAACATACAATTCTTACTGTATCAAGGAAAACCACAACCCTGCTAATAGAAATCGTTGAGTTCAGTGGTGATACATATCGCTGCTTGGGAAGAGGATGACCTTATAAAGTCAGTAGTATGGGAGGCACTGGTGTAAAACACAGCTTTAGTGGTAGATGGACCAGGGTTCAAGTTCTACTGGGTGCTGACTGGGTGTGATCCTGGGCAAGTTATTCATTCTCTTTAAACCTCAGTTTCCTCATCTGTAAAATAGGATAGTTGAGAGGTTGAGGGAAGCGCCTGTTACCAGGTTTCCTCCAGTTCTCACCACAGAGTAAGTGCTCAAGAAATGTTCATTAACTCTCATTATTTATCAAGTGAGGGGTTGGACCAGATACCACTGACGTTCCCTCCTACTTAAAAAGAGTAACTCCCAGAGTTCCCTGGTGGCTTAGTGGGTTAAGGATCTGGCATTGTCACCACTGTGGCTCAGGTTGCTGCTGTGGTGAGGGTTCGATTCTGGACCCAGGAACTTCTGCATACCTCAGGTACAGCCAAAAAAAAAAAAAGGAAGTAACTCCATGACATAGGTATTGAATATCTGCACTGTGCCCATCCTGGTAACTGGCAGTATGTGAGCTGTAAGAATGGAATCTCCATCTAACCCCTAACTTCCGGTTACTCTGTTTATCAGTAGCGGTGCCTTACACTTTATACCTCTTTACAGTTACATCTCTTTTCTTTTTTTTTCTTTTTAGGGCCGCATCTGTGGCATATGGAAGTTTCCAGGCTAGGGGTCGAATCACAGCTACAATTGCAGGCCGACGCCAGAGCCACAGCAACGTGGGTTCTGAGCCACATCTGTAGCCTCCTCTCCAGCTTGCGGCAAAGTCAGATCTTAACCCACTGAGTGTGGCCAGGGATCGAACCTGCATCCTGACAGAGACAATGCTGGGTCCTTAAGTGCTGAGCCACAAAGGGAAGTCCAACAACATAATTACTTTTTTTTTTTTTTGGTCTTTTTAGGGCCACTCCTGCAGCATATGGAGGTTCCCAGGCTAGGGGTCGAATGGGAGCTTCATTTGCTGGCCTACACCACAGGCACAGCAACTCGGAATCTGAGCCACATTGCGGCCTACACCACAGCTCAGGGCAATGCCAGATCCCCAACCCACTGGGTGGGGCCAGGGATCGAACCCGCAACCTCATGGTTCCTCGTCGGATTCGTTAACCACTGCGCCACGATGGGAACTCCCACATCTCTTACTTTTAATCCTTACAGCCACCCTGGAAAGCAGGTGGTCTCATTTTCCTTCAACTATTGGGGAAACTGAGATCCACAGGGTCTGAGCCCCAGGCCCTGGGTGTGTGCACCTCAGCAGGAGTTGATGCTGACGCTCAGGCCCTGAGGCCTGGTGTCATTGTCCATCCACACCCTGACCCCATCGTTGTGCACTGGACAGTGCTTCCTGGAGCCTCAGACTCCCAAGCCTTCCCAAGCCAAGGGAGCCGCTTCTGCACTCTGCCCACACTCCGCCCATCTGCAAAACACACCTCCACCATGTAACCGTTCCTGTTTTCCCCACTAAGCCCGCCGTATTGCAAGGTAGGTAAAAACAGTAAATGCACTTTGGCGTGAAAGAAAATTAATGCACCAGATAAAACACAGTTGTTTTTGGAGGTCATCACAGAATTTTATATATAAGATATATTATAAACTGCAATACAACAAGATTTCAATGTCAATAGCAGACCAGGCACCTTGCAAATTCCACATGTTGAACGGCTTTAACTTTACAACTATAGGTTAGAGGAAAGGGATGCAATTTATCAGACACATTTCACATTTTTTTCCAATGAATCATTAAATATTTAAGCACCATAAAATTCAAGCATTTCGCATGGATGTGGCAGCCAGCCTTGATGGTCGAAAATGCATTATGCAGAGTCTTTGGCAGATGATAGCAGTGACAATTGCAGAGTCCTGATTTTTAATGTCAATTGTTTGGTTCCCCCGCAGAACTCCCTGATAATGTCCCTCCAGGAAACGGTGATTTTTTTTTTCTTTTTTTTCCTGCGTGTGGTACAGTCACTTCAAGAACTGAAATCAAATAACATTCCCCAAGACATTCAGAATGGGCCAGGTATAAATAATTCTAATTCGTAATTTATAAGCCCTGTGAGAGTCATTATGCCATTCTACTATGTAAAGAATCCCAAGAAGGCGTTTTCGTATTAAACGACTTGCTTTAAACAGGAGATGGGACTGGAAGAAACGTACGTGGTCTGCTCTATGCTCGACCTACGATCTCAGTCCGTCTTTGATGCAACCGTACGCGTGATGTCCCGTTTTGTAAATGCGGAAAATGGGGCTCAGGGAGCTGGTACGACTGCCCCAGGAGAACACCGCTAGAAAGTGGCAAAGCTGGGTGGAAACCTGGGTTCCGCCAACTCTAGCGTCCACATCTTTCCCGGCTTCTAGCAGCCATACCAAATAAAAGCGACAATTATCAAGGCAGTAGTCTGGTAAGCGGATGGAAACACAACTCTAATGTCATTTCCTGGAACTCAGAGAAGGATTTGCTTTACTGGCCTCCCTAAGAGGCTCAAAATACAATCCTTGATCAAATCCAGTTTTAGTGCACCTTTCTGCGGACTCTTGCCTAAGCACCCGTAACGTGTATACAAACGTTGTAGCGGTGATTTGGTCCTAAGACACTCTTAGGCTCTGAAGGGCTACAGAGGACAGCAGGAGTTAAGTCATGTCACATTTCAAGCGCGTCTTCTCTCCTTGTCGGATCTCTCAACTCTCATTCCGGAAAGTTCAGTTTATGGAAACGTGAGCTATTTTTCAGGAGCGGGTGATGATGAAAGTTTATCCGTTGGCTTCCCATCACTAATTGTCAGAGGAGATTGTAAGTGTGCCGTTTGACGGCCACGTTAAACTATTTGGAAAGCAGAAATGGTTTACACTTGGAACCATTTTGTCGGCCAGAACCCTGTACCCAGAGCTGAACCTCTCAGACCTGATGATGCCGACTGAATTGTCACTGAAAAAAAACCTAGTGTCCGTGACACGCCCCGGCTCTCAATGGGCACACGATGACGAGTAAAGCATGGTCCTGGCCCTTGCAGGCTTACCTTTTAGCCAGAGGAGGAAGGAAGTGGGATGAACAGCGTGGGAGCCGTGGGAAAAGCATGAGGTACGGACAGGACCTCCAACTGTGCTGGGAGCAGCAGACGGAGGCCAGGCCATCCTGGGGACTCCCTCCCAACTCCTTCAGTCTAAAGCAGTGGTCTGCCCGGTCAATCTATCAGGGTGGGATGGGACTGGGGGAGCTCATGGCAGAAAGAGCAGGAGCAAACTCGGAGATAGGGACGTGCCCCTGGGGTGAGCAGTGACTTCCTGCAGGCCCCTGAGAAGTCATCTGGCCTGTGTAGGCCGTGGGGTCTCTGAAGGATTTTAAGCCAAAGAGTCGTGAAATTTGCATCTTAGAGAATGGCTGAGATTTGAAACCAGAGGCATCAGAGGAGAGAGGAAAAGACAGAGGCTGCATTAAGACAAGTGCAGGGGGAAGTAGGCAGCAATCCACAGGGCGTGGTGACTGGAGTTTAGGTCTGGGGACTCTGAGAGGGGAAGAAATATGCGGAATATGAACCCCCCCCAACACACACACATACCCCGGCAGCATGGATGGGGCTCACTCACTGAGAATACGAACCCAGAAGGAAATATCCTGTCCCTCGGCCCTCAGCTCAGGGCCCAGAGCGACCCCTTTAGGGCCATGGAGGCATTTCAACCAACGGGGTCGGTCGGGGAGGGGAAGGGGTTGGCGGAAGAAGATTTTTGTAAGGCTCATCACCAGTAATGGATGAGAACAACGTTACTCAAAGGTGATTTCAAAGGACATTGATACAAACCCAGAAAGAAAATAATACGGTCCTCTAACCCAAGATAGTCTTGTTCTCCATTGTTTTGCTGGTTTGACCATTTACAATAACTCTTCAAAATCAGCAGGCAACTTTTGTGCGGCACTTAGCAAGGGCTCTTGTGACAGCAGTTTGTTGAGGTCGATCTCATAGACCTTCCCAGCCTCACGGTGGAGGAACTTGCCCCACTTAATGCAGTCCGGTTTTGTTTGGTTTGGTTTCTTTTCTATTTATGTAGCCAGATTATTTTTCTATCAAAGTTAAGATATCTAAAATAGTAAGCAAGATGTGTTTCTCAGGGGCCATCGATCACCCTTATCGCTTCCCAGAAAATGTTCTCAGACCAAGTTCATGAACGAACAAGAAGAATTTTTAGAAGGCTTGAGTTTGCGTAATATATGGATAAGACGTTTGGAAACGGAAAAATGTAAATATAAATAATGGTTGACATTAGCTTAAATTTCAGCTGTGCACAAATATTTAACATGCCATAACACAGTTTGGTAAAAAATTACTAAGTGGGTTCAAATGATCTAGGAAATTCTGGTACATCAAGACAATATTTCATTTTAAAATGTACTTTTTTTTCCCTTTTTCCCAGGAAACAACCTTAAAATAAATTGTCATCCCAGGGGCGGCCCAAAGCAAGATTTCATTTGAAATACATAAGAGCACACAGCCAATCAATGTTTGGCCAGAAAAACACTTCTCATAAAGCAAGTTTTAATTTTTTTCTTAATTATTTTTAACTGCGTTGAAACTAAGCACTGAAATGAATGTCACTTTCTCATGAGAAATTTCTATAGTTTTTTCTAAAATAACATTTGTTAAAGTGAGGAAGGCAAGTTTCCTAAAAATGTCTCTAACAAGCCTTTTGATTTTTAGGATTAGCCCACTGAATTCCTAGCAAAACAAAACATATCCTTTGCTCTACAGAAAACTACTCACTATAAATGGATGTATCTTCTAAGCTTTTATAGAAAATATTAATGCCAGAAGTAAAACTGCTGCTTTGGTCTAACACGGATATAAAATATAAGAATTTTTTTTAAGACTGGAAAAATAGGATGGCTCTCGTAAAACCCAGTAACAGGAACATAAGATTCAAATTGTAGCTTGTCTTTGTCTCTTTTAAAATAGTGTCTTTCTGGTGGGGTGATGATGACTTAAATGAATCTTCTTACCTAAGTTTAATTAAGTCGGCCCTTAATTTCCTCCCAAGTGCATAATAATAGCTCTGTCACTTCCCCGTGGGGAGAGCATTGTGTGGATGGAGGCAAAGTGTCCATCCCGGGCTGGGAGGCAGATCTGCAGGCGCTCCGGGGAGGGAAGCGGGCTGCTTTGTGTGGACACCCCGCCCGAGTGAGCCCCATGTGGCTTCAGTCCCATTAGCAGGCACTCGGGGAAGGCATGCTGGACCCCGACTGGGGAAAAGCCTTCTGTTTGGAAGTTCACTGCAGTGGGGAGTCAATTTTGGTGAATCACTGCCTTAATATTCATTAATAGCTGTTAGGCTCTTAATCCCTTATTGAACATAATTTTTTCCCATAATTGCTACTTTTCCAAAGGGTTGCCAAAGTAGGCATTGCTATTCTCTGAAAAACGCAGAAAAGAACGTAATGTTTTGTGTTCGTCTGGCATGTGTTTTATGCTAATGTCCCATCTCTGGATTACAGCAACCATGGTCCTTCCTGACACAATGATTCATTCTGCTTTGAAATGAACTGTTAAATCTGGCTGTGTGGATTTTTTTTTTTTTTAAATCTCCTTGGGTCATGGTTTTACAATTATTTAAAGTGCATGGAAAAATAGATTACAGAGGAAATCATTTTGAAAGGTACGAAATCGCTACTTTCTACTTTCATTTGTTGGCCTATTTATTTTTTTCTTCCTATAACATCCATCCAAGAGCCCGCTGTATTATAGAGTAATTGACTTCAATTGTTTGAGTCGCTATTAACCCGTGAATGAAGTTTTCAGTAATGTAATTTGTAATCTGGCCTTTATCATCTCTTTGCCTTCCCCTGAATTAGCATATTTTTAAAGAAAGCCAGCGTTTCCACCCTGCTCAGCACAATAAGGCTATCTGGGTTTCATCTAGATTGGTAGGTCCCAACAAATCCACATGTGTAGCATTTGCTTAATCTGTCCTGACCAGAGGAAGGAATTACAGTACAGGGGGAATAACTACATAGAAACAGAAGGAACAGCTAACACGGGCGTCTAAGATGAGCACCATTGAATCTCTTAGCACAGCCTGGGATGCCTAAGCCTCCAAGGAAGCATCTCTTGGCAACCCAATGGCAAGGTATGGGTTCTCTAGCTATGCTTCACACAGACCTGGCACCTGCTGATTTTCTGGCGCTGGGCCTGGCTTTCTTTCAAGGTGTCCGGGGACGGTGCCGAGGAAAACTGCAAGTCTGGTTTCACTGTTGTCAGCCAGAAGCTGTACTCGTTGGCAAAGAAGTGGCAGGTCCCCTGGCGGCCTTGGCATTCAAGGAACGGCGCGGCTCTGAAGTCTTCCAGGCAGCTGCCCGGTGACATGAGGGCCTGCCCGCCTCCTTGGTCCCCAGCTCCTGTGTGCTACTCGGACAACAGCAGAGAATCAGGGCTCAGACTCCACATAGACCACCCCGGACCCATCCAGTGACATGCTGAGGTCTGGGCCTGACTTTACATTTTCCCTAAAAATCAGCCCCGGAAGAAGACACTACCATCTGCCCAGGAAAGGGGGCCAAGGAGACGCGATGGGTGTGCACACAGAATTGAACCACTTTCAGCCCGGGTGGAAACAAATCCATCTTCTAAATGCTCCCACAGTAATAAAAAAAATTAATTGACAATCAAATAAGCGAATGGCCCTGCATCTCCACAGGCTACAGTATGTGGTGGCCTCCATGACCCCGTGTCCTGCCGCCCTCCGGTCTGTCTGCAAAGGATTCTCACCGAATGGGCGAGGGAGGGTGGCACCGGGCGGCAGGCGCGCAGGGACTCACCATCAGGAAGGAGTAGCCAATCCAGAGGCTCCTCCAGGCCCGTGGACACGGAGGGATGGACTGGTCCTGGCTGTGCACCGCCACAGCCTGTGCGGGGGCCTCGCACACGGCACAGCGGCTGATGTACGGGCGGATCTCCTCCTCCGAGAGCGGCCTCATGGGCAGCGGCGCCGTGCTGGCCAGCCAGTAGGACCTGTCGTTCCTCCGAGCGTAGTGGCACACTTGGTGGATGTTGCAGTAGGCGAAGGGCAGCGTGCTAAACACCGGGAGGCAGGAGCCCGCCAGACCTTGGGAGGGAAGAGGTGTGGGAGCCGGCTGTCTTGCGCGACCATCCCCCCTAGTCCCTACCCGGGTCCTTTGCAGACATGCGTTCTGGCATCCGGAGGCCCTGGCTCCCGTGGTGCCTACTTCAGGGGTGGGGAAAGCAGGGGGTACGCTGGACCACCCCTGCCACCTCCCCTGTCTCCCAGGCCAGCCCGCAGCCACTCAGGCACTGGTCACTCTTCCTGAGCCGGGCAGTAGGCAGGGGTGGGGTGGGGATGGGAGGGTGGGAGCGCTGGCTAAGGGAGAGGTGAACACACCTCTTACCAAAGAGCTTCAGGGAGCTCGCAGCCCAGACTGACGGGGGAGCTGGCAGGGCCAAGAGGGCATGGGGACACAGCAGGACAAGCCTTGTGGATGAGAAGTGGGGGGGACCCCCTGGACTGGCAGGAAGTCTGGCTGCCAGAAGGAGTCTGAGCTAGGACCCGAGTTAGGAGAAAGATTGGGCCATGTTGAGAGATGGTGGGGACCCTTGAAGGAAAGTCCTATTGACAAAGCAGCAGGAAGGACCAGAGGTGATAAGGTGTGCAGAGCTCAAAGAGCCCAAGGGAGGGAGTTCCCTGGTGGCACGGTGGGTTAAGGACCTGGCATTGTCACTGCTGCTGCTCAGGTCGCTGCTGTGGTGTGGGTTCCATCCGTGGCCCAGGAACTTTCACATCTCTGGCAGGGCCAGGAAAAAAAAAATGAACCCAAAGAAGCTGACGGGGGGAAAGGTGGAGAGAGGGGTCTGAGTCTGTCTCAAGGACATCGCAAGGTAAATCACACCAGAGGAGGCAGGCTTTGTCGGTCTTGTTAAGGCCTTTGGTTTTTATTCCAAGAGCACTTGGCGGTGTTGGCTCTGGCCAGACCTGGGCAGGGAAAATGACGCTTGGTGGTACACCTGTAAGTAGCTGCACCCTTTCGCTCCCCCTTATTGAGAGCGGGGGTCATGGCCCAGAGAAAGCCATGACAAGCCTCATCTCGCTGCCAGCTGTCCCTCATGCACCTGCCACTCCAACCAACCACTGTTATTCTCGGGGAGACAGTGAGTGCCAGCACCAGGCACTTAACCCTCCGCTTAAAATCAGTTCCCGAAGCTTTCAAATCTACTAATGAACATTGACAAGTGGTACCAAGGGATGGCTCTCAACATCAAGTTCCGATGTTGTTTAAGGGTGTAAGTTACAACCAGGGGGATAAAAAAGTCCTAGGGATACAATGCAGGCTGGAATGAATATAGACAATATTGCATTGTAATCATCAAATGTACTGGATCTTAATTAGTCCCACCACAAAAAAGAAATGATGGCGTTCCTGTTGTGGCTCAGAAACGAATCTGACTAGTATCCATGAGGTTTGATCCCTGGCCTTGCTCAGTGGGTTCTGGCATTGCTGTGAGCTGTGGTATAGGTTGTAGACACAGCTCGGATCTGGTGTTGCTGTGGCTGCGGCATAGGCCAGCAGGAACAGCTTCAATTCAACCCCTAGCCTGGGAACCTCCAGGAGCCGTGGGTGCAGCCCTAAAAAAAAAGACCCCCCAAAAAACCCCAAAATGTTAATTATGTGATATGATAGAGGTCCCAACTGTCAATTCAATGGAAACCTATGACCATGTATAAATGGATCAGATCAACATCTTTACACCTTAAACCTACATCAGGTTACAGGTCAAGTACATTTCGATTAAAAAAAAAATGGGAGTAAGTTGAGGAGTAGATGCTGGCTAATGCTACAGCCAGGGTCTCCGGGTACACCATTTTACATCCAGACACAGGAACCAACCCCATCCTGATGAAATAATTTACATTGCAAAATAAAAATTGCATTTTATATCAGAGTTACACTTATTAAGGAAGAATTATTTTTTTGAACTAATAATGAGTAGTCAGAGAATAATAACTATAGACAGAATGAGCTTCTTTGGCACCTCATAGAATCTTAGGTTTTATGCAGTAGTTGGGCATTAGCATGGTAGTTGAAAAAGAAAAAAATCCTGCAGAGGATGAGTGATCATTTAAGAGACAGGTGAATCCATAAAATTAACCCCAAAGTTTTACACTTAAGCCATGGACCTGGGTGACCACGTGCCATCTACATACCAAGGTCTTGATTGTGAGCTTTCTCCTGTCCTTCCAAGTATAATAGGCTGTACCCTGTCCAGAGCCTGGGCATGCCCTCGGGGCAGGTGGGTTCTCCATCCGTCTGACTATGGAGAACCAGGAGGAAGCCACTGAGGTATCCAAGGCCAAACCCTTTGGGTCCAGGATCCCCTATGGGCCCAGGAGGACCTGGAGGAATAAAGAAACAGAAAGAAAGGCTGTTCAGGGAGTTCAGTTTAACAAATATTTCTGAGCACCTCTGTCTGGTGTGGTGCTAAGACTCAGGGAACAGAGAGGAACGTTCTGCTCCCACAAAGGCAACGTATGTAAACTGCTCATTCAACAAGGACCTGTTCCAAACAGCTTCCAGCTGCCTGGGTTATAGTAGCCAAAACACAGATGAAAATCCCTGCCATCCTGGAGCTTACATTCGACTCAAAGAAGAGAAATGACAAATGATAAATCTAATAAAAAGGCAAATTGTGAAATACTTTGACAATGATAAGTGCCGAGAGGAAAAGAACTAGATCAGGAAAATGCCATGCCCCACGAAGGATCTCTCAGCTTCTCTGACTAGACTGGGAGGCTGCTCATCCAAAAAAGTGAATCTCAAAGTCAGTCTTTCTTTCACCACCTGTCCTGTGGTTCTGTCCTTCTGTCCCATTCTAAGAAGGACAAGGGCTTGGAAATCCTGTGTTGGACTCTGGATCTCTTCTTTTATAAGGAAGGGAGGTGAAAGGAAGGCCTAATTCTAGAATTCTCGTTGGCAGGTGCAGAATGAACAGGTGTACCAAATATGAGAAGGCCTAATTCCAGAATTCTAGGATTCTCGTTGGCAGGTGCAGAATGAACAGGTGTACCAAATATGTGTCTCCTTGGGTATCTCTAAGACCCACTGAAGGGGGCCAGTGGCTATTTCTTTTCTTTTTTTTCTTTTATCTGGGGCTATACCAAAGCCACAGCCACAAACAAAAAGCTCCATAGCTCCTTATTTTTTTGTCTTGTTTTGTTTTGTTTTGTCTTTTTAGGGCCGTACCCATAGCATATGGAAGTTCCCAGGCTAGGGGTTGAATCAGAGCTACAGCTGCCAGCCTACACCACAGCCACAGCAACACGGGATTGGAGCTGTGTCTGCGACCTACACCGCATCTCATGGCAACACCAGATCCTTAACCCACTGAGCAAGGCCAGGAATCAAACCCGAGTCCTCATGGAATTAGTTGGGTTCGCTACCACTGTGCCACAACGGGAACTCCCAATAGCTATTTCTAATTGCCAAAAGCAAAAGTTGAAATCAAAAGGTGTTCAAATTTTGTTTTGTTAGTCTCTGGAAGACTGGCAGCTCTTCTCACCTATGCGGTAAACCAGAGGTTCAGTCTGTGGTAGCTCACGGATTGAATCAGGCCTGCTCATGTGTTCCGTGTGACCCACCAAGATTTCAGGAGTTAGGCTTTCAAGCTAGAAAAGCAGCGTATAGGGAACGCTGGGCACACAGTTCTGGAAGGTAACAATCTGTATGTAGCAGAAGCTGAGCTGCATCTTTTAGGCTGCAGCCTTCATTTTCTTGTAGCCCCCGCTTCCTGAGCATCCCAGCCCCGCCCTTCACTTGCTTCTCATCACTAACTAATATTACCAGATACTCTCCAAAGATGAGACTGTATCTGGAGGACTGTGGGCCCCTGGCACCTAACATATTGCTTGGTGCATTATAGTTCAAATTTACGTGCTGAAGCGCCTTACCACTTCTCACCCAAGGCCCCTTCGCAGATAGTTTTCTTAAGGAACAGCTTTGTATTCTGTACAAATTGATCGATGGCTATAGGATAAGACGAATGAACTCAGAAAACCAGAGGCCAAATAACTGAGGCAGCTGGAGAGGCAAGATCGCCCCCACCATCCCTAAGACCAGCACAGCCTCTCCATGGTGATCACACGGCCAATGCCAGGTGTCAATGCTCAGTGGCAATGGCTGAGCCCTTTGTGATAATGAAAAGTGCTTTGGGAAAATAATGGACACGGGGCCTTGACCTGTTTTTATGGTGGTTGAATAGCACTTAGAACGTCGGGGATACATCCTATTTGCTCCTGTTGCTTCATTTCCCTAAAGCCTGGTGAGTCAGTATCTAAGGCAAATGCTTGAGAGCTCAGGAAACCTGGATACAGTCCTCAGGTCCACTGGGCCAGAGAAAAGAAGAGAAGCTGAAATTCTTTACCTGGTGCTCCTGGGCAGCCTGCTTCTCCCATGTCACCTTTGTGTCCTGGAGGCCCCGGGGGCCCTGGGAGGCCATCCTCACCCCTCCTGCCATCCGGCCCAGGCTCTCCTTTGCACTCTGAAGGAAAGTTCACGACAACAGTGGTGACAATAACGTGACACCCTCCAGGCTAGCACTCACTGCATGAATTCCATGTGCCAGCCCTGGGCCTCCCATTTGGACCAACCTGCATCAGCTCATTTCATCCTTGCAGCTACATGAAGTTGGAATTATATACCTCCACTTAGCACTTGGAGAGTAATTGACTAAGATGTCAAGTAACTTGATTAATTAAAGCCAACAAGCCAGTTGTGGGCAGAGCCAGGATTCGAAGCCAGACCAGAGGGCGATGAGTGAGACATTTTCCCACTTTCTTCATAGTCTTACAGATTTGATCTGTTTTTTCTTTTCTGCATTGAATAGTATGGCTTTGTAATTAAATATTTTCCTTAATAATGATTTTCTGGAAACCTGAATGGAGGAATGAATAAAACTTGATAGCATTCATTTGGGAGTCAAATTTAAATAAGAGGAACAGGGAGTTCCTGTCGTGGCTCAGCAGTTAACGAACCAGACTGGCATCCATGAGGATGTGAGTTCCATCCCTGGCCTCACTCAGTGGGTTAAGGATCCAGCCCTGCCGTGAGCTGTGGCGTAGATTGAGAATCCTCAGTGGGTTGTAGGATCCCACATTGCTGTGGCTGTGTGTGGCTATGGCTCCGATTTGACCCCTAGCCTAGGAACTTCCATATGCTACAGGTGTGGCCCTAAAAAGATAAGAAAAATTAAAATAAAGAGGAATTTTTTTTTTTTTTTTTTTGCTTTTTAGGGCCATACCCATGGCATATGGAATTTCCCAGACTAGAGGTCAAGTTGGAACTGTAACCGATGGCCTATACCACAGCCACAGCAATGCAGCTCTGAGTCACATCTTTGACCTACACTGCAGCTTGTGGCAACACCAGATCCTTAACCCACTGAGCGAGGCCAGGGATCAAACCCATATCCTCATGGACACTATGTCAGGTTCTCCACCTGCTAAGCCACAACAGGAACTCCTAAGAGCAACGATTTTTAAAAAGGGCTCTTTATTGAGTGCTACTAGATGCTGGGTAGCAGGTTCATCCCTTCTCATGGATTATCAAGTGCAGTCTTCACAGCAGCCACATGCCTATGTTCCCACATGCCAGGCTGCCAGTGGGGAGACTGAGGCTCAGAAAGGCCCCAGAGCCCACCACATGTAGAGCAGAAATGGGCCGGAAGGCCAAGAGCAGAGGCTGTGCCATCCATTGCAGCCCCTGCTTGGTGACAAGGGCTCAGATGTGCTCCCCGGGGACCTCGGCAGCCAGATGTCACACTGAGACTTTGAGCCGTTCTTTTAAGTGTTTGGTTCCATTGGGCCAAGACATCAATTCATCAGCCACAATCTCCTTCGGTCTGGGTAGCAGATTTGGTCCTTGCCCGTGGGCGCCTGAACAGCCCTTTGCCCTAAGGACCTGAATGGCCAGCAAGGTTTCTGGTCTCTACCCCTAGCCTCTCTCCCTCTCCCCCTTCATCGCCCATCCTCCTCCTCTGTCTCGTCTCTTTCTGCTACAAATTAGCCCGAAGCCAATCACTAAGTCAGACAGTGCTCACTTGAGTCGCTGTCCCTGGGACGTGTTCTGAGCCACCTGAGGGTGTGTGGGGTGGGGGCGGGGCTTCCATACTCAGGGGACCAAGGAGACATCTCCCTGGACTCCCCCCCTCACTCAGGCCCCCCTCATAGCCCCCAAACCTCATGGCCTTTACATTTTTGTTTTAACATGATCTGCCTGCGGTGACCCCCAAAAGCTTCTCTTTTCATCCCACAACCAGCAGACCCTCCCTCCACACCCGATGCTGCTTGCCTAGCATTCTGCATGGCCTTTGGGGGGTATTCCTGGCCTTGAGGGTGCTGTCCTGTCACGTTCTCGCCCCTCGGGTCATAAATAATGTCCCTTGGCACGTCCTGCAGGGGCCAGGCTGTGTACATGGCTATCATCAGAAAGTGAGAAAGGAAAGCTCTCCTCCGCGTTGCGGGAGAGACACCCTCTCACGTCCAACCGGGCAGCCTCTTCCTGGACCACGCTGCTATAAGCGAGTTGGCCCATCTCCTTCCACCAGCTTCAAAGAGAATATGTTATTTTGGAAGGAACGGAGGGCCCCGCTGGGAGCTCAGAGCATTCTTTTATCTCCCACCCAAGGAGATGATTCCAGCACGTGGCTGCAGCGTGATTCTGGAAAAGGCTGCCCAAGGCTATCGGAGCCAGGAAGCTAGTGGGCTCATCACTGACCAAGCAGCCACTTCTTTCCCAAGTACTGATGGGTGTTCGGATCACTGACCGTCTGGGAAAGAGTTCCTCCACCTGAAGTCATAATATAGGTTTTGCTCCCTTTAGGGGAAGACAAAGGGAAGCGGTAGGCTGACAACAACGTTTCCCGAGATCCAGGAAGGAAGGCTTTGCTTAATTTAACTTGTATGCCTAGAGTTTTCTACTTGGCACTTGTTTTAAAGACCTACATTGAAAAACCCTGCTGGGGTTAGGAGATGCAAACTATTGCATTTAGAATGGATCAGCAATGAGGTCCTGCGGAACAGTACAGGGAACTAGGTCCAATCTCTTGGGATAGACTACGATGGAAGATACTCTAAGACAGGGAATGCTTCTATGTGTATGCCTGGGTGGCATTGCTATTCAGCAGAAATTGGCACAGCATTGCCCAAAGCAACTATACTTTAGAAAACATTTTAAAAATGAAAAAAGGGAACACCTTTAGTGCTTAAAAAAAAGAAAAAAGAAAAGCCCTGCACTGTTAGATGCGGTCCCCCTTCTGAGGGTCGCCTGTTGAGCAGGATGGGAGGATGGCCATTAGGCAGCAACAGTTCAAACCAGAATGGAAACCGCTTTTGAGTTCGTTACAGGAGGCCTCGGCCTTTGAGGGCTGCCAGGGAAGGAAAAGTTGTAGATTCAAAGAGATGCCTGCATAGAAAAGCATCAGACCTTCTATCACTGAGAACGCTGAACAGACATGAGTTCTAGTTCATGTGGCTGTTACCCACTCAGACTGGGCAGGAAGGAGCCAGAAGTTTGGCGGGGGGGGGGGGGGGGGGTTTAAAAAAAATTTTTTTTTTTTTTCTATGTAGACCTCAGTTGCAACACTTGGCTACAAAGTCAGCTCAGCAGTGAAAGAGGCTTTAAATGGAAAACGGGACGAAAAGAACAGCATCGGAGTTCCCACTGTGGCACAGCGGGATCAGCAGCATCTTGGGAGTGCTGGGACACAGGTTCGATCCCTGGCGGGCACAATGGGTTAAAGATCCAGCATTGCTGCAGCTGTGGCTTAGGTCACAAATGGGCTCAGATCTGATCCCTGGCCGGGGAACTCCACATGCCATGGGGACAGCCAAAAACAAAAAACAAACAAACAAAAAACATAAAAAGGTTATGCCTCTACTGTATGATATCACTTACATATGGAGTCTAAAAAATAATACAAATGAACATATATGCGAGACATAAATAGACTATGAATATAGAAAACTAGCGGTTACCAAAGGGGAGAAGAAAGAGAAGAAGGAAAAATTTGGGGGAAATGGGATTAAGAGATACAAACTGTATGTATAAAATAGACAAGCAGCAAGGACATAATGTATAGCCCACAGAATCATAGCCGAAAAGAAAAGAAAAAGAAAACCACAGCATCATTCTAAGAGGAGGTGGTACTTCTCAGGGGCAGCTAGTCCTTCACAACCAACCTCAGGGATGTACTTACAGCCCTGGACACCTGCTGAAAGAACTGCCTATGGAAAAGGAGAGATGACCCAAGTCCATCAGGACTGGGCCACCGTAGACCCTCAGAAGAGACCTGTTCCTCTTCAGCAGCGGGACAATACAGCCAATGCATCCAGGGTGGTCAGTGGGAACAGACAGGGAGAGGGGACCAAGGAATAAACCGCTGGCAAGAGGGTTCTTTACAAAAGAAGCCGGGATGGGGGAGGGGCTCTATCAGAGAAGAGGGGCCCCACACAAAGCAGTGGCTTGGGAGTGGGTGCACAGCAGAGCCCAAAGCAGCTCCGGGGAAGCTGAATCATGGGGCAGTGCAGCCCACTCTGTCAACCATGGGGGAAAAGGGAGTGATGCTTCCTGGGAAGGACTGTGTACTTTTTTTTAACATAACAATCACGTTCTGTTGCCCAATGGTGGCCTTTGGGGGTGTCCCATGAGCAGCAGGCAGGGTCCATGGCAACAATAAGGAGAGGGTGCAGGAAGCCAGAGATGGCCCTTCTGTGGCCACATGTGGCTGGAGGAGCCTAAGGCAGGAGAAATTTGAGATGAAGGGTGATCACCCCTGGACCACAGAGATGGTCCACCTTCTTTCAGAAGCTCTCAATCTATGGGGAGAGAAACCTGCATGTGCCCAGGTTTACTAAGTGGGCAGAATTTGCCCGTTTGAAATTTTTTTTCTTCTCAGCTACCTTCTTTAGTTATTTTCCAAAGCCACTGCCATGAGTGAACCCAACCATCCATCTGGTCTCAGCGGATGTTGGGATAAAGCAGTGGGTGTTGGCCATGGCTGCCTGCCACAGTCGTCCGGGCAGCTGTCTCAAAACATGGATGCTTGGGCCCTTTCTCCCCCTGAGTTCTGTTGGTCTGGGAGGAAGCTTGGACATCGTTATTTTTCTAAGCCCCCTTCCAGTGACTTTAAGCTAGAGCTAGGATTGAATCATTCAAAAAGGCGTCACTCGGCTGACCCTTTGAAGGACAGCATTCATATGATATAGTTAGGCTTTCTCCAACTTGAATGTATATACAAACATCCCGGGAACCTTGCTGAAATGCAGATTCTAATTAGGCAGGTCTGGGGCTGTGGCCTGAGTTGCTACTGGTCCTCAGACCACACTCAAAGCATCAAGGATGTAGCTGGTTCTTAGTTACCAGGATATGAGGCCAACCTGCCCCAACTGTGCTTCTGCCATCTTCCTGTTGGACAAATCTGGTTCCTTAAAGTCTGATCTTTCCTTACAGGGTCTGCTTAAATGCCAGCTCTCGCTGGGGTTGTAGGAGTCCTGCAAGTCTCCACACTGGCATTACTTTTCCCTGTCCTGTTCTCCTAAGGCCTTTTGCTTGAAACTCCTTCAAATTACGAATTATAATCTCCCATTATCCAGAATTACTTATGGTCTGCCAGCTCTTACTACCACGAGGTTGTGAGACCCTGGAAGGGGGCTAAACACATCTCATTCACACCTGGACTGCCTACCACACCTGGTACCGTGCTTTATAAAGCATAGAGGGGGGCTGGAAGTATTCTGCTGAAATTAATTTGCAGAAACCCACCACAGGCCACATCTTCCACTTGAAAAGTTATTTATTTATTTAATTTTTTATTTTTGCGCTTTTTAGGGCCATACCTGCAGCATATGGAGGTTCCCAGGCTAGGGGTCACACTGGAGCTGCAGCTGCCGACCTATGCCACAGCCATAGCAATGCCAGATCCGAGCCAAGTCTGTGACCTATAGCACAGCTCATAGCAATGCAGATCCTTAACCCACTGAGCAGGGCCAGTAATCAAACCCACATCCTCATGGATACTCGTTGGGTTCATTACCTCTGAGCCACGACAGGAACTCCCAGTTATTTTTTTTAAGTGGGGGTGGTACAGAAGAAATTATCACAACCCTGTAAATATACCTCAATAAAATTTTAACAAATGAAAAAAAATAAAGTGGGGAGGAGACCAGCCCTTAATATTGCAAATATATACACAACAAGGCAGCTTGGTCTTAAAAGAAGGTTGCGTGATGAGGTATACTAACTGATTGAGGGTTTACTCATGCAAAGAGTACCAAGGAAAAGAGAAGTTAAGCAACGACTCTCAATTCCTGGAGCTTGTTGGCTGTTAAAGGAAGTCGCTCCCATTCACACCCAACTAACTTACTGCACAAACTCAGATGCAATGCAGCAAATACAAGCAATAAGCCCTTGACTAAAAAGAGCAAGGCTCCAGGGCTGTTCTGGATGCTCTCTAGGACATCTGATGGGTCCTTAGCTACTTAAATTTGGGAAAATACAAGGAAACAGGAGATGCAAAGTTCAGTTCTACTTCCAGTTCCTTTGGCCCCGAACTCCAGGGCGGGGGGGGATAAACTGGAAGGGGAATGGCTTCATGCCTCGTAGGCTAATGGGCACATTTGTTTCTAGAATCACTGGCACTGCCATGAGTCTAAAGAGATCCGTGACCTCTAGATGACCAGCCCCAAACTCCCTAATCTCTTTGTAAATCACCCAACCAGGTGGGGATATGTGAAGAGAAAATAAACCACTCAGAGAACACCTTTGAAAGAAATGGTTTGCTTTAAATACTTGGATACGAAAACTGTTATCCTGACGATGGCTGAGCAGGGCTCAGATCCATTGATGAACAATGCCACCTTTGCCATAATTGAGGGGACCCTCCACCCTTTCCTTCTCCCTCCTCCAAGCCATATACTTCCTCCTTCCTTCTTGTAGGCTGTTTCTGCTCCACCAAACCCCAGTTCAATTGTTTTTAATTCAAAATCAAATTAACATCTTTTAACGACTATTCATAGAGCGTCTACACCGAGGCACTAAGAGGTTTCGAAATCTCATGTCCACAAACTGCCCAAGTATAAAAGATTAAAGGAAACCTTCCCCATAAAAATAGAAGGGATATGTTGACCCCATTAGTACATCCTAAATGTAGAAAAAAAAATGCCCTTTTTTTGTTGTTGTTGTTCTTTTTAGGGCTGCACCTGCGGCATATGGAGGTTGAATCAGAGCTATAGCTGCCAATCTACACCACAGCCACAGCAACTCAGGATCCGAGCTGCCTCTGCCACCTACACCATAGCTCACAGAAACACTGGCTCTTTAACCCACTGAGCGAGGCTGGGGATCGAACCTGCATCCTCATGGATACTGGTCGGGTTCAAAAACCACTGAGCCATGTTGGGAACTCCCTAAATGCAGAAAAAAAAAAATGTTTAAGAGGAAGGGGATTTTCATCCCTTCATCCCCACTAGTTGTTTAAGTTCCATGCAAAAGACTACATGGCAAACACCCAGATCTCCATTTTAGCTCCCATAGTGAATAATCAGTGGGACGCTCATACCTGGTCCGGGGGGACCTCTCCGTCCCGGGAGCCCCATGGATCCTTCTGGCCCTCTTGGGCCTGGTACCCCGGGAAGCCCCGGGATTCGAGGGCAGGCATCCACATCTGCAGGTGGTCCAGGTTCACCTGAAATTGGAGTCACCACATGTGTGAGGGGTTCAAGCACTTATGAACCAGCTCCTTCTGCAGTCTCACATCAGATGGGCTTCTGACCCTACACTGAACAGTTATCAGCAATGCTCCACCATCCACTGTTGGCCCCGTGAAGGCAGGACTTTGTCTCATTTACTATCTGGGGCATGGAATATTCTAGAAAGCTTTTTGTTGAACTAATGACTGGCTGCATGAACGAGTGAATGGGATCTTAAAGGAAGCAAAAACGTCTGAAATGGTGGAGGTTGGCTAAGACAGTGATCCCTTGGCGACCGTACAGGATTTGCCATCTTTGGCCCCTTTCTTCCTAGATGCCAGCCACCAGTGGAGGGTCCTGGGGGGTTCCTATCACTCAGCTTACTGTTACTCTAATTCATTAGTCTGCACTGCAGCCGGCTGGGTTTCCAGAGCGTCCGTTCCTCAAGGAGACAGCATTTCAGGATTGCTAGGGGCTCCGAAGCAGAGGCTTTCAACTTGAGTGCATACTGGAATTACCCAGGGGAGTTATAAACATACCGATATCTGGGTCCCAACCCAGACGTGCTGGTTTAATTGATACAGGATGTGGCCTGGGCAGTGCCCTCATGTTTGATTGTATAATAAACTCATCTGCAGAGCTTTTCAAAAGTACTGATGCCAGCACCCCCTCTAGACTTAATAAAAAGGAATTTCTGGGGGTGGAATCCAGGCGGGGGTGGGCATTTGGCTGCTACTTCATACTTAGGATGCTGATGTTCTCATCCTGTGAGTTCACACATAGAGTCGCAGAGAGACACTAAAAGGACTAAAGGGAAAACACATGACATGTACAATGGGAATTGTAAAATATACACATTTAAAATAGCAGGATTCCTTAAATTCTGATTTTGCTCCTCTTCACTTTTTGATAAACCAGGAGCTGAAAGAAAAGAGGCCGAGGACCTAAAAATAATACATGCTATCTGTATTCAGGGCACCATTTCTTAGGGTTAATAACACGTGCCTGGAAAGAGCCAGTGCTCACATTCATGACTTTTCTGTTCTTCTTCTCTCTGGAAATATTATGTTGTTGTCATGCTGCAGAGGATCCCGTGCACACTTAGTTGAAGAGAATAATGGCATTTTCATTTGAACACACAAAGAAATTCGCTCCTCGAAAATGGATTTGGGTGCCGTAGGAAAGGCTCATCACAGCCCCTTATGGGGGTGGAAAAGACCCATCTTTTCATGCTGTGGATGCTATTTATTTTAGGGATGGTCTCTGTCTTTAGAGGGTAGAATTTCTAAAGGAAAGTCGGTATGTACTGTAGCACTTGGCAGAGAAAGCACTCACACTCTGTGTCTGATCTGAAATTATATAAGCTGAGTATCTACACCGCCTTGGCAACCTATAATGAGGCTCGGCGTTGGAACATGCTAATATGGGGTTACTATTACTGTAACAAGGGATTAAAACGGAATATAATTACAGCATCCCATCTAAAAAAAATGTCACAAAGGTTAACTCACAAGTATGGTGAAAAAGGGACAAGTATGGAAATGACTGGAAAAGAGATGTAGAGGAAATTATTCATTTTCTAGCAATACTTACCTCTGGAACCTGGAGTGGTGCAAAGCCAAAAAAAGAGAGGCCCCCCGACGATTTTCATGTGTTGGAGAGAGATTTTAAAAGTGTGAATTAGGACAAAAGGGAAATAGATTGAGAACATAAGTCATAATTTGATGACAGCATCA
Organism: Phacochoerus africanus; assembly: GCF_016906955.1. Lineage (NCBI taxonomy): Eukaryota > Metazoa > Chordata > Mammalia > Artiodactyla > Suidae > Phacochoerus > Phacochoerus africanus. The sequence continues at coordinate 194,017,269 of NC_062546.1, forward strand.
ATAGCAAGCAGGACGAGGGCATCTTATTTACATAAAAAGTCCACATCAATGTTACTGACAAGAACAGCGATGACTGGTGGAGTTGTCATAGCTACAAAGACCTGAAATGAAACGCTCTCGCACAATATAAAATTCAAGTAGATTTCTTACGGCAGATATGCCTTAATCGATTATATACAGACATTTCGTCCATTTGAAGGCTTCTGAAAATTACATATTAACTTGCCAAGTTTTGTCCATTCTGCATAGAAAGAAAATATGAGATGGAATCACGGTATAAACTCTTTGTCATGTTGTGCTGTGATCCATCATAAAACAGTGCAGTTTATTTATTATTTGGACTAGAGGGCTAATTTAGGAGATTGCAAACTATTCTGAACAGAAACCACATTGCCACAATATTGATTTAGGATCTTGAAATATATCCCTTCTGCCATTCTCAAATACACATGATCTGTTTGCCCTTCCAACTCTTTCTTGGCTTATTTCGACTCTATGATGAAAACCTGTTGTCTACAGAACTTAAATTGAATAGCCTTTCATCTCCACAGGAAGTAGTGTAAGTTACAGAAAACGTGGAAAACATCTAGGAAAATCTATGGGAGGGAATTCAGGGACAGAATTCGAATATACAATCTTCCCATGTGCAATAAGCAAACCAGTCTTGGCCTCTGATGCGAGGGAACTCAGATTTATTTAAGAATGAAATAATAGCATTTGCAGCAACATGGATGGAATCAGAGACTCTCATACTGAGTGAAGTAAGTCAGAAGGAGAAAGACAAATACCATAAGATATCACTTATATCTGGAATCTAATATATGGCACAAATGAACCTTTCCACAGCAAAGAAAGCCATGGACTTGGAGAATAGACTTGTGGTTGCCAAGGGGGAAGGGGAGGGAGTGGGGTGGATTGGGAGCTTGGGGTTAATAGATGCAAACTACTGCCACTGGAATGGATTAGCAATGAGATCCTGCTGTGTAGCACTGGGAACTATGTCTAGTCACTTATGATGGAGTGTGATAATGTGAGAAAAAAGAAGGTGTACATGTATGTGTGACTGGGTCACCATGCTGCACAGTAGAAAAAAAATTGTATTGGGAAAATAACAATTAAAAAAAAGAACAATAAAAAAAAGAAATAACATATGTAAAATCAATGCCTACTTCTCAAATTTACTTGTTCTGATAAGAAGTTGACCAAGCCTGAGACTTTGCAGTGTGGCCTGAGATAAATATAATCTTCATCAGAAATAACTTAATCGAATTTGCTGGTAATTTCAGAATAATTACTTTCTGGAAGGTGACCCTCATGGTAAACACTGAAACCAAACGCCATATGTAGGCTGCTAGGTGAAGATTCAGGTGTTAGAAGCTTACCTGGAGGACCCAAGGGCCCTCTTCTGCCTGGAGGTCCAGGTAAACCCTTGTCTCCAGGTGGCCCAGGAGTTCCAGGTGGCCCCGGTGGTCCTGGGAATCCCATGGGTCCTGAAAGGAACATATGAAGAGAAAGGCACTGGAATGAAGCAATATAACGACAATGACAGTTCGATGGACTGAATTTAGAGGTGTACTCCCCCCAAACGCAGGACAAAGCCAGCCTTAGCTTGCAGAATAGGGTCCCCAGTCTTCTGGGAAGCTGGGAACAGCTTCTGCCTGAAACAAACACGACAATCCATCCAAAGGACTGCGGAAGATCATTCCATGATCAAGACAAACCTAAATTAGAATGAAAAGCCCAGTTATCCTGAACGTATTCTGGAGACAATGGAAGGGAAAAAATAAGAAAAGATGCTTCACTGTCTGGGGGCCACCCTGAGTTTCCATCCCACCCTTCCTCACTCTCTCTTCCTGTTTCAGCCACACCAGCCACTCGGTGCCTCACACATACTGTTCCTTCCCTCCTCCCCATCGGCCAAGTCCTCCTCCTTCTGTAGAATCAGATTACGCCAGGGAAGCCCTCCTTGGAATCCCAACCTAGGTCCAGTTGCTTTTCGATAAGCACTCAGAGAAGCGCGGCCCTCGCCCGCCCCCTGCCTCTGAGAGCACGTCTCTCAGTTCATACAGGCAATCCTTTAATGCGAATGTCTGTCTTCCCCTAGGAAACACTGTGCTTAACTGGAGTGGGGAAATTGTTTAAATTTGTTCATTACTATCTTCCTGTAGATTCCTAATAGATATTTACGGAATAGATCAAACATTTCCCAATGTGTAGAAATCTAAAAAGATACACAGAGGAAATTCCCTCATCCTTTTTAATGGTTAAGCATTCTTTGGCCCTTATGCCCACTGGAATGCAAATTAAGAAGCAGGATTAGCGGTTCCACCAATATTTCTAATGCCTTGAATATGCTCTTGCAGGTGGTTGTTTTTTATACAGCGTGCTATTTCCCTAACCCTGAAGGATATTTCCAGGTGGATGTTCATCCTCTAGGGTAGCCCCTAGGGAGGAAGAGTTTCTTAGTAGGGAGAGGAACAAGGCTGTATAGACAGCCCCTCATCCTTCCTCTTGGTCACTAGAGTGCTAGCATGTTTGTCTAACTCTGGAGTTTAATAACTGGAAGCCCACACACCTGCAGATATAAGCCACATCCTCTAAACCTGATGATATTGCTAATAAAGGGGAAGTTGTTGCTGTGTACTGTGGTTCAGGTTGTGCACTGTACAATTTCAGGGATGCTATTTGCATCCTAGTCATGGCATTCTCATGCTGATTTTGACCTCCCCTCTGCCCTAATAATTTGCCTTATTTCTCACTTGGTTCAGAGGTCAGACAGGGTGCTAGTTACTGGGTTCCTGCAAAGCTCAACATTTGCTTTTCTGGTCTCAAATTTCCTTATTTATACATAAGGGAGGTAAAATGGATAATCTTTATTGGCCTCTGCTCAGCAAAATGTTCAAGGAACCTAATAATTCTCTAAAATTCTCATGGCCAAAAAACTAAGGTCCCCAAGTGTTAGTAGTTAGGTAAAATTTAATTAGAATAAATATTTTAGCCTTAAATGGGGAGAGAATTCAGTAATGGAGACTCTTTTGTGAATATAAAAAAGCACAGTCAGCAGTCTAAAACTGAACTGTCCAATACAGAAGCCACTAATCCCATGAAGCTATTGAATACTTGAAACTGGCAAGTCCAAACTGTGTTTTGCTGTAAGTATAAAATGCACATCATATTTCAAAGGCAGAAAGAAGGGTCTTATTTGGGAGAGGAACTAGGTTTGTACAAACAGCCCTACTTATCCCTTTGATAATTTCTGCTTTTAGGTTCAAATAAGAATATTTGAATATATTGTGTTAAAGTATGAAAAATTATTTTATTTGTTTCATTTTACTTTCAAAATGTGGCTCTTACATCTTTTAATAACATAGATAGCTTGCATTAAAGTTCTACTGTTTAGTTCTGGTCTAGAAGATTATCAAGTATGTTATAAGGGGCTAAAGATGAACTAGTGTTTCTTCTTCTTGTTCAACAGCTTACTCAAATTTTAGGGCTCTGGGAAAGTCAGGACATATTGGAAATGTGTCACTATTTCCCCAGGACATGAGAATCACTTTGCCACGGTGCATACCCCAGGCCCTCAAGGGCCAGATAATAAAGTCATCCAGTACTAGTTAAAGAATAACTTGCTTTCATACCTTTCTGGCCATCTTTACCATCACATCCTGGGAAGCCTCTGCGTCCTGGAGGGCCTGGTGGACCTGGTGGACCTGGAGGCCCTGGCAGACCACAGTCACCCGGTTCCCCTTTAAGAAGGTCAACACTCCCAGGGGGCCCGGGAGGCCCAGGTGTTCCTGGCCACAGGGAGTAGGCAAAAAGATTCTTTCAGTCAAAGACAAAGGGGCATGCTGGCTGCCTGAGAGCTTCCTAAGGAAAGTAATTTAATAGTTTATAAGCAAGGGATGCAAGGAATTAGAATAGTTTATAGCAAGGGATGCAAGAAAGTCAATAGTATCAGAGGTAAAACAGCATGTCCCATGGAGCCCAAGGTGAGAAATGGTGCAAACAGTCTGTTAGTAACTATTCGACTAAATGAGCTAAGCAGAGCCTCCCTTTCAGGCCTTTTGGAAGTATAAGTTTATAATTTTTCTTTGCATTGCCATTCTACTGCTTTAACATGGTGGATGTGTGCCTGGATGGATGGGCAGATGGATGGACGGGTGGACAGAGAGATAATAGGCTTTTGAAAAAATCTGGCTGATGGAAAAGGAATATCCACTTAATTAAATTTAAAACCCCATTTGAAAGCCAGTGTCTACAATGGGAATTGTGCCCCAATTCTATTCCTACTTAGCTTCTACACTTCTTAGCACATTTTTGGGCATTTGTATTTTTCTCAGTGTAAAAGAGAATTATATATTTCATCCCAACCCTACGAAAATTCTAAAGATTTAAAAACAGTGAGTTTGTGTCTCTCTGGAACAGTTCTGTGAACTAGGAGGAATGTGATTGTCTACATTTGGCAGAACACGACACTGAGCCACTCTCCTTTCCCAACTCCCTAACCAGCTCTGCTCTAATCTTACTTTGTTAAATATTGACTTGCTAGAGTTTGTTTTGGGGAAGTGAGGAGAGGAACAAAGAGTACTGTCAGTAGCACAGGAAGAGACTGCTTCTCTATGTGTGTGTCAGTCTGGGTCCTGCCACTCTGGGCCAGAAGCAGCACTTAATGTGCAGATGCTGAGACCAACATGAGAATGCCTCCCGCTAGGTGCTTCTGCACCCTGATGCTCAGCAACAAGCTGGCGATGGGAGAGGCTTGCTTTGAGTCAGAGCCTGTACCATAGAGAAGCAGTCTGATGGGAGTTAAAGTAGAAGCACGAGGGGCCTTAAGCTCTAGTCCCGGGCATGGTCATGAGAGCCAACAACTGCCCACATCTGCTTCCATCTGCCAACAACTGCCCACATCCATTTCCATCTGCCAAGTTGATGGGAATTCTAAGATGCTCCTGCATCCCGGCGGCATCTAAGGAAAGGAGCAGCACCATCCTTTGCTGGGACTTTCTCATACCTCTTGGACCATCAGGGCCAGGAGGTCCCTGGTCTCCAGGCACACCTGGGTCCAGAATGTCACCCTTAAGAGCTCTTCCTGGGGCACCTGCAGGACCAGGTGGTCCAGCTTTCCCTGAAGAGGGATGTATCCAGATGTTAGTTTCATCGCATTTGGAAGGTTTGGATTTAGTTCTTGAGGGAAGGGCAAAGTATGCTGCTTCTTACCTGGGGGTCCTGGGGGACCTGGGGGACCTTTTTCTCCAAAAAGTCCTGGAGGAGAAATTCCTGGGCTCCCAGGGTCTCCTCTCTCCCCTTTTGGCCCAGGTATTCCCATAGGACCAGGCGGGCCCATTTCATGCAAACCTGAATGAGGAAAACAGCATTAGCACCGCATCTGCTCATGTGTCCCTGTTGTGGGGCCTGGAAAGGAACGGCTTCCAAATAGGCACGTGACAAGGAGGCAGGTGGTTCTGCTAAGACCAACCGCTGGCTGCAACCATGATCTAAATGGCTGCATCCTCTTCCTGGTCGCCGCCTATGCTCCTATGACTCATTGCCCTTGTCAAATGGAGCTTTGATTGGTTTTACGGCTATTTCCAAGATTTGAAAAACGGAACCGCTCAATGACAATACCAACGCTTCAACCTCTGCAATGGAAAGAGGGACGTGAATGAGCCCCAACAATAAGGGATTGCAAATAAGCTGGTTTGAAATTTAAGGTAGGAACTGGCAAAGAAATAGAATAGCGTGCAGTTTCACGTTGAAAAGGCAGAACTTCACTGGTTTCCTGGAACGGGCACCCATTTCACCAGACTCTTCAGTTTGGAAGAGCCACTCACTGAATCCTAAGGGACCTGAATGACTTCTTGATCTTCCAAACTGTACAAAGGTTTTCTGTCTGTCCCCTGACACAGGTTCCCCAATCCAACAGCACAATTTGGTCCATTCCCCGACAGTCCCTCAAATCTGCATGTCTGATTCCAGCTGCCTGGTCTGAGTGGAAGCTCTTTTCTGAGAAAGGAATGCAACTCACGTGCATTCTATTAACATAACAGAATGAGCTAAGATGTTGATGATTAGCCTATCTGTGATATCAGAAATGACAGCAATTTGTCCAGGTAATTTGTTTGAGCAGCAGGCTATTGAAGGATGCTAGAAGTACTAATTAGACCTGCATGGTTGTACTTAGCATTCCTACGCGTCAAATAAAATCTCAACTGTTTGTTATTCAGAATATTTTAAAATCTAGCTTCACCTAAGCATTTATTCAGAGTATTTTTAACAGATGATCACAAGCAGTATCCAAAAAAAGGCACTGTTGGGAGTTCCTGTTGTGGCCCAGTGGTAATGAACCCAACTAGTATCCATGAGGATATGGGTTTGATTCCTGGCCTCGCTTAGTGGGTTAAAGATCTGCGTTGCTCTGAGCTGTGGTATAGGTTGCAGACACAGCTTGAATTTGGCTTTGCTGTGGCTGTGGTGTAGGATGGCAGTTGCAGCTCGGATTTGACCTCTAACCTGGGAACTTTGATGTGCCGCAGGTTCGGCCCTAAAAAGCAAAAGCAAGAGAGAAGAAAAAAAAGGCACTGTTAACCAACCAATCCTCAAATTGGGTTTTCTCAAGTGTCCTTTTTATATAAGGAGTAAGACAGTTCCAACATTGTGTTTCTAGGCTAAACCAGAGTCTTAGTTTGGCACCCAAATCTTATGTAGGGTGAAAATGCTAGCGATTCTCACGCAGCCTCTTGCAAAGGGTTTTCTCTTACCTGAAGCTCCTTTGCTTCCTTTCTGGCCCTTTAAACCATGCAAGCCATTCAGGCCAGGCGACCCAGAAGGACCTGAAATACATCACAGGCCTGTGACCCACAGAGAAGAGCAGCTGCTCAAGTTCTCTGGCTGCACTTTACAGGGACCTCCAGTGAGATGGGGACAGATTCTCCAGGTGGGAACCATGAGCTCTCACCGTCTAAGTGTCACTGTCAAGGCGGAATCTGTGCCAGAGCTCATCATGTAACATGTCCATTTGATCGACATTTTTCTATTAAGACAGCTTAACACATACCTTTCTTTTGGTTTTAATATATGGCTGTGACTTTACAACCATATCATGACCTGATCTCTTTCTCTCTCTCCAGCTGGATACAGTCTAGAATTACTGAATCATGGTATAGGAAATAACCTCCGATCGTAGAACAATAAAGTCACCCTGGACAAGTAAAGAGACTGGATGGGAGCAAACCCGTCTCCTTCCTCCCAGGCTCAGCATCTTCCCATTCCACACAGTCTGCAGATTCTAATTTCTCCAGGATCTAGTCAGGTAAGACTATGAGCACAGGTGGGGCCCTCGGCTACTGGGAAATAACATGCTCTCCTGGTTTTTTTGTTTGTTTGTTTAAGGCTGTGCTTGTGGCATACAAATTTCCGAGGCTGGGGGTCGAATCAGAGCTATAGCTGCTGGCCTACACCACAGCCACAGCGAGCAGGATCCAAGCCACATCTGTGACCTACTCCACAGCTTGCAGCAATGCAGGATCCTTAACCCACAGGAGCGAGGCCAGGGATTGAACCTGCATCCTCATGGGTACTAGTCAGGTTCTTAACCTGCTGAGCTGCAACAGAAACTCCTCCAGATTTTTTTAAGCACTATGCTTGCTACTCAGAAAGAACAGACCTGCAGGTCAGGTGCGCTGCGGTGATTTCTTGGCCACCGCTTCATTCAAAGAGAACCATTCTGATGCCTCTTCATAGAAACCAAATTTATTTCACACTGATTGCTGAGATCTCCATTTTCTGTGATTAGAGGATCTCATCGTCTTTCAGCTATTGTCAGATGTCACCATAGTTCTCTGAGGAAACAGCTACTAAAGTGACTTTACATTAGTTGTCACTGAACAGCTATAAATCTGCAGATGGATACATATATAGATATTTATAATCCATAACACATATTATGATACATACAGCTGATATAATATATAATGATACATGTAGCATACATGTATCATTATCTATATCATATTATATATTATAGGGAGGAAGTAAAGGGGAGGAGGGAGAGGGGAGAGGGAGGAGGCAGATAACTAATAGGTACAGAGCATCTCCTGGCTGCTAAGCCTTCTGCCAAGTGCTGGCAGATGTGGGAGAAAGAATCTCCTCAGCCCTTGGCCAAATCTGGTAGCCTTCCTGCTGCACTAATAGATCTTCTGTCCAGTAACTGTTCTTTCTCATCTCAGGCTAAAACCCCTCGGCGCACAGTCCGCCATTCATTCAGTTTGTTCGCACCCCTCGATTTTGTGGCAATCCTCAGCTTATGACGAACACCCAGAAGGGCCTCTCTCCTACCCCCAGGACACCTACATAGAGCTCCCGCAATGCCCTCTGCTGGTGCCCATCCCACTCTGTACAAGAATCCTGTCTATGGTGGTGGGTTCACTTTGAGTAAATTAATTGAGTGCAAGATCAGCTCTTATTAGTCTCTCTATCCCCCCACTTACTGTATCGCCTGACACAGTAGGTGCTCAATAAACGTTTGTTGAATGAGTGAGTGAGTGAATGAGCACGCGTGGAAGAGGGAGGGTGAGGGATGGAATGAGTGGAGAGAAAGCTATAAAAAAGCATGGACTCCCATTTCTAATTGCATGTCACATCCTTCATTGATAGATTTATGGGAGGACTAAAATTTGGAGAAGTTAGAGCTATTTGTATATAAATAATTCAATTATTTATAAATATATAAATATATTGAATAATATATATTAAATATATTGAATGTATTTATGTTCAATTATTATCTCTTCATTAAAGCAAGTCTCCTGTAAACTTTTTACTGGATGATAGGACAGTTGGTTGGTTCCATTTTATTTTTTTATCATTAGTGAAAACAGTTCTTCTATCTCTAATATCAAAATGTTAGTTTGGCATGAGTGAGCTTTATTCTCTTGCACCCCAAAAAGGGGGGGTCTACCCTCATTTTCCCTAAAACTCTTATTTCCTAACTACTTTGATCGGTTCTGGCTGAGTTTATTTTCCAATTCTCTTTCCCATTTATGAGCAAATGTTTCCAATTTGCACCCCAAAAACACACAGGTCTTCTTCACCTGCCGCATCTGGATACGTATTGCCATCTATCTGAAATGAGAATACATTTGTGTGTGTGTGACATCTCTGCTATTTCAATGTGTTCTGATCTCTAGCTGAAGCCCCCAAGATGGATGGTTCGGGGGACTTGGCTGGGGGTGGAATATCTCAGCTTCTGCCAACTCTCCATTGTCTCATCAACACATCCAGATCCTGTACTGTCACAGCCCAGCCCCTTGTCATTGTTGAACTGGCCGACCCTTATCTGACCCAATGTTATCTTTCTAAATTGAATGCAGCTACATCTGGGTAGGGCTTTGAGGGCCATTTTTCCTTTCTACTGAAAGCTTTTTATCAATCCCATCTCTAAATCAGAAAGTTGTTCATGCATAACATATAGACAGGGCAGATGGGAGCCAATGAGAATCACGAAGCGCATTCCTTGGTAATGAGGCTGTTTTATTCACCTCTCTAGTTGTCCTCTGGCTGAACATCATTTACGTCTGCATCTTGCTGCAGGCCCCGGGCCCCTTCCCCTGGCGAGAGACTCCAATCTCCCACCCCAGCCAGCTTCCATCTGTGTCAGCCAGCAAACCCTGTGACCGGATTCCCGCCCTGAGGTTTTCTTTTGTTCCGAAGCCTGAAAATACTACTCTATGTCCAGGGGCCTTTCACAGGTTTATGAGTTTAACACAGGGTGACCAACTCATCCCTATTTGCTGGAGACTTTCCCAGGATCGAAAAGTCTGTGTCCTGAGCTTCTCCATCGCAGGCCAACCAGGACAACTGGTCACCCTAACTAGACAGCTGCTGGGGAAGAGAGACCTTTCTTTGTGACTATAGGTCATGGCTGAACACAGTGGAGAACTTAGCAAAACAGATTCTGAAATAAGACTGAATTCTTTTTTACTGCAGAAGATACACAAGTGCCTTCTCAGGGGGCCGCACGAGAGCCTAAGATATGGTCTCCTATCCGCAGAGCTTCAGTCCCCAAATGGACTTAGTGACGGGTGCTGACAGGCAGTGGGGAACAAGAGAGAAACAATCCTGACTTGACAGAACAAACAGGCAATTACCTCAAGGCTGGTAAGTGCTTCGGGGGAGGGGCGGGAGGGGACACTGGCTGTAGAAAGGGGCAGAGGATGTTTCCCTGGTTTTCATAGCTGTGAGATGCCTGGCAATTCTATGCCGGTAAAAGACATTCCAAGGTGCTTTTTTTCTTATGAAATATCATACTTGCCACCAAGCAAAACAACCCAGACAATATCCTTTACAGTTTTCATGCTGGCGATAGCTGTGTTTAGGTTTTCAAGATTGCACTTTTATGTGAACATCTAAGTAGCTTCATTGCCTTCCTTTTAGAGGCAAAGTTACTAGAAAATTTAAATCTAGGACTCAAGCCATTTTTACCTATGTTGAAGTTAAAGTTTAAATCCAACTGAACACAAGCAGGACTCAGAATCCATATGGCCTGTTCTAGCAAGCAAACAACTCTGAGTTCAGCAGATGGCTTGTTCAAACAAAATAATCAGTCCCCTTGACTTATTTAGAACATACTTCAAATATTTAGTTTCTCAGTTCAAAGTGTTTCTGCTGGAGTGTGGTTCATTTTTCTATCAGCATGATAAAACTGCAACAATGGATTTATATCGTAGATTTTTTTCATTCCTAGGAATGTATTTCACTGTTTCTTTCTTCTTTTTTTTTTTTTTTTTTTTTTAAAAGACTGACTGTTCACTGGGCTGTTTGCAGGGAAACAGTGTCTCTGCATGGTCAGGAAGCACCACTGCAGCATCTGTCTGAGCATTAGTAGGAAGATTTGGGTTGATATATTCATTTCCTCACCTTCTCTTCTTAACAAACTTATTTCATAACACAAAATTATGACGTTGTGGGAGATAATAGCAAATTCATTAGCTATTAGTTTTTAAATAACATATCATACTGAAGTTATGTGATGAATGCACATTAATTCAAGGCAAGGAAGAAATAGCAATCGTAACAAAAATTTGGTCATTTTAATCAAACTGGGTGTATATAATGGCACTTGAAAATCCTTGCCATTTTAGTAAATTAGGAAGGTCGGAAGAAGCAGAGATGTAGGAGAAGTAAAATAACAGGAAATGTTTTCTTTCGGTTCTTTACCAATTTTGTCCTCCAGATGCTCAAAAAAGCACCAAAGAGTACCCCACCAGGGCTGGAGGGACTGTCAGAGACAGGAAACTGCCCCCAATAAATAGAGAAACTCTTAAAAAATAAAAAAATTATCATTTTGCTTGGAACCCTAAATTTATCACCAGTCACTACACTTCACATTACTAAAAATGCCCACAGAGAGGAAGAAGAACAGTACCGAGATATCGTGGCTTGTGATGGGAACGTTTTCCTGTTAACCTATTTGGCTGCGTAGAAATATGTAAGTTCACCCGTTCTTCAAAATAAATGGCTTTTCTCTTTGCAGAGGTACCAGGTAACATCTACTACACAGCTCCTTGCTGGAAGACTGGAATTATTTGAAATCTAGCTCCTGAGGGATGAGGTGAGAGGGTGAAAAAACATGACTTGGAAACAATAAGTGGATTAAGCCCCAAAGAAGGGATATCCAATTCTTCCGAGAGGAATTACTTTTTCTGTTACCAAAATGTCATGTATGTTTGAATCAATGAGCAGAAGCTAAGTGAGAGGACAGGGAGGAAGGAGCTAGAGGGGTCTTGGTTACAGAAATCTACCCCGGAAGGCTTAACCCTTCAACGGTTGATTGACATGCAGACAGACCCTCAAGCTTCACAGCGACTAGTTCAGTTGTTCATTCTTGTCTTTTTCCATTAATTAATTAACCTATTTTTATAAATAAATAAATAATAACGATAACCAAACAACAGACTTATTGGGAATCTCCTGGTGCCAAGGATATAAAAATGGTTCTTGCTTTTTAAAAAATTATACTCTACATGGTGAGAAAGAGCTCTAAACAAACAACAGAAAGGATTATGCTAGAGGTACATACAAAGTATCCATGGAAAAATGGTTTTTTTCTAAAATGGAAGACATGGACTGAAAAGGAACGAGCAATACAGCTGAATGAAGGGACATGAAGATTGGTTAATAACAAATTGTATTTTTTCTATTCTATTTTATTCCACCACCAGACCTATATTATAACCAGTCTACTATACTTGGAAGGTCCTAGGCTAGGGGTCCAATCAGAGCTACAGCTGCAGCTACAGCTACCACAGCCACAGCCACGAGGGATCTGAGCTGCATCTGCAACCTACACCACAGCTCATGGCAACACTGGATCCTTAACCCAATGAGTGAGGCCAGGGATCGAACCTGAATCCTCATGGATCCTAGTCAGGTTTGTTAACCACTGAGTCATGAAGGGAACTCCCTCAGTCTACTGTACTTTAAAAAGGGAAAAAACTTAACCAGGAAAAAAAATGCTTCTTTCTCAAAGACAGTGAATGCTAATTCCTTCTCTTTGGCATCTCATTCTTTTCTCTTCCTCCTACTTTCCACAATTGGCAAATGTGTATTTACTATCTGTGCCGCTACGAAGCTGTGAGCTCCATGAAGACAGAAACCATGTCTATTTTCTTCAAGCTTGTGTCTTGTGCCTAACACAGAATCTAGGACACAATTAGGAGTTTGACTCTCTGGGGAGAGAGTAAATGAATAAGCCTGAATATTATGGAAAGCGCTGGGAGGAATGCCCTCAAAATGAGGTGCCGGTGGGCATCCTGGGAAAGAGCCAGGCCCCAGAGCGTGTCACTGGGGTGCCTAAAGGCGCTGTGGCCTTGTGTGAGCATCACTGGCCAGAGCTTTCTGATGGGTCGCGGGCTTCCTTTTGACTTACCTTTTATTCCCGGAAGACCTGGTGCCCCTGCATCACCCATGAGGCCCCTTGGCCCAGGGTCCCCCATTTCTCCTGGCTGTCCCTTTGGCCCAGGCACCCCTGGATTACCTGAGGATGACAGGAGGGAGGTTTTGCAGACACCCAGATGATACATGAGTTTCATTAACTGGAAGATCATCTATGTTCTTAATACAGGGGTAATTGGGAATATTGTTTGTTTCCTTTTTCTTCCTAGATCTCCTCACTTAAAGCAGGAGGAGAAAATACACTTCTGAGTGATTAAAGTTACCAAGTATGATTTGAAATGTTCACTTCATGCTGAATTGGCAGGAGAAGGAGCCATTAAAATGTTGTGTTGTATGTGTGCTAGCTGCCTTGAGTCTAAAGGAGAAAAGGAAATCAGCAGCCTGAATGGCAGGTGCATTAGGAAAGGCTGGACGGGGTGCTTTCCCCATCAGATCATCTTTTTGTGCCTGGCATCCTCCTGGGCATGAAACAGCTGTCTTCATTTACTCCCAGACAAACCCTGTGAGATCAGACTAGCTCTAACTTAGAGGTGAGGAATATGAAAGTTTAAGTGACTTGTCCAAGGTCACGAGTCTGGGAAATGACAGAGCCTGCACTGAACCAGGGCTAGGTGAAGGCTGGCTCCTTCCCATACCCCAAGACATAGATGCTTTCCTGGGACGTCTCTAAACTTCTTTTAAGATACCTGGACACCCTGCTGGTCCAGAGGAGCCAGGCAGTCCCGGCCTTCCTGGGGGTCCTCCAGGTCCTGGAAAACCAGGCAAGCCCTGCTCTCCGGGCGTTCCCAAATGCCCTAAGGAAAGAAGGATTAAACACTGAGCAGCTGCAGTTGCCCTTCAAGACAAGGAATCTATAAAACCATCAACTTCAGCTTTCTATCCTCTGCTTGCGTTTTTAGACATAAAATTTTTTCCATTGAAACGATAACATTAAGGAAAAGACTAAAAAAAAAAAAAAACCTATAATCCCACCAACTTAACAGAGCATCTCGTAAATATATAGTAATATGCAAATAAGACCCACAATTTTACATTCTTTTTTGATTGGCATGGTATCAAAGGTAATTTGCCAAGTTTGATATCATTTTCCTAATTGTTGTTTTTAAGCAACTGGCTGATGCTTACTGAGTTACCCCTAATTAAATTAATTAATCTAATTTTCTCTACTATTGGCCATCCAAATTATTTCTAACTCTTACTGTTATGCATAATGATCTTTATACATCTTTAATCAATTTTTCCTCCTATTAAGTTCTTTTCTTAGGAAAAATTCCTAGGAGTAGAATTTTTACAAACAGACTCCGATGTTTTGGGGTTTTTTAAAATGCATTTTTAAATGCTGAAGGGTTTTGGTTCTTTTTTTAATGCACTTTTAAATGCTGAAGTATTTTAAAGTAAATCACAGGCATCTTGGAATTTCATCCCTATATATTTCAGGAGGCATGTCTGAAAAATAAGAATATTTTCCTATGTGGCCAAAATAACATGCTCACAGCCAAGAAAATTAATAATGATCCTTATTATCATTTAATACTCATTCCATTCTCGTGTTTTCTCAGTTGTCCCCTTAATGTCCTTCACAGCTGGTCTGTCCACCTCAAGTCTCATTCCAGAACTACACGCTACGTCTGGTGGATACATCTATTAGGTTAAAAAGAAAAACCTACTACGGTCCCTTTCTCAGGACAGTGACTTGCTGAAAAGTTCAGCTGTTCTTAGTCTTCTAGAACAGACCATGTTAGCATTTGGTTCCCAAGAGAGATTGCCAGTGGTTGGGGTAAATGCCCCACCAACTCACACCACCGCGTGGAACCCACCCACAGCCCCCCCCATCACAACTCCAAGAGCCCCGCCACGTATGCACTGGGGATGTTTTTTAGACTGTTGATGTGTTTAGTAAGGGTGCTAATTTAGTAGGGATGAAATGCTATTTCGGGCTTACTTTAAATGACATGTCTTTGATTACTAGAGGCGATGCGTTCCCCATGTGTTTATTTATAACATATGACTTTAATACAATTCATATCTATAGGATAACCCAATCATCTGGGCTGAAAATGACCATTTGACTCCACAAATAAAATACGCGGTTCTGTACTTACAAACCCATGAGGGCCACAGTCACTATTTATCATAACACATAAGAAACAAGCCTATGTTAGTCTATACCTGTTCCCTGATCAAATTTAAGATCTATGTATTGTTTTATTTCTGAAAATATTCCTGCAGTAAAGATGAGGCAGCATTTCCCCCCCCTCAGATTAAAAAAAAAAAAAACACTGAATGATTAAAGGCTTGCCTCTTCAACTGCAGTCGTATTAAGAACAGAACTTTTGAGTTAACCTGTATTTTCTCTTTGAAATAAAGGAGGGGCGGTAGAACTGAACCCTCTATAATCATATAAAATCCTCTGAGACAGGCTTAAGGTCTATGCTTTCTTGTTAGGCTTGTTCAAATTCAATGCATCTTTCTGCAGTCAATGGAAATTGCATGTTTAGCTTAACTCCATGTCGGTGAATAACATATGATGTAATTTTAAAATCTGAACCTGAAGCTATACCATTTGGGAAAGGGGACAGTTTAAATGGTGATAACCATCGGAGACCAGGGGAAATGACACCGAGGCACTTTTTCTTTAAAAAGTTAGCCTGCATGTAAAATACCTCAGATTTATGATTTTTAACTTAACATATTAAGTAATAGCAAAGGCCTCCACCTTGGACCACTTTCAGCTTATAAAATCTTACCACCCTAAGGGTTTACAAAAAAGTTCCAGTAAGTGCAGAAAATTGTCTTAATGTTTTGCTGACCCGTGATGACGATGATGAATTACAATGTATATTTGTGTAGCAATTTTTAGCTTATAAATTGCTTTCAAGGAACCTCATTTGATCCGCAGGACAACCTGTAACACGCATGGGGCCGGTTTACAGGTGAGGAAGCAGCGCAGAGATGAGAAGCAACTTGCCCAAGACCACACGGTCAGTGATGATGGAGGCTGACCAGTGATTTTTAAACCCCTCATTTTTCTTTCTGAGCCCTCCGTCTTTATGCACATCCACAACGCTAAGCTCCAAGCTATTTTCCCCTGCAAATGTACACGTGGGCTGTACACTTCAGTTAAAATATGACTTTATCCATTTGACCATGCCAGAGGTTAAAGACCCATACAAAAGAGAGTGGAGAAGGAAGTGTGTTGCCAGTATAACAGCGTGTTTTTCTGTTAGACTTCCGTTTGAGCCATCTTATGGTATAAAAACCAAGAAACAAACTTTCCCCGAAGAGTTCTGCTCACATATTCTTTCCGTTGTGTAGAAGGAAACATGGCTACTGCCAAAGAGAATTATAAGATGATGCACAAAACAGTGAAAATGAGGGATCGGGAGCTTGGGCTTATCAGACACAACTTAGAATAGATTTACAAGGAGATCCTGCTGAATAGCATTGAGAACTTTGTCTAGATACTCATGTTGCAACAGAACAAAGGGTGGGGGAAAAATGTAATTGTAATGTATACATGTAAGGATAACTTGATTCCCTTGCTGTACGGTGGGAAAATAAAAAAAAAAGAAAAAAAGAAAATGAGATGCTTTCATTTACAAGGGACACAGCATCTAAATACAAACCTGGTCTCTAGCCTGGCCATTATCAGCGGAATGAGACTGGGCATCCCTTACTGAACCAATCATCTGTGGTTAAACATTTGTTCATTCAGGCAATGGATATCCCTGTGCACGCATCTCTGTACATTGATCTGATTAGTGACTTAAGATCTGTTCCCTCAAGTGGAATCAGTAAAAGGATGTGGCTCTTTAGTCAGCTGTGGGTCAACTAATGTAGCCACCTCAGCCTCTACTGGAGAACAAGAAATCACTAGCCCATCCTGATCTGTTCTGAGGGATTATACATCAAATGCTAAGGATTAAACAGAGTGCTGTTTTGCAAAAACAGATTCGCTGTTGATGATGAGGTTTTACTTTTTTTTTTTTTTTGACTTTTTAGGGCTGCACCCGAGGCATATGGAAGTTCCCAAGCTAGGGGGTCAAACTGGAGCTGCACCTGCTGGCCTATGCCACAGCCACAGTAACTCAGGATCCGAGCCAGGTCTGCAAACTACACCACAGCTCACGGCAATGCTGGATCTTTTAACCCACTGAGCAGGCCAGGGATGGAACCTGCATCCTCATAGTTGGATTCGTTTCCACTGAGCTACAACAGGAACTCCTGAGTTATTACATTTTGGGACCTAATTTTAGTAAGCAAGGTATTCAATGATATCTTAGCCACGGCACTCCTCAAAGGCATTCGTCTGTGCTTCTCTGAGAAGGAAAGAAACGGCTGGAAAGACAACCTGCAACTGTCATCAGTTGAGTGGTTGCTGCTAATGTATCATTTTTAGTTACAGAGATTGCCAAATAGTCCAAATTTTGATTGTTTGCAATAATCGGTTTTGACCCTGTCAAAATCTGGACATGCGTGGGGAAGGCTATTGCTTTGTTTTTCATTTCTTAAAGTTTTATTGAAGTATGGTTGATTTACAATGTGGTGATAAATTTCTGTACAATAAAGTGATTCCAGGTCATGTGAACCATGGTGGAAAAAAAGATGGTGAATTCCTGGTGTCTAATCATGGTGTCCTCCTAGGCCAGTGTTTATATTTAATCCTTCTGATAGCAACTTAGTGAGCAAAGGGGAAAGAAAATCCTGACACAATCATTTAGCTATGAGGATAAAGCAATTGTTCTATTTTTCAAACCAAACTTACTCTTTTTTGTTTGAATCAGAAAAGTATGTAGCTGGGAGTTCCCGTCGTGGCTCAGTGGTTAACGAATCCAACTAGGAACCATGAGGTTGCGGGTTCGATCCCTAGCCTTGCTCAGTGGGTTAACGATCTGGCATAGCTGTAAGCTGTGGTGTGGGTTGCAGACACGGCTCAGATTCCACGTTGCTGTGACTCTGGCGTAGGCCGATGTCTACAGCTCCAATTCGACCCCTAGCCTGGGAACATCCATATGCTGCGGAAGCAGCCCAAGAAATGGCAAAAAGAAAAAAAAAGAAAGAAAGAAAAGTATGTAGCTATACCTGGATATCCAGGGCTACCTGGCTCTCCCTTTGGACCAGGTAGGCCAAACTCACTTGCAGGTTCACCTTTGTATCCTGTGAGGGATAAAATGCACATAACATTATTTAAGAGAGTTTAATTTTGTTCAGACAAGTGACTCGATAACTTTCATGATCCTTCATGATATTTGCCTTTTTTTTTTCTTTTTAGGGCCACCCCTGAGGCATATGAAAGTTCCCAGGTCAGGGGTCGAATCAGAGCTGTGGCTGCCAGCTTATGCCACAGCCACAGCAATGCAGGATCTGAGCTGTGTCTGCAACCTACACCACAGCTCACAGCAACACTGGATCCTTAACCCGCTGAGCGAGGCCAGGGATCAAACTCACATCCTCATGGATGCTAGTTGGGTTCTTTACCACTGAACCATGATGGGAACTCCCTATGTTTTTCTTTATAGTCTACCTTCAAAGTTCCAGGAAAAGATTTTTGAAAAAAGTGCTTTTTTTCCCTACATAAGAATAAATAGAAACAGAGAAACAAGATGTGATTTAAACACACACACAGTTTTATAGTTTATAATAGTCATAAGAAACTATAGATCTCAAGGTTGAATTTTCAAATTTTTCTAAAATGGTTTCAAATTGAGGTGCTGATTCAAGAAATTACTTGGCATTGAGTGATTGTATCCTCATATTGTTTTTTATAAACAGAAAGCAGAAATTGTCACTGTTTCAGCTGCTGCAAGTATGTTTCAATCTCTCTGTAAGGAAGCTCAACTCAGTGTCTTGTAAAAAAAAAAAAATCACAAAAAAGTCATCTTATTGATGATTCCATGAGAAATGGCACAAAGGCCATTGTAGGCAGTGACTCCTATGGTCCCGCAGAGCCGTTCCACTCTGCTACTGCACCCTTCCAGACACAAGGTCTTACATTCGAGCTGGAGCCACTTAGAAATGGAGGACTCAAAATGGTGTGGTAGGAAGAGCAAGACCAGGGATGGGGAAAAGAGCTAATTAGGCCTGCTTTATAGCCCCCGCCCATCAACACCCCTTTTGAAGAGTCCTACCCACATCTTACAGGAAGTTCTCATGCAGGATTTTCATGATGGAGGTTATCAGGTTGTCCTGATAGACAGCATGTTAAAAGACAAGCCAAACATCTCCAGAGAGTTCCAGAATAGAGGGGGATGGAGCCAGTTGGTAGGCAGGTAAGTGAAAAATCATGGAGGAAGGTCTGAAGCCCTGGGAAACCATGGGTTGCCCAAGGGCTCAGTTCCATCAGCCTTGATGTCAGCAGAACTACATCTCTTATCTGTGGGCTGCATGAGACCTCCTTTCACTCCAGGTACTTTACCGAAAGTCACTTCCTTGCAAACATGGCCAAATCCAAGTAGGAGGGACATGAGGAGAAGAAATAGATTTGCCCTTTGATACAAAGGGTCTATAACAAATGCATCGATGTGTAGAAGCTATGAAATGTCAAAATCAAATATGAAAACGTTTTTACTTGTAACTCTTTCTGAAGAGGGGATCTAAATTATTCTACCTGAATAGATAAGAGTGCACCATTTACTTTTTTTTCTTAACAGAAATCATCATGTTATTTATTGAGTATCTCTCAATAGAAAGCGTGTTTCATTAGTAGCAAGGGAGAGGATTTTTAGGTGGCTCATTAATTACTATTTTATAGTCTAAAGTTATTTATTTTAATCTGTATTTAAAAAATATAACTGTACATCAAGCCTGTGAATTCAGATAGTGAATTCAGATAAGGTTAAAAGGGTGAATCATCATAAAGGAGATTTAAAGAAAAATATTAACCCAATGGTACATAAAAATAGTAAAAATACTAAAGCTCTGTGAAAATGTTGCAATTTAAGATATCTTGATTTTTTTTGTTTGTTTATTTGTTTGCCTGTTTGGATAAAAGGTTAATGGAACATCTTTTTCTCTAAGGACAGTTTTGACCTTGGGCTAACTTTCTATTCCTACTTCCTTGGAAGCCTAATAAAGGTAGAATATAAGTTTCATTACAAGGAAACATTGCCTTTGGTGCAAATTAAACTAAGGCCTGTGAGGCCAAATCCAGCCTGTAGCCTGTTGTAAATAAAGTTTGACTGAATACAGCCCCACCCCTTTGCTTGCACATTGTCTGTGGCTGCTTTCATGCACAGTTATTGAAGCAGGGACCATACAGCTACAGCTATTTATGATCCAGCCCTTTGAGAAAAACACATTTGCTGACCCTGGGCTTGTGGTAAAAATAACCCAATTGTAAATTAGTCACCCAGGAATTCTTAAGTGAACTATTAACACCTAGCGAGAAGTCAAGGCTTTGACCTTCTCTGTGTACCATGACCTTGTAACTGGGACCCTGAAAGCTGTACCTATGGAATCCTTAGAAGATACTAGGGCCTGGGGACACAGACCCCCCAGTGTGGATCTCTCTCCTTGCACCGGAGCTGTCACTTACAGAGCTGCGGTCACTGCAAGGACAGCTGCGAGGACTCCTAACAAGGAGGAAGGCAGACTGTTGTCTATATGGTGCCCTTGGATCTGAATGACACGTGTAGATGCTTAGTCTTGATGGCTTGATTATCTAGTAGAGTCTAAAAAGAACCCCTTGAATGTTGCAGTTTATTTGCTATATTTTACTTTCCATGCCCAAAGCACTTGGCTCACAATATTACAAACATGCAGGACTATGAACTTGATGGATGTTGCTGTATTCCCAAACCATACCTTTAGGTCCTCTTGTGCCATCGATTCCTGGAAGTCCAGGGGGCCCTGGAGAACCTGGCTCACCCTGATAGTTTAATAAAACAGAAGTAAGATTTTACTTTGATTTCAAATACAAATGACACATGCTTGATATGATGCTGTTATAATATTCTACAACTAATTTGGCTTTTATTATTTGCAGTGGTAAAGAAAACTGGAAATGCGCTGCAAGCTTACTACTGCATGCATCTAGTTTTTAAACAATGGCAAAACTCTTCAAGAATTAGCAATGCCAGGAGGTGGCATCCAATACTCTATACCCTATTGCAAAAATGATAACTGCATCACATAACTTGAACTTTAAGTTTTTACTTATTTTTTCTTTTTAGAGCTGCATTGGCAGCATATGGAAGTTCCCAGGCTTCCATAGGTCATCTCAGAGCTGCCACTGCCCGGCCTACACAACAGCCACAGCAATGCTGGATCTGAGCCACATCTGTGACCTATGCTGCAGTGCTGGATCCTTAACCCACGGAGCAAGGCCAGGGATCAAACCCACAACCTCACAGAGATAGCATCATGTCCTTAACCCACAGAGCCACAATGAGAACTCCTGAACTTTAAGTTTTGAATGAGTAAATTAATACCAAATAAAATATAATTATAAATTATTCCATACCCCAAACTTTAAACATCTTAATCCAACAGATGGGTAGCAAAGGATGCTATACATTTTTCAGACGTTGTGATATAGGCTACTACCTTTGTTCCTCCTGGGCTCTCAAGGGGTATTTTGCTCATAATGGTAAATATAAAAATGTATCCAACAAAATCTATGATATCTGCCATTGGAGAGGAAGATTTAGAAACCAGAAGCTGGGTTATTTTTCAGACAACTCTTTGTTTTGGTAAACCAGTAGTCCTGAGGCTCCTTAGAGCTGTCCAAACAAGGCTGGGGGTAGGATGCAAGTACGTAAAATAACAGACTTGATCATCTATGTCACGGGGCCCAGGCATGAACACTGGTCAGAAATTACAGTTATATCTTGGCCTTTCAGAAGTCTCCATCGTCCCTGGAAGCCAGTGAAAGGGCCATGATGTGTCCTGGCAAGGTAAGACTCCTATGGGCATCCTGAGAATAGAGAACTATTATTAGTTTCTTTCCTCCCAAGACAATGGTCACTTACCTGGTCACCTGGAAATCCTGGAAAACCAATGATCCCTCTCAGCCCAGGTGAGCCTGGAGGGCCTGGGGGTCCAGGAGGACCTGGCTGCCCATTTCTCCCTGGCTCCCCTCTGTGAAATCCAGGTGGTCCGTGGCTTCCTGGCTCTCCTCTCCTCCCCTGCATCCCAGGATGGCCTTTATCACCTGAGGGGGATGGAAGTGTTACAAAACCTCTTAGAGGAAATCCTGGGCTGGGCGACAGTTGGGCTGTGGGTCTTGGTCCTGCTTCTAGCAGATGAAACCATCTCCTAGGACTTGGGAATCCTAATTCCTGCCTGAAGCTGCAACACGGTGGTTTCTGGCTCCTGGGACCTCACTGTGAAGCGAGCTGCCCATGAAGAGACTCAGGGCTATGCAGGGTAGGAATGAACAGCCTTGCTTACTTCCCTTTAACATGCTGTTTTTACAAATGAGGACGTGCTTACCCAGAGATGGTAAAATACATGTCCCCTAGCAGATAGTTAAGGAGAGAGCCAACACAAGAACCCAGGTCTCAGATTAAATCTGAACCAGGGAAAGGACATACAAACGCGGTTGTCAAAATCCTGGCTGGGTGGTATTTCTGGGAACCAGTGGCACAGGCATCAGGGAGCTTGGGAGAAAGGCAGAGTCAGACCTGCCCCAGACCTGCTGCTGGTCCAGCCCCTGTATGTGACCAAGGGCCCAAGAGACTTGGATGCACACTGGAAGTTGAGCAGTCCTGCTTGAACTCATTTGGGCAGTCACCATGCTGCTCATTTTAATACCAGCCACTGACACCAGGAATACTTTAAACCTGGAACCACTGTTCCATGTATCTGTCAGGACTGATCCTAGTTTGGACCATCCAAATCGACAAATGCATAGGATCTACAGTTAAGTTCTAGTATGAAAAAAATAAGTACCATGAGTTTCCTTAGTGTATACTTACATTTTTATCGAAAGAATGACTGTTTCTAATATCAGCAGAAGAGGTTTTTTTGGGAAAGTTGTTTAATACACATGCTTGTTTGAATTATCTATAAGGCGTCAACTTATCTGAGGTGTTTAAAAAAAAAGAAAGGAGGCGTTCCCGTCGTGGCTCAGTGGTTAACGAATCCGACTAGGAACCATGAGGTTGTGGGTTTGATTCCCGGCCTTGATCAGTGGGTTGAGGATCTGGTGTTGCTGTGAGCAGTGGTGTAGGTCACAGGCGCGGCTCGGATCCTGCACTGCTGTGGCTGTGGTGTAGGCCGGCAGCTGTAGCTCCGATTTGACCCCTACCCTGGGAACCTTCATATGCTTGAGTGTGGCCCTAAAAAGCAAGCAAGCAAACAAACAAACAAAAAACCAGAGTTCCCGCTGTGGCACAACAGGATTGGTGGCATCTCTGCAGTGCTGGGATGCAGGTTCAATCCCTAGCCCGGCACAGAGGGTGAAGGATCCAGCGTGGCTACAGCTGTGGTATAGGCTGCAACGGCAGCTTGGATCTGATCCCTGGCCCAGGAATTCCATATGTGGTGGGATAGCCAAAAAGGTAAAAATAAAATAAAATGAAATGAAACAAAATAAAATAAAACAAAAGCATATGTTTACCTTCCTCTCCTGGGAATCCAGCATCTCCAGGCAGTCCAGTTTCCCCAGGTTGCCCCCTTTTAGAAATAATATCCATTTCTCCTTCATATCCTGGAGGTCCTCTTGCTCCTTTAGATATTAATTATACAAAAGCAAAACAAAGGTAACACCACACATGTGATTATGTCTAGTTTGCACATCCCTATT
Source organism: Phacochoerus africanus (assembly GCF_016906955.1). Classification (NCBI taxonomy): domain Eukaryota; kingdom Metazoa; phylum Chordata; class Mammalia; order Artiodactyla; family Suidae; genus Phacochoerus; species Phacochoerus africanus. The sequence goes on from NC_062546.1 coordinate 194,040,967, forward strand.
TAATCTACTAAACTGTATTTATGTTCATAGATTGCACAGTGTCAATATTGTTGATTGACTTTCTAAAGGAAGGGCCATGTCTTACAATCCTTCCCCAACTTGTTCTCATATACACCGAGTGCTCAGTGAATGTTTGCTAAATTCAACCAAACTGGTCTCAGAGTCTTAAGTGAAAAAAGACAGGCTTAAAAAATTCTGAATCTAAAATATATCTCTTCATCCTGTAAAAAAAAATTTTTTTTGGTCTTTTTAGGGCCACACCTAAGGCACATGGAGGTTCCCAGGCTAGGGGTCAAATCAGAGCTGTAGCCTCCAGCCTACACCACAGCCACAGCAATAACAATGCCAGATCCAAGCTGCGTCTGAAAGCTACACCACAGCTCACAGCAACGCCGGATTCTTAACCCACTGAGCAAGGTCAGGGATTGAACCTGCATCCTCATGGTTACTAGTCAGATTCGTTTCCACTGAGCCATGACGAGAACTCCCTATCTTGAAATTTTGAATTGTCTATCTCATATTTTCCAGTTCCGTACCTTCTTCTTCCGAACCACCCTCCTTTTCTCCCCTTACATTAAAAGAACAGATATTTAATTCTCCACATGGAGAATTCTGCAAGTAGAAAGGGTACAAAATATTTCTCTTGATTTCCGCAAACACTGTCCAGCTGTAGACATGAGTTAGAATGGATTCAACTCGGCTTGGTGACAGCCAGTTATGAACAAGACAAGAATTGTATAAACTAGCTCTTAAACCATTAGTAGTTTTATTTTTTTATGTTTTGGCCCACCCTCGGCATGTGGAAATTCCCGGGCTAGGGATGGAATCTGGGCTCCAACTTCGACCTACTCCATAGCTGCGGCAACGCTGGATCCTTAACCCGTCACACCAGACTGAGGATTGAACCAATTTCCACAGAGACAAGGTGGATCATTAACCCAGTGTCACAGCAGGAACTCCTGCCACTGGTAGTTTTAAATCAGTCATTGTGGGCGTATTATCGCTGGGAGAACTCATGCCAAAGCAATCAGCAAACACACTACAAATCAGGACATTTTTAAAAAATTTTATTTTAGAGAACTAGCTTACTGACACATCACTGGCATTAACCCAATTCTAAATATTTTTAGTGGGATAAATGTATAGGAGCATATTAGCACAGCAAACCTCACTTATGTAAGCTAGCAAAGAATGACTCTGAGAGTTCCCTTTGTAGTTCAGTGGTTAACAAACCTGACTAGGATCCACAAGGATGCGGGTTCAATCCCTGGCTTTGCTCAGTGGGTTAAGGATCCTGCGTTGCTGTGGCTGTGGTGTAGGCTAGCAGCTGCAGCTCCAATTTGACCCCTAGCCTGGCAACCTCCACATGCTATAGGTGTGGCCCTCAATAGCAAATAATAATAATAATAATAATAATAATAATAATAATAATAATATAAAGGATGACTCTGATTCCTTGATTCTGCATAATAATTTACAGGCTAGTCAAACAAAAAAATAATAGTAGAATCAATCAACTAAAAGTAATTTGAACTGAATATGAGGCTATTTGCCCAAAGTGCTTTAAAGAGAAAAATCTTGTTTCTAGAAATAGTCCAGCATTTATTCTTTTTTTTTCTTTTGTCTTTTTAGGGCTGCACCCGAGGCATATGGAGGTTCCCAGGTTAGGAGTCAAATCAGAGCTGCCATATCTGAGGCGGTGTCTGCTACCCATACCACAGCTCAAGGCAATGCCGAATCCTTAACCCACTGAGTGAGGTCAGGGATCGAACCTGTGTCCTCGTGGATACCAGTCAGGTTCATTTCTGCTGAGCCACAATGGGAACTCCCAAGGATTTATTCTTAATGCTGGAAAGGAAACCAGACCTTCACTCACCACAGCCTCATAGCTAGGAAATCGAAGTAAATATTTAACAGGGATGAGCACAGAGCATTGCCACCTGCGGTCTTAACCTTTTTTTCCCCACAGTGATGAAAACTCTCTTTGTAAATGTAGGTTGGGAGAGATGCAATTCGTGGTCCAGATGAAAGTGGCCTGATTTAATTCAGGGGTCAGCACACTGCAGCCTGAGTGTCAACTCCTGCCCGCTGCCAGTTTTTATACAATCTTTGAGTTATGAATGATGCTCACACTTTTAAATCATTGAGGGGACTCGACATAAGAATAATATTTTGTAATGTGAAATCAAATGAAGTTCAAAGTTCAGTGTCCATAAAGAAAATTATGCTGGAACATAGCTAGGTTTGTGTGTTTACATGTTGCCTTGGGCTGCTATACTATAAAACCTGAGTTGTGTAATTTCTTTTTTTGTGTGTCTTTTTAGGGCCACACCCATGGCATATGGAGGTTCCCAGGTCACGGGTCCAATCGGAGCTGTAGCTGCCAGCCTACACCACAGCCTCAGCAATGCGGGATCTGAGCTGCATCTGCAACCTGTACACAGATCATGGCAACGTGAGATCCTTAACCCAGTGAGCCAGGTCCAGGGATCGAACCCACATCCTCATGGATGCTGGTCGGGTTTGTTAACCACTGAGCCATGACAGGAACTCCTGAGTTGTGTAATTTCAAGAGACCATACAGCCTGCAAAGGCTAAAATATTTATATCTGGATTTTAACAAAAAAAATATATTTTTCCTTTAAAAAAATGGAAGCACCATTTGGGGGTCAGAATCCTGCCTTGTACCCTCTTCCCAAAGGGTGAGATGGTTTTCTGAAATCGAAAAGCTATCAATCAAAGCCCCTGTTATTTTTTTTTTCTTTTAATAGAACAGTTCATTTACCAGAGTTATATGTGATCAGATTGAGAGGCGAGGAAAAGAAATTTTATTTAAAATCCTAAAATGAACTCCATAGATTCAAAAAGCAGAAGAATAAACTTGCAGGATGTACCCATTTTTAAAATGTATTTTCTCTCTCTCTCTCTCTTGTTTTTCTTTTTAGGGTCACACCTGTAGCATATGGGAGTTCCCTGACTAGGGGTTGAATCGGAGCTGCAGCTGCCAGCCTACACCACAGGCATAGCATCACCGAATCTGAGCCACATCTGTGATCTATGCCACGGCTTGTGGCAATGCCAGGTCCTTAACCCGCTGATCAAGGCCAGGAATCGAACCTGTAACCTCATGGACACTCTGCCAGGTTCTTAACCCACTGAGCCACAACGGGAACTCCCCATTTTATTTTTTTAGGGGTCATACTTCTAGATTCTGATCAACACTGAAAACCACCTATGTTGCATCCCGGTGCTGTCAGCTGCGGTTACCTTTGATGCCTTTTGCTCCGCGCTCTCCTGGGAAGCCAGGCCAACCCCTCTCTCCGAGTTCTCCCTTTGGGCCAGGGTGTCCATCCGGGCCAGGCTTTCCTCTCTCCCCCGGAAAACCCGGGAAGCCAGGCAGCCCCTGGGGTCCTGATGAATAAGAACATGACGTTTTGGGGGAAATGTCATAAAGGCTGGTATGGTTCCTAGATCTGTGTTCCTTGTCGTCCATGCAGAGATGTGTGCTCCCCTCCTCACCTCTGAGCTGGTGCTGGAGGCAACAGCTGCTGTCCCTCCTCCTTGTGCCTGTAAGAACTGTGGGTCCCACCCAAGGCTCCATTTTCTGCCCTTCAGATCTGAACTGCAGCCCCCTGGGCTTCTGAGTCCTGACCGCATAAAGCGTTAAGAGAACAGGGTGGTGGGGAGGTGGGGTGGAGGGTGGGTGGAAGCAGGTCAGCCCCGACCCCACACTTTATCAGCACTACCCAGGCCTTAGAGCAGAGGTGTTTCTGGGTTGTGTGGGCCTAATCCTGCCCCCCCCAACACCCCTACACACACACACCCCTACACATACACACCCCATCCCCTTTTCCCATTGACCTAAACCAAAACATTCTGCCCCTAGAAATGACCACACAGAGGACAAGAAGAAGGGAGAAGTCACAAAAGACCAAGTCAGTCTAACATAACAGTTAATTCCACAGCACAGGAACATGGAATAGCCTCCACTCGGCAGTGGATTTCAAGGTTATAAAATGGGGGGATAATATCATGGAAAAGCACTACCTACCCTTTGGGCCTGGAAGACCAGGTAGCCCATCGTCCCCAAAGCGACCTGGGACTCCTGGGGGCCCTGGGGGTCCATCTGGCCCTGGCCGTCCTGGGACTCCAGGGACACCCTTCATTCCAGCAGGTCCAGGAGGCCCCATGTCCCCTCTCTGTCCTTTCCAACCGCGGGCACCTGTGACAAACCACAGTGAGAACAAGGTATGACGATTGAAAACTGACCTCAGGGGAGTTCCCGTTGTGGCTCAGTGGAAACGAACCCAACTAGTATCCACAGGGCACCGGTTGGATCCCTGGCCTCGCTCAGTGGGTTAAGGATCTGGCGTGGCTGTGGGCTGTGGTGTAGATTGCAGATGTAGCTCGGATATGGCGTGGCTGTGGCTGTGGTGTAGGCCTCGGCTGAAGCTCCAATTCCACCCCTAGCCTGGGAACTTCCATATGCTGCAGGTGCGGCCCTAAAAAGAAAAACGGGAAAAGAAAACTAGCTTCACACACAGGCGGGAAAATTGCAGCTTAAATTGTGTTTCTATGGCCAACTAAACAAACAAACAAACAGAAGTAGTGACTCCCCATCCAAGAATATATTTTTCTGGCTTCTATAAAAAGATAGACCAATTACTTTAATAAATATTTCTCAGTTGAGGTGCAGGACTACTAGAAAGAGTCTTTTAAAATGGAAAATGGATTAAGGGTTAAGAATTTGTATTTACTCTTGGGTGGGCATTAATAGAAGAAAACATTCCAGGGACTTCCTGAAGCTACGGCCAAGTACATTTTGGTAGGGCTGTTCACGCTCACGAGGGAATTATAGAAACAAAGCTGCAGCGGCAGAGTTTGCTCCAATCTCATTTGGATCCTTTGAGAGGGCATATTCCCGGATGTGGATAAACACAGTGGGATTTAAATAACAGGTGACAATTTGGATGGAGAAAGAAAGATCATACTGGAAAGAACCCCCAGCACCCTGTGCCGAGAGAGAGTTTTTCACGGGTCTCTGAGCTCCTATGACGTCTTGCCAGGTGTGTCAAAGAGAGAAGCCCATCCTTACCTGGGCTATTTCTCAAGGGTGCGTTGGCAGTGAGCAGCCTTGGCAGACGATACAGCACCTCCTCCAGTAAGAGAAGCAGGATGTCTTGCAGGTTACCATATAGCTATGGTACCCTGGGCTCAGACACTGCAACCCACCAAGTATGAGGCATCCCCTAGCCCCTCCTGGATCACCCCCGCGAGACTTGGGTGATACAGGAAAATGACACAAACCAACATGAAGCTCGTGCTACTTGCCGTGACCTATCATAGAGGCCTTTGTATCAGACCCAAGAGTCTTGTTTCTGTCCGCATCCATAAAAGAGCAACAGGTGAGCTTATTCCTTTGTAAGTAGGGTGAAGCCCCACACCTGTCACAGTTCTTAACACCTGTTGGCACTTACCTGGACTGCCTGGAGCCCCGGGGAGCCCTGGAGGCCCTGGTCTTCCTGGAGCTCCGCTTTCACAGGAATGGCCAGGTGGACCTGGGACACCTGGAAAGCCAGCCTGTCCGTCTCTGCCTTTGGGACCTTTGAGACCTGGGAATCCAGGCATGCCCGCTGGCCCTGAAATGATACAGTTCATCTGTGACAGTCAGGGCATAGCACTACACAGATGGCCCTCCATGGTATGCATGTTTTTTAATACTGGAAGTAAACATTTTGTTCCTGGCTCAGGGCTCCAGTGAGTTAAACCTCTGAGTGGATTTTCTTATCATGGACTGTACGAAGCGCCAAGTGCATGGGAAAACCACGCATTGCTATAAGAGTTACTTGATGAGGTTATGCAGACAATTCAGAAGTTGCTTATGCAAATTAAAAAAAAAAAAAAGGAAGGAGTTCCCATTGTGGCTCAGAGGGTTACGAACCCAACTGGTATCCATGAGGATGTGTCTTCGATTCCTGGCCTCGCTCAGTGGGTTAAGCATCTGGTACTGCTATGCGCTGTGGTGTAGGTCAAAGACAGGGCTCAGATCCCATGTTGCTGTGGGTGTGGCATAGGCTGATTTGACCCCTAGCCTGGGAACTTCCATATGCCACAGGTATGGCCCTAAAAAAAAAAAAAAAAAGCAAAAAACAAAAAACATGGCATTCCCACTGTGGTGCAGTGGGTTAAGAATCTGAGTCCATCGGTGTTCAGGTCACTGCGGAAGTGTGGGTTTGATCCTGGCTCTTTGCAGTGGGTTAAAGGTTGGGGTGTAGGTCATAGCTGTGGCTCAAATTCAATCCCTGACCTGGGAACTTCCATATGCCGTGGGTACAGCCATAAAACTAAAAAAAAAAAATTTTTTTAAACCATGCAGTTCTTTCTGGTTTTAATTAATCTCTAACACTGTAGCAGGTTTTTATACCAAATTTCCATAATGCTTACAGACCCAGTTTGCATTGTCTGAATTTGCATTTTGTAAGCGATTTCATCACTTCAATCTCCAATTTTTATATACTGGAAACACAGCCTCATAATCTTCAGGGGAAAAAAAGCCTTCCATAATTCTACACACTAACTTAGAAATCTATTCTTTGTTTCATGTTCTCACTGTATTTTGCTTCGGGTGTTTGCATTTTTAATAGTAATCACAGTGCACATTCAATTGTTGGATTATTTAATATTGCATTTGTTTTGTTTTGTTTTTTGCTTTTTTAGGGACACACCGTAAGCATATGGAGGTTCCCAGCCTAGGGATGGAATCAGAGCCGTAGCCTTTGGCCTACACCACAGCCACAGCAATGCCAGATCCGAGCCACGTCTGCAACCTATAGCACAGCTCACAGCAACGCAAGATCCTTAACCCACTAAGCAAGGTCAGTGATTGAACCTGCATCCTCATGGAGCCTAGTTGGATTTGTTTCCACGGCACCACAACAGGAACACCCACATTGCATGTTAAGCTGCAAATGTTTCCCACTTTATTGTAATCCTTCAAGTATAATTTTTTTTAACTTTCCATCTTTTTTTTAATGATTTTTATTTTTTCCATTATAGCTGGTTTACAGTGTTCTGTCAATTTTCTACTGTACAGCCAGGTGACTCAGCCACACAGACATATATACATTCTTTTTCTCACACTATCATGCTCCATCACAATGATTTTAATTTTTAATAGCTGAATAGCATTCCCTTGAGTGTGGTGTGTGAGTGTGTATATGAGTATATGTCCTTGACTCTTTATTGTTCTCAACTGCTCCTCTCTGTGAATAATACAACAGTATTTTCATATTAACCTCCATTTTCTGCTGAACACACCCCTTAAATACATTTCGCAAACGAGATAATGGGATTACTGGGTCAAAATTATTTTCACTGACTCACATAAGGTATTATCTTGTTCCATTCCAATGAAGTGAGGTTTCGTATGTGAATGCTTCCACCTTGTAAACTACTGAATAAGCTCCCTGAGGACAAAGAATAGGCTGCCTTTCCCTGGCTCCCCATTTTCTCTGTGCTACTGGGCTCTCCTGGGCACCTAAGAAACACTGGCCCATCTACCTTTAGAAGAGAACCAGAATGGTATTTGTTGTTTTGTTTTGTTTTGTTTTGCAAGACAGCACCCACAGCATAGGGAGCTTCCCAGGCTTGGGGTCGAATTAGAGCTACAGCTGCTGACCTACACCACAGCCACAGCCACATGGGATCTGAGCCACATCTGCAACCTACAGTACAGCTCAGAGCAGCACCAACCTACTGAGCCAGGCCAAGGATGGAACCCAAATCCTTATGGATACTAGTCAGGTTTGTTATTGCTGAGCCATAATGGGAACTCCCCAAAACAGGTTTTGTAAAATTCTGGTCTGGGGTCCACTTTTGGTCACCACTGCTGCCAAGTTCAAACCAGACTGCTGGGCCCCCACCCAATTCTGATGTAATGAATCCCAGTTCCTAAGAGTGGGGCCCAGAGGATGTTAAGGACGTTAATAACCGCCCCCTCCCCCGCCCCCCAGGTTACTTTGAAATACATTAAAATATGAAAACCTCCACTGGCTGGTGATCCTGAAGAATCCATAGTGGGGAGCTCCCATTGTGGCTCAGCAGGTTAAGACCCCACCTAATACCCATGATGATGTGGGTTTGATCCCTGGCCGTGCTCAGAGGGTTAAGGCTCTCGCATTACTGCAAGCTGAGGCGTAGGTTGCCACAAAGGGGGCTCCGATCCTGCATTGCTGTGGCTGTGGTGGAGGCCGGGAACGTCCCTATGCCGAAGGTACAGCCCTAAACTGAAAAAAAAAAAAAAAAAAAAAAAAGAATCCATGGTGTTTTCCCAAAAGAATGTGAATCTGTCTCAGGGCCACCTTCCTGTCTTGAGTTTTCACTGCCCTGCCTGCCGCCCCTGCAAGAATGCAAGTCCCTCCACCCTGTCACCTGTCCAAACAGGGCAGCATCTGCCAGAGCTCAGCGCGTGCCCAGCTCTCCCCCAGAGTTTCCCCTGAGCGCAGCCTACACTGCTTTGCCCCTCTGTGCGTCTCTGCTCTGACGATCTGTCCTCCCCTCCTCCAGGCTGGCAGTGACAGTGGGCAGGTCGCCTGGACCCTGGTCCTCAGTGCCAGCTTCCTGTCCTGAGTCCAAAGCAGGCAGGCATCCAGTATCAAATTGTACTGAACCAAAGGGAAGTGACAGAGCCACGGCGGGGTGGGGTGGAAAATAACCAATAACATGCAAAGGCAACAGCAGGGAGGCAGGTTTTTAGATGTGTAACCACTGCCCGTGAATGAGAGAAGATGCTTGAGTGAAAATTTTACATTCTAGATTGTTGAAGCAAGTTAGTCTAAACAGGAGTTTCTGCTGTGGCTCAGCAGGTTAAGGACCCAATGTTGTGTCTGTGAAGATGCAGGTTTGATCCCTGGCCTTGCCCAGTGAGTTGAGGATCCAGTGTTGCCTCAAGCTACGGCTTGGATCCAGTGTGGCCCTGGCTGTGGCATAGGCTGCAGCTACAGCTCCTATCTGACGTCTGGCTCGGGGAATTTGCATATGCCACAAGTACAGCCATAAAAAGAAAAAACTAAGATAGTCTAAATACTCTTCAGGGACCTGTTCCAGAACCAAGCCGGCTTCGTGGACCATAGAGACAGGGCAGCTCTCCTACCTGTAGCCCCTGGATGTCCAGGATCTCCTCTGAGTCCTTTCGACCCTGGTGATCCGAAAAGACCCCTCTTTCCTGGGGGTCCTGGGTAGCCAAGAGCAGGATCTCCTGGGGGTCCTCTCTGACCATTCATTCCAGGTGACCCCGGAGAGCCTGGGGGCCCAATAGGCGAGGACCCCTTTTCACCTCCAAAACCTGGATCTCCCGTGTCACCACGAAAACCTATTAAACAGAAAAAATTTACATTGCTAAATGTATAAATACAGCACCAACACATATATAAAAATCCTACTTTGCTTAAAAACGCATTGTTTTCAAATACAGGGATTCTTACTAAAATTAAGAAGAGGCAATAGTGTTTCTTGCTACCTTTTGTCAGAAAATAAATTGGAACTGTGTTTCCTATTAGCCAATGATCTTTCCCTAATTGCTTTCATTTACTAGCAAATTGTCTGTCTGGACTGGGCAGTTTCTACATCATAGACTGATAATGGCCTATAAGTCATGCTTCAGGTTTAAGGAGCCCCAAGAAGCCACAAAAGCGTCATAGAAATCTAGAAGTGATTGAAACACAGCCAAGTGCTGAAGGTCTCAAGAAAAACCCTTCCTGCATCATCCAGGGATCCCTGGGCCATTTGCTGACTAAGATCATCCAGTTTTGACGTATCAAACATCCCTAAATGAAAGCACTTCTTTACCAGGAGGACCAGGTATTTCTGAGGTTCCTGGTTGGCCACGCTGACCCTTCTGCCCATCCAAACACCTTGGTCCAGGAGTGCCTCGACGACCTGGAAGTCCCCTTGGACCTAAACAACAGCAACAAAACACAGGCTCAAGAAAACACAAGCCGAATGAGGACAAAAGAAGTAATGTTTAAAAAAATCTATGTAAAGTCTCTCTTAGGGTATGTCTACTTTATAGAAGTAACCGTGTTGCCTAGCCTGGCTTACGCAATCATTTTATGTCACGTGCTCTAAATGAGCATGTCATAGAGATTGGGTCAAGGGACTTCCTCGGAAGCTATCCTGTAGAGGATGCTTCCTGAAAGCCTTTGGGACACACGCCATCCACCGTTCAGATGAATTTTTGGTACCTTCCCATGCTGAGTCTCAAACACACATATGCACATATAGATTTTCCTTGGAGAGGAGAGAGGTGGTGGCCAGTGTGTGGCTTGATGAGAAAGTACCAGAATAAAGGTCAAAATCTATTTTTCTATCTGACTGTATTCGCCCTTAAATGAAGTACAGGCAAAAAGCATCTGCAAAAGGAATTGGGATTCTTTAAAAAAAAAAAAAATCTTCTGTCATTTCCTACTAGGAATTATCTCAGCTAAAATAACTTGTAAATCACAGACTTCAGAGGAGGTGCAACTGTGAACTTGAACTTCATTCACTTCCCTTGAGGCTGAAGCTGCTAAAAGTAATCACATCCATGAAAAGGCTATCAGTAAATGTGAAAATGAATATCAAATCAGTTAACCAACAATTCTTCCCTCCACTAATACAGAAGTACACTTCCGCACCCTTGCCACTGCCCTGTGGTGGGTGGCATGTATTTCCCACACTTTGAGCTGGGGCATGATCATGTAACTTGCTTGGGCCAATGGGATACTAGCAACCATGAAGCAATGAGAGGCACGAACTGTGCCTTGAAGCTGGGCCTGCCCGCCTGCATTTCTGCAACCACATGAGCAAGCACACCCTGGCCCCACAGTGAGGTGCATGTTGCAGACTTGTCGTGACCCGGAGCCGGGACCAAGTCAACAGAGACTGTCTTAGATCCGCTGAACCCCAGCCAACATCCAGACCCACACGAGAGAAAATAAGCCCACTGTGATTTGGAGGCTGTTTATACTACATTATTCTGATGAAAGCAATAGAGAGTCAGCCATCATTCAACCGCTAATACTTTTTGTTGTTACATAGAATGAGAAAGGCTACCTTCAGTGGCGGTGCTAGTACTTAGTGGGTCAATTGAAGTGAACTCTGAATAAAAAAGCATTAGGCAAAACTCCTTATACAGATTTTGAGTTTAATTCAGCTATAAATGATTGAGTCAAGTGAAGTCGGTTGCGTGGAAGCAGAATCACAGGTATAGATGCATGGGCATTTTTCAGAATGTTTCCGGTCAGGAATTCAAGTCTCTTGGAAAGCAGAATAGAGTGAAATATATAATTAGTAAGCAAATGGTCATTTTTCACCCTCTGGACAGAGGTCAAGAAAGAAGGTAGAGTTTTAAAATGCTTAAAGGGGAGTCAGTTTGGCTGATGTGGGATCAAGTGAAGGAAAACGTCGTCGCCCAGAAATATTACCCAGAGTGTGTCCAGCGGACTGAGACCCAGAGGGAAGGGCTACAAATGCTATTTTCCCATTGTGCCTCAAAACCTTAGAATCCACTTAGAGATATCCTAAACGTCTCCCTGAGAACTGGCCATTGGTTTATCAGTCTTGCCAGTTGTCTTACTCTAGCAATGTGTATGATTATAACTTCTTCATACCTGGAGGTCCATCAAAACCTGGAGGTCCCGGGCTCCCAGGGTAGGTTACGTTACAAGGAATAGTATCACCTGGAATAATAACAAGAAAAAAGTGGCATTCACATAATCTATCGTCCCAGGCAAGGTGAATCTCAATGACAGCTCAATCAAGATACTTCTTCATATAACATGTGTGGCGTTCAAAGGAAAAGAAGACTTCCTAAGTAGTCTGAGGTCACTTGAACTACTTTTATTCTGAATTCCTAGAAGACCTGTCCTGAAATCTGGACTTCAACTGTCCGAATGGTAATAAATACAAGGGGAATAAGAAAAATAGTGATTCCAGAGTCCTCACTGTGGTGCAGTGGAAACGAATCTGACTCGTATCCGTGAGGATGTGGGTGAACCCTGGCCTCATTCAGTGGGTTAAGGATCTGGCATTGCTGTGAGTCATGGTGTAGGTCAGACGTGGCCTGGATCCCATGTTGCTGAGGCTGTGGTGTATGCTGGCAGCTGTAGCTCCTATTCGACCCCTAGCCTAGGAACTTCCATGTGCTGCAGAGGTGGCCCTTAAAAGACAAAAAAAAAAAAAAAAGGCAAAAAAAAAGAAAAAAATACCAATTCCAAGAAATATCAGCTTAATAATCTACAAAAAAATAATAGGCTTATACACCCATGGAATCAGAAGCTTTGGTAAATCATGAAAGAGCAAGTAAGCATTCAACACTGAGTTCCTAAGACTTGGCTCCTAGTTTGGAGGTGGGGGAATTGTGCAAATGAAGACTGGGAGAGGTGTTAATAACAGCTGCCACTGACTGAGGGCCTGTCATGGTTCCAGTGCTTCAAACAGACTATCTCCTCTTCTTCTAATGACTCTGCAAGGTGGTTTTTTGTCATCCCTCATTTTATTTGGTAAAGAAAATAAAACCTGAAAGTGCCTCCTTTAAAATGGAATGTCTCCATTTTGTAATAGAAATTACATCTCAGAATGTATTACACCATATGCTCTCGAATAAAAAAATACAGCCTATGAATAAAAGTAATGTTAGAGTTTTTTTCTGGTCGTCCCAATCACAACTTTAAACCATATCGTATTCCAAGGCATTTGTCTTTCTGCGTTGTCAAAGCCAGGACCAAAAATATTATTATATTATAAAATTTCACAATTAACCATGTAACCGACGGTATATGTACATATTCCAAAAGGGAAAATCTTAAATAAATCTTCTCCCAACCTTTTAAAAAGTTTTCAGCTATAAAACTAGAGGTCATTTGATTGTCTGAAATCCAAATAACCATCAAATGTATTTAAAATTCCTTCTTTTTTTTCTTCTCCCTAGAATACTTACCACTGGGTTTTGATGAACAATGATGTATTTTTAAAATGGAATATTAGTGTCTTTTATTAGAATACAATGCATTATCTCAAAAGACTGTAAAAAGGGAGAGATTGTGAATACATACATATGTAATTCTGATACATATGTATTATTTACTGTCCACACCAATACTGAGAAATGAATGAAAGGCAATTTGCCAGAGTAGCAAAGAGCATTTTAAAGTTTTGTTTTAAATATTGCTTCTGCTGTAATGCTTTTATTTGTTTGACAACATTCGAGGTTTCAACAGTAGCTTGTTGGAATTTTATTTAGAGATTCTGCTGTAGCTGTAAATAACTTTGCCCAGAAAAGAGGCTCACTTTAGTTTCCATATTTCACTAGACATTCTGGCACAAAAACATTCCAAATTACCTTTCTGACCCTTTCGGCCATCAGGTCCCCTCTGGCCCGGGCAGCCTGGTGCTCCTGGTGGCCCCCTCTCTCCTGGTGGACCAGGAAGTCCCAGTCCTGGAGGCCCCCTAGGTCCTGCTCTGCCCGGGGAGCCTGGTGGTCCAGGAGGCCCTTTGTCACCTGGGGCTGCATCTTCATGATCCCCCTGAGAATGTTTGCATCAAGACTCAATTATCAATCTTTAAAAGGCCACAAATTCAAAGCAATCATCAT